>NW_020954564.1:24532216-24538678 GCF_900497805.2 Vombatus ursinus
ATAGATAGATAGATAGATAGATAGATAGATAGATAGATAGATAGATAGATAGATAGATCTTGCTTGTACACATTTTTGTATGTTGTCTTCCCTCTTTAAAAAGTTGCACTTTGAAGGCTGGGTGCGTGTTTTCACCTTTCTTTGTGCCCCAGCGTCTTGCCCATTGACTAACTGACAGCCTGAGCACACTGGTATTTGTCAGGGTCCTCTTATGCTCAAGGCATTGTGCTAAGCATCAAGGATACGAGGAAAGACAAAAACAAACAACCAAACAAATTTTAAAAATCAGTCCTTGCTCTCAAGGTACTCAGAGTCTAATAGGCGATGCAATATGTAAACAAATATGTTCAAACAAGATACACACAGGATAAATTGGATGTGTAAAGAAGAGTAAGGAGCTCTAGAAAAGGCTTCTTGCAGAAGCTGGGACTTTTAACTGAGACCTGAAGGAAGCCAGGGTGGCCAGCAGGCCAAGGAGGGGGAGCGTCTCAGGCATTGTGGGACAGTCCATGAAAATGCTGAGGATGGCAGTGATGTGGAAGCATGTTCCAGAGTACATAGAAGGGACTAAGGTGTAAGAGGACTGGAAAGGGAGGAAGGAGCTATGTTATGAAGGACTCTAAAAGCCAAAGTGAGGATGTTATCTCTGATCCTGGGCGTAATAGGGAGCCACTGGAGTTTATTGAATGGAGAAGAGGGGTGAAATGGTCAGGAGTGCTTTAGGAGGATCCTTTTGACAGCTGAGTGGAGGATGGGCTGGAGTAGGGAGAGATTGGAGGCAGGGAGATCCACCAGCAGGCTATTGCAATGGTCTAGGTGTGAGGTGAGGAGGGCCTACACCAGGGTGGAGGACCAAAGAGGGCATATAGGAGAGATATTTCCAAGGGAGAATTGACAGGACTTGATGACTGATGGCCTATATTGGTATCCTCCCAGTTTTGAGAGAAAGACAGAAAGGAAAGCCTTTGTTGGCTCACACACCAGCAAACCAGGCTCCAAAACACCTGCTCCAACCACCCTGACTAGCCTATGGTACAAAGCCATGACCTCAAGAGGCTCGTGTCTCCCTGGGTGGATCTATTACATGCATTAAAATAATTTACACCCAGCCCTATAAAGTGCTTAACTCGTCATGGCATCATCTATTCTAAAGGCATTCCTCTGCATCGTGAATTATTTTTGAAGTATTTGTGTGGGCCTCACCGAAAATCACCCCCGTCAGCAAACTGGGCAATGAAAAGTCATTAAGCGAAGGTGATGACCCCAAGGTCATGAGCACAAATCTGACTTGGGTTAGGAGGGCTGAAGTGCAAGGTTGGTGGAATGTGGGATGGCTGCTGTGTGTAGAGGTGGGAAGGTCTGGCTTTCGCCTGTCTTCACCAAGCTGACTTCTCCTATCACTGATCTATCTCCCTGGGACGGGTTCTAGGAGTCTGGGTCATTTGGGTCTTCCTAAGATCGTTGTGCTTCTACCCATTCAAGGGAGATGCTGGGGTTCAGAGGCATTTAACTAGCACCTTTCATGAGTTTACAAGTATCTCGTATACAAGTATCTAGTCATTGACTGAAGAAATAACTTAAATTTTCAAAGAAATCTGAAATTGGGTTAGGGTTCTATCTTCCTGCTTCCCAGTGTGGCTGCCTTTTCATAATTTAGGCAGGTTAGTCAAATTAACTTGAAATTCTGTTTGGTCTCTCTATGGGCTTTGCCTTCATAGCTTCTTGGCCTCCTATGGCGTAAAGTTCAGTCTGTGTTGCCTCGGTGTGAAGCTAAATAGCATTTCTCCTTAAGTCCTAATTCCTGGGATTTTTTTTTTAGTGGTGGGGAGGGGTTGGTGAAGGGGAAGGGAGTTCTCTCTCAGTAGTTTGTTTTCTTTCCTAGTCTTGCAAAGCTCCTCAATGGTTATTAATCTCCAAGGCCAAGCTCTCTCCCTACTTCTTCCATGAAGCCTTCCATTATTACTCTGTCCTACTCTCATCTCTTCCTTCTCTGAACCCCTAGTCAGTCCCAACACTCTACCACTTATAATATTTCCAATTGCCTCAGGGGTCATAATTCACACAATGAATGACAGAGACTAGATCCAAAAAGGTCTTGACAAGCTGGAATATTAAACTAAATCTAAAGAGATCAAATTTAAGAGGAATAAATATAGGCTTACCCATGGAGTTGAAAAAAAATTACAGGTAAAGGCAGGTATAGTTAGATAGCAGTTTATATGAAAAAGATCTGGGGGGTTTAGTGGACCATAGACTCAATATGAGACAGCAATATAATGTATCACTGGGAAAAAATAATGTGAACTTTGAGTATATTAAGAGAGGCCTAACTTCCAGGAATAGGGAGGTGACAGTGCCTATTTCCTGGTCATCAGATGTATAGAGTGAGGTGGTCAGCTCTAGGCCCCACAATTAAGAAGTATACAGACAATGGAAAACTATTGTGCTATAAGAAATGATGAGCAGGCAGACTTCAAAAAAACCTGGAAAGACTTACATGAACTGATGCTGAGTGAAATGAGCAGAACCAGGAGAACATTGTACACAGTAACAGTCACATTGTGCAATGACTAACTTTGTTAGACTTAGATCTTCTCAGCAATGCAAGGATCTAAGACAACTCCAAAAGACTCATGATGAAAATTGCTATCCACATCCAGAGAAAGAAATGCAGATGGAAGCATACTATTTACCCTCCTTTTCCTTTGTTGTTTTGTTTTATTGCTTCATTATCATGGTTCCTCCCATTTGTTCTAATTGTTCTTTACATCGTGACTAAGGGAAAAATATGCTTAATGTGAATGTATAAGTAGAGCCTATATAAGATTACATGCCATCTTTGGGGAGACAGAGTGGAAGGGGGAGAAAACGTAAAACTCAAAATCTTATGAAGGAGATCGTTGAAAACTAAAAACAAATTAATTATTTATCAAGAAAAAATAGTACAAAAAGAAGCATACAGACAAACTGGAAATGAATACCATTGGTGGATATTTAGCCTGGAGAATAAAAACAAACATAACAAAAAAATGATCATTGTCTTCTAATACTTGAAGGGCTCTAACAGGTGGAGGGAAGAAGCAATTTTTTTTTTTTTGCTGAGACATTTGAGGTTCAGTGACTTGCCCAGGGTCACACAGTTAGTAAATGTTATATGTCTGAGGCCGGATTTGAACTCAGGTCCTCCTGACTCTAGGGCCAGTACTCTATCCACTGCACCACCTAGCTCCCCCCAGGAAGAAGCATTAATTAAACGCTTACTATGAGCCAGGCACTGTGCTAAGCACTTTACAAAGGTTATCTCATTTGATCCTTTCAGCAACCCTGGAAGGTATTATCCCCATTTTACACTTGAGGAAACTGAAGCAACAAAAGTTAAGTGACTTGCTCAGCATTACATGGTAGTCAGTGTCTAAGGCCGGATTTGAACTTGGATCTTTCTGACTCTAGGCCTAGAATTTTGTCCACCTGGATACCTCCAGGTGCTGGAAGAGGGATTAGATGTATTCTGTCTGACCCCGTAAGGGGAAGTTGCAAAAAGAGAAATTTAAACTTTCTGTCAAGAAAAAAAATTCCTAAGAATATGAGCTGTTTCAAAGTGAAATGGGCTTCAGTGGGTTACCAGTTCTCTCTCCTTGGGGTTCTTGAAGCACAGGATGGATGACCACTTGTCAGGTATGTCATAATGGAAAATTCCCTTCAGGTATGAGTTAATCAAGTTAGCTGACTTCTTTTCCAACACTGAAGTCTTGTGATTCTTCCGGTAGCTTGAAATCAAGCTCGGTAACCAAGAATGTACCTTGTCTTGTATTCCCCCACAGTACCCAACATAGAGCCATGCATGTAGTAGGTGCTCAGCAAGTCTGTGTTGACTAATTGACCAACCTGGACAAGTCACATTCTCTCTAGGCCCCAGCTTCTGCATTAATATTAACCTACTGAATGACAGGAGCTGAGGGGAATGAACTGGATGACCTTTAAGGTCCATTTCAATTTGAAATCTATTATCAATCAATCAACAAGGATTTATGAAGTGCCTACTAGGTATCAGGCATTATGATAAGCACTGAGGCTAAGAAGACAAAGCAAAAATGGCCCGTGCCCTCGAGGAGCTTACATTCTATTCATGGAGACAATATATATGCAAATCAGGATATAAAAGATAGATGCAGATTAGGTGGAAAATAACATTAGATGAGTAGCTAGGTGGCACAGTAGATTGAGTGCTGGACCAGAAATCAAGAAGACTCATCTTCCTGAGTTCAAATCCAGCCTCAGATGCTTACTATTTGTGTGACCTTGGGCAAATCTCTTAACCCTTTTTGTGTCAGTTTACTCATTGGTAAAATGAGCTGGAGAAAAAAATGGTAAACCACTCCAGTATCTTTGCCAAGAAAACTCCAAAATGCGGTCACTAAGAGTCAGATATGACTGAAAAATGATTCCATAACAACAGCCAAACCTTAGCTGGGAAGACACTAGCACCTGGGGAGACTGGAGAAGAACTTCTTCAGGAAGTAGAACTTGAAAGGAATCTTGAAGGAAGTCAGTAATATGGAACTATTTTGCATAATTGCAGGTGTATAACCTATGTTGAATTGCTTACTGTCTCGGTGAGGGGGAAGGAGAGGAAGGAAGGAGAAATAGAATTTGGAATTCAAAATTTTTTTAAAAAGTTAAAAATTGTTTTAACATGTAATTGGGGGGAAATTATTTTTTTTAGAGGAATCCAGGGATTCTGAGTCTGAGGTGAGGAAGGAAAGTATTCCATGTACTTTTCAATTGGTTACAATTGCTGACACATGAAGAATTGTTTACCAGTCTACAAAGTGCTTCCTTTTTTTTTCTTTACAACTCCACGGTGCAGATGCTACAAGTATAATTAGCTCCATTTTATAGATGAGGAGACTGAGGCTCAGAGCAGTTCAGTGACTTGCCCAGAATCACACATCAAGCTGTATTGGAGGCAGGATTCTAACACAATTCTTCCAGCATTCTTTTCACTACAGCACATAGAAGAGGTAAATGTGATTTGAAATCATATCTTAAATATAATTTACACTATGTGAGATGATTGTAAGGCTAAAGAGGGCAGATTACTCTCTCTCTCCCTTCTGTTGTGAAAGGAGACTACTATGGCTTAATTTCCTAACGCTGTTTTCCTCCTGATCACTGCTTATTTCCATCACTTGGATTATTGGCATTTAACCCTGCAATGAGTCAAAGATAGGACATCTGTCCTCATTCACATTAATGGAGTTCATAGCGCATTCTAAAGGGGTGGTGGTGTGGCCTTCACAGAGGAAATTTTAAAGCTACCATAATTCATGAATATTTTTTGGCTTTTTCTAGTGAAGACAAATGCGCGGTGACTGAAGTGTTTGGAAGATTTTAGCCTGAGAGGTGTTTTTCCCGCTGTGGCTAACTCTGACACTTTTCTCTATTACCCCTCATCTCACCCACCAATGAATGAACTTTCTCAGACGACAAAACAAATAGAGCATTTCCCCAAGAATAATAAATAACGCCTACAAATCAGCATTAAGTAGCAAAACAAAGGACAGCAATGTGATAACCTGAACAGGAGGCAAAGATCTCTCAGCAAGGCAGGCCTGTCTGTGTTTGCAGGCGCGCCTTTAGAGGCGCCTTTCCCTCCCTCTTGAAAATCCATTAGTTTTGGATTTACACAATGATATCAATGCCTGTAGCATACATACCTCCTGTCTTTATGTCTCTTTATTTAAAAGAAAGATGCACTTTCAAGAAAAGAACTAAGAGAACTCTTTGGAATCCAAACAGAAGGAAAAGTGGTGTTTTTCTTTTGTTTTGTTTCTCCTTCTCTTTATCAGGTTTCCTATGCATAAGCCTGTCTCGTTTCTTTTTCCCTCCCCTCCTTAGCCCAATCCATGCAGGAACCAAAGCACCCGTAATCTCCTTCGGAGGACTTTATGGGGGACACTGAAGTCACCAAAGGTTATGTGTTACTTGTCACCCTCACCACTTTGGAGAGATTAGTAGAAGAAGCCAGACCGTTGAGATCTTCCTCTGACTTTACCTAGAACCTTGCATCTTCTGTGTTCTTCTCATTCTGACATGTATATGTATGTGCATACACACACATTTATATACATATATGCTCATACACATGCATGCATATGTGCACATGTGTGTGTAAAATTGAGTGTGCGTAGACATGTGTGTATGTTATATTATGTATTCGGTATATTATGTGAGTATGCATGCATGTAATTGTACATACACGTGGGCACTATGAATGGAATTGAATTTATCATTAGCATACAGTTACACAGCTGTGTAATATCAATACCATGTTTCTTATCCAATCCTACCTTATCCAGTAGACCAGAAATCCCATGAAGGCAGGCCTGGTACCTATATTAATAACTCTCACCTTTTCCCCAGGGCCAACCTCAGGTTTCTACATTGGGAAGGTATCACTTA
>NW_020954564.1:24538688-24602530 GCF_900497805.2 Vombatus ursinus
TGTAAACCGAGCAAAAGACACATAACACACACATCAAAAAAAAAAAAAAGATGACCCAACCCAAATGGTCCCTTCCAGTAGCCTTGCTTGGTTGGCATCTTTGGACAGTCTGATATCATATTTTAAACTTCAGCTGTGTTGATTCTTTTCTCCTTGGCTGGTTTCAGTGTGAGATGAAGATCTGGGAAGGAATTTCCCCCCTGGAACTTTCTGCTCTGGCCACATTCGCCTTTGGAAATTTTCTCTGCACACATCAGGGACATTCCATGCCACTAAGAAAACCGATTGATCTAGGCATTTTCCCTTGCCTTTCCATGGGCAACTTGCAGAGCTGGGATGCATAAATAATCACGTGTTATATAAATAGCTTCGGGTGAGAGACTGTAAAATACAGAAGATATATTTGCACTTTTATGTACGGGGAATATTTTCTAAAATGATTGCTTTATTTGGTGTGTATTTTTCTTATATGTGGAATGGGGCGCCTATATGCGCAACATTTTCCAAAGTTTTCCCCCACCCGCCTTCCCCTTCTTCAGGTCAGACTAGCATTATAGTTAGCAAATTGATAAGGTTCCACGGGTAAGCTTTATTACTTCTGACACAAGCCTATGACACTTTATAAAAAGAAGTAATCCAGAACAATCTCTAGGTAATTAACACCTAGATAAACAAACATAAATTTCTATATTGCATTTATTTGGACTACCACTCAAATATGCGTGAACCATGCTTTTTTAATTAAAAGATAAATCTATGTGACACTTAGCCTCAAACTTAATTATTCAGCATAGTATAATAAAAAATAGGGCCCATTAAATGTGTCTTACACTGTATTTCTGTATTAACAGCAAAACAGTTCAGTCTGGGATCATTTAAATTTTCTCGCTTCTCTTTTCCTATGATTTCCCTGTTCAGCAAGGGCCCTTTCTCTGCTTTCTCTCTCTCTCTCTCTTTTTCCCTCTCTCTTTCTCTTTCCTCTTCTTCTAACACCAACAGGTGAAGAGATAGAGAACTTTAGCCAATAATCCCTTAGAATGTTCAGCTGTGCTACATTTAATATTGCATGACACCACGCTGTCCCAACCATGCTGTCCCATATTTTTTTTTCTTCCTCTCTAGGCAGCCGTCCCCATGGAAACAACCCTCTGCTTTGGTGGAGCAGACCCAGACTGGGTATCCTGAAATGAAGACTGAACAATAATTTTCCTGAGATCTTGCTTAAAGTATACCAGGTAAGAGTTTTTTAAATAACATACTATTATAATACAAATGTTAAACAGAAATACTCAAATCCCAAATTACAAGAGACAGTGAGGTTATAGCCTTTATAAAAGTTTCAACAAGAAACTATCAGAAGGCTGAGTATTGGCAGCTAGCCTCTTTACCAGGTATTGCCCATTTGTATCTGAAGGCCTCAGAAAGACAATCAGGGCCAGGCTGGATCCCCAGGAAAGGACTTTCCCAGAAGGCAAAAGTATTGAATTCAGTCAGACACATCCTTCTTCCTGAAGAAGATCACCATGAGTGATGACCATGTGGCCTTGAAATTGGATTCAGGACATCCATCATTTTAACTCTCAGAAGAGAGGGAATATTCAGGGCTAGTAAATATTCCCAGATTTGGGCTCTTTGAGCCCATACCAGATAATTTTTTTAAAATGTTGGCAGGTTACTTTGGGCACTCTGGCTTTTCGTTTTCCATGGTTGTAGGAACAATCAGAACAGGGAAAATGTAGAAACGAGCTGGAAAAAAAAGAGATGAAAAGATGATAATGGCTTATCTGTGGATTTCATTTCGCTCCTCAAATATTTATCTACATATGTGTATACCAACTGATTTGACTCAAGGCTTCATCTCTGCCTTCCAATACAACTTTGGGTAAGAATAGGTACTGTCTGGAAGAAACAAGAAAAGTAAAGGGAGAAAAAAGGAAGTGAAGTATGAAAAGGGGACAAGAAGGCACTTTCTATAGTGGTATAGTGGCAAGAATATATAGCTCTGGACAACCTGAGTTCAAATCCTGCCCCTGATGCTAACTACTTGTATGACCTTGGTCAAGTCACTTAACTGTGGATCAGTTTCCTGATCTGTAAAATTGGGCTAGTTGGGCCTGAAGTTAAGAAGACCTGAGTACAAAGCCAGCCTCTGGCACTTACTAGCTGGGTAACCCAAGGCAGGTTACTTAGCCTCCATCTGCCTGAGTTTCCTTAATTATAAAATAAGAATAATAAATATAGCACCTACTTCTCAGGGTTGTTGTGAAGATCAAATGAGATAGTATTTATAAAGTACTTAGTACAGTCCCTGGTTACATATTTGTTTTTATTGTTGTTCAGTCACTTTTTTAGTTGTCTCTGACTCTTCATGATCCCATCTGGGGTTTTCTTGGCAAGGACACTGTGCCATTTCCTTCTCCAGCTCATTTTACAGATGAAGAAACTGAGGCAAACAGGGTTAAGTGATTTGATCAGAAGCACACTGGCACACAGTAGGACCTTAATAAATCCTTGTTTCCTTCCTTCCAAATCTGGGTCTGGATATCCTGATATCTTCATTGTATTTAACTACCTTCCAAATTGTCAGGAGTTGGTTTCTAAGGGCTGGGGAAACAGAGAAGGGACTTAGAAATGCAGCAAAGATGGTCTCAACGACAGTGCTTTGGACGGCAAAGCTAATGCTCACTAACCCATGGACCTTTCTCTCCTCGGCATAAGTATTCTTTTTTTTTTTTCAATCTTCTGTGTCTAATCTTTATTTCCAAATATCCTATGAACAATCAATAAATACTTGTACTTGACAATTGTGTTACTTGCTGACATAATATTTGGAGATCCAAGCTCTGAAATATCTCTTCTCCCTTAACACATTTTCATCTCATAAACATATTGAAGCATTCTGATTACAAATTGGGATGATATGTTAAAGTGGAAGCAGGTTATATTACCATCAGAGAGCTGTAACTATAAACAGTATATAAAGCTAGCTTAGAGGGAGAATTTTTTTTTTACTAATTGCTATTTACAAAAGTTAAAGAAGTCCAAAATTTCAGCTCTCCTTGATAAAAAATTGCATCATATTGAGAGTTGGGGTGCTAGTTTAAGCTATGGCATAGATATTCTTGAAGATTATAAGATCATAGAGTTAAAAGAAGAAAGAATCTTCCTCATTCATCTTGTCCTACCTCTCATTTTACAGATGAGGAAACTGAAGCCCAGAGAGGTTGAATGACTTGCTCAAGGTCACGCCTGGGTATAAGTGGCACAGCTTGGATCTAAATGCTCATCATTTCCACTGCTCCTCTCAGCCTCACTAACATAGTGGTGACTGTATTTAATATGGATTCACCTTAGATGGACTCCAGTGTTATTGTTATTATTGCTTTTGGGAGGTGGGGATAGAAGAGGGAATCAGCATTTATATAAAACCTACTTTGTGCCAGGTACTGTTCTCGGTACTTATAAATGTCTCATTTGATCCTCACAACAACTCTGGGAGGTAGGTGCTATTATTGTCCCCACTTTATAGTAGAAGAAACTGAGGCAGACACAGATTAATTGACTTGCAGGGTCACACAGCCAGTAAGTGTCTGAGGCCAGATTTGAATTCAGGTCTTCCTGCCTCCTGGCCCAGCACTCTATCCAGTGAGCCATCACTGGCTGCATTTAGCTGGAGCAATGCATTTTTCCAAAGTGTATATATATACACTTAGGCTTAATGACTTGTCCAAGGTCACAGAATGAGGAAGGATTAAAACTAGGACCCAGATCTCCTGACTCAATGTGGTGTAGACAAGAAGACAATTGGGTACTCTCTCTACTCTCCTCTCAGCACTCATCAAACCTCACCCCCAAACACAGTCCTTTATGAGTGACTATAACAACCTTCTATCTTAACCAAATCCCACATCCTCCTCCTCCTCCGTGAATCTATGGTTCTATGTTGATTTTAATAATGGGATGTAATGAGACCAAATGAGGAGTCTGGTATCTTTACTTCAAGCAAAGAAAGTTCTGTTACAAGTTCATAAATGGTCATGATTCAATTTCCTTTTAAGTCCCCTTTCCTCTCCAAAAAAGTGGTTGTTTGCACCCTGTCGTCCCCCCACCCCCACCCTCACTTCCATATAGGAAGACTGAAGGTAAACTGGAGACATGCATTTTGATTTCTTTGAAAATGGAAATAAATGGTTTTCTTTCTGGTCACCAGGACAAAAAGCCCACACCCATACCCCCAGGGCATTCTACCACCATATATGTGCATTCTGCAAAAACACATCTTTTATAGGAAGACATGACTTTATGCACCCATACTAAACACATTTCAAATTCATGCCAGGACAGTTTTCTCAGCATATTTAGGTAGTCTGCATGTGCTCTGCCTGGAGTCAGGAAGACCTGAGTTCAAATTCAGACTCTTAATACCTACTGCCCAGAGTCATACAGCCAGTAATACACTGAGCCGTCACTGCCTGCAGTTAGCTAGAACAATGTATTTTTCCGAAGTGAGTACACATACACACACACATATATATATGTATATATATATTATATATATACACACATTCACTTAATAGCTATGTGACCCTGGGCTAACTGTGGATGTTCCCCAAGACTCTGTCCTGGATCTTTTTCTCCCTCTATACTATTTTCTTTGGTAATTTTATTAGCTCCCATGATTCCTTATAGTACAGCTAGGTGGTAGATAGAGTTCTAGGCCTGGAGTCAGGAAGACTCATCTTTCTGAGTTCAAATCTGACCTCAGACACTTACTAGTGGTGTGACCCTGGGCAAGCCACTTAACCCTATCTCCTCACCTGTAAAATGAGCTAGAAAAGGAATTGGCAAAACTACTTTAACTTCTTTGCCAAGAAAACCCTAAATGCAGTCATGAAGAGTTGGGGACTACTGAAATGGCTGAACGACAAATAGACGTTTATACTGTATACAGCTGTGTATGGTGTAAAACCGGGCTGAGAAATATCCCATCCCAGCACATGTACCACAGGGATATATAACAATGTGTTCACCTAGTGCTGGATGGAGAAGCAACAATATTGGAGAAAATCTGACAAAGCTTTAGAAATGGATTTAACAGTTCCTAATAAAGAGACACAAATAGGAAAAGGTTTTTGTTTTTGTTTTTGTTTTTGTTTTTGTTTTTTTCCAGAGGTAGAGGTTTTATTGCGTAAAACACTGGATAAGACTTTACTGCTTCAGAGACATTTTATTCTAACAGGAGAAAGAAAACAGTCACTGCTGAAAAAAAAAACAACTTTTAATACTTTCTATACCAGAATAAAGTTCTGTCAACTGATGTATTATAATAATAAATAATGACCAAGAATAAACTTTAAATACAAAGTTTTCTACTTGTTACAAGCATAGCAACACAATCCTCTACTCTATTGATCTCAGATTTCCTCCAAGAGAGAAATTTTTTTAAATTTTTCTTTGTGTAGGAATGTAGACAGTATTATGACCAGTACCACAGACTACAGAAGTTACAGAGAAAAAACTTGACATATTTAGATATGAGAAGCTGATGATATTCAGAAACTGACAATGCATCACTGCCGCTGTCACTTGTGTGTTTTACAAGTTACAAATGTTCTGGAAAAAAGGCCCATGTCAGAGGGGGAAGAAGGGACAGTAGCACTGGACCAAATGGAGTCAACACACAGGTCACAAAGAAGGGGAGATGTTCCCAATGTCACAAACAGAATTATTGCCTGTCGCATCTGAAACTGCTCAGAAGACACAAAGAATACCAAAGGATCTCCTTGGTGCAGGAGATGGAATGTGGCTCTTTTTTTTCTGATTTTTTTCTTTTTTTTTCTTTTTTTTCTTTTTTTTTCCTTTATTTCTTTCCTTTTTTTCTATTTTCTATTTTATTATTTTTTTTGCTAAGATACTGAAGGCGGGCGCAAACACACAGAAAGCAAGCGACTGACACAGTCACCAAACACGGTAGTGCAGTTAAAATTCTAAAGCTTACTACAGTCAGAAAGTTTTCAATAACATTTCAATCCCTTCTCTAGGATCATAGAAACAGTTGCATTAAGTTTATCAACTCGATTTAAGTAAGGCAGTGAGAACTATACTAGAAAAACAAGAAAGCAGCCTGCTCTATGCCAGATGGGTCCAAGTTGCACAGCGAACTCATTTAAACTGAAACTTCAGTTGGATGACACCCTTTCGACAGCATATGCAAACCGTATTCCTTATTAGCCTGAGATTTTTTTTTCAGGTCTCAGGATAGCGCTAAGAATTTTATTTACATTGATTGCAGTTTAGTATTTTTGTAAACTGCTTTAGGCAGAGCTGAAATTTTAAGGCCCTGGGGTTTTAATCTGTGCTCCCAGCCTGCAAGGAAATATTGACTTTTTATTTATTTTTATTTTTTAGGTTCTGGTTGATTTTGTTTTAGACTACGTTAATACTTCTCTACCATCACAATCCACAGCACCTGTGTCTGTAAAAGGAATTACTTTAAAAGGCTGAAATTTTAAGCCATTCAAGCAGATGTAAAACTAAACCTTTCACTAGACTTCTTACAAGGTTTGGGGTTAAGCATCTCGATAGTATCCCTCAAATGCTCCTTCTGTGGTGAAGGAAGAACTTAATATGGAGGATCTAAATAGTAGAAAACCTAGCATCATTGGCCAAAAATGAAAAAAAAAGTAGAGCAAAATTTTTTTTTTATGAAAAATGTAGAACACATTTGTTTTATAAAAAAATCATAACAAAAACAATTGTTCAAACACTTTCTTAATTAGAGACAAAGAACAGGATGTTGGGATTCATATTTTATCTCAAACTGCTTCAGAAGACCCCATTCCAGAAGATACTCCTGCCCTGTGTCTGTCACACTTATAAAAACTAACAGATGAAAAACTTAACCAGGATTAGAAAATCCTTCATTCAAGTAAAAAAAAATTCAAAATTTAAAGAAAAGAATTTTTAAACCCTCTATTGTAACACAAAATTCAATTTCTCACCAGTACCTTCTACAGATGAGGCTGACTAGTCTGGCTAAACAATAATGATATATCATATACCCCTAGATTTCTTTAGTAGACACCTACTTCTTCATCCAAAAAAAAAAAAAAACGGACCCAGAATAAAAGCATTTCCCTCAATACTGCCATTTGAGCTGAAAAAAGGAATCACTCATCAAATCTGCAATGGACATGTGTCCGCACATTCTTCCTGACCATTGATTCATTCGGCTGTGTATTTTTAAAAAATGAAAATGTAATATCACAATCTTTTCCAATACCAGTCAGTCCTGACCCTCGTTAGGGGCCGGCTAAGATTTCTCCTCCAGTGCAGTTACAACACCACTCCCATTGATTTTCTCTGCAGTGACAGCCCCAGTCTGACTGGCACCATGGTAGCTAGCGTACCAAGCCATCTCATTGCTATGCTGGGCCAATGACAGCCGCCAGTATCATATTATAAAGGTGTTTTCAACACCGAAGACGTAGCCTCTCAATCTTCGGAGGCAACACTAAATCATGGAGATGGTATCATTTTTCGGTTAAGAGCGTTATTTTTGGACAAAGACCACTTTAGAGTTTGAAGTGCCCCCTGCTTTTTTTTAGAGTACTAACGACCTCCTCACATTTTTTGAAATCACTTTATTATCCCACCTGTGTTGTTTGGAAGCATTTGTTGCCAGGTAACAGTTTAGCAGCCATTTTCAAGGGCTGGGGAATTTTTTTTTAATATATATATATATATATAGATATATTTTAAATGTTTTAAACATCCTGTACACTACTGGGTTGGGGGAGGGGAGCTGTATACAACTCTTTATTTTCTTCGAAATGCAGTTAGCAAACTCTCTTACCAAATGCCTACCTAAAGACTGTAAAATAATATTGCAATATACAGATAGACTTGTTCAGCTGTTACTCCTGGATCTTGCTGCCCACATCCGTTAGCTCTGCTGAGCTCCCGGGTCTGACAGCTGCAGGTTCCTCTAAATTCCCAGAAGCCTCGGAGTCAACTCTGGAGCGCTTGAACCTGCGATCGGGATACTGGCTGTTGTCAAAAGGCATGCGATGGACACAAAGAACATGGGTCTTCAGGTTTCCCTTCTGAGAGGCACTGTATGGACAATATCTGCACTGGAAAGGCCTGTGACCTAAAGATAGACAAAAATCTGATTAGTGGAGTCAGGAGTCATGAGGTTTTTCTCCTAAGCACATTTAATTAATTTATTATTTTTAAAAATTCTCTCTAGGAGCAAGTACTTCATGAAAGCTACAGCAAAACAAAGAAAACAAAAACAGATAGATATGAGTCACACCAACAATAACTTGAAAGAAAAGCTTCCAAGGCTGAGATTTTAATCCATTTGCTTGGGGAGAAGAGAAAGCTAGATATCACCTGGCCTTTCTATAAAATGATCATCCATCACTCAGTATGGCAGTCCAGCTCAGGCCAAACAGTTTAATAACTGGGCTTCCTTTATATTTGTTCATTAACTTTTTATTGGAGAAAGATGTAGACACGACCATGCATAGACTTGGTACTAACCAAGGGTTTCATGGAGTTTGGGGGGGGAGGTGTGGAGGGAGAGGGAGAAGTGTCTCTAACCTTTAAATGGAGTGCAAAATATCCCTTCAACTCAGTTTCAGTTCTTAAGGCATGTGTTTGTGTGTGTATGTCTGTATATATATACATATATACATATTTGGGGGCAGGGGTCGATGAGTGAGGACGGATGGAAAGGAATCAGGGGTCAGATGACATAGGCCAGTGTCATCTCCTAGAAGTGCCGGCTACACAGGTTGGATTTAGTTCTTGAGGTCTAATATTCAAAGACTTGCAATAAACCTTAAATTCTGAATGAGTTAAGAAAGAGCTCTGATCCCCATAGTCTCATTTCTTTGTTCAGACACACTACAGACACACATGCACATTTTTGCCATATTGGAAAACTAGAATAGCATCTGGTTTGGGAAGTTATATTGGAGCAATCACATTTCTTCTATGCTGGAAAGTTGATGTACTGTTTCTGGAAGTTTATGGGCTGTTGTCTCTCCAACTAGCAGCATCAGAGGTCAAATGCCCTTAGCTGGGTTTAATTTGCTCAGAAATATTCAGGAAGAAAATTGAGTGAGCCCAGACACTCACATAGCCCCTCCACCCCGACACACATGCACATATCCATACCCTAAGAGCACTTTCAGTGTTCCCAGGCTGGACATTCCTGAGGGACAACAAAGCATGCCCCCTTGGCTTTCCATGAGAGCTATTCTCCAGCAAAGCGGGGATAAAGCATCTTTCTTTAGTGAAATTAAACCATGTTTTCCCAGCAACTTATATGATACCGTCAGAGCCGTTTTGTCTCTACCGAATTGCTTTTAATTTGCCACTCAGCAGCTCCTAATGCCTTCATTTTAATATATCTGATCCTTGACCCCCTAACCCCAAGCCTCTCTGCAAACAACTGCTTAAGTGCCCGGGGGGCCTCCTAGTGAAGGAATGCTCTATAAGGCAGCCTTTAATGTAAATAATCATCTCTGCTTTATTACTCGTTAAACTTAGGTATGGAAATCCTAATATACGAAAATTCGGAACACAACAGCCAAGCGAAGAGCAATCCTGATTAGATTCCTAACAGAACAAGGTATCTTAACAAAAGACTCACCCCACCTTGCCACCCCGAGATCTGCATAGCCTCCACTTAGAGCATTTGGAAAACTTTCTATTTTTCCACACACATAGATTTCTTCCCAGAAATCTTCCTACTTCACATTAAGTGCCTTAAAAGAAGAAAAACTAGTCTTCATGTTTTTTTTTTTTTCAGGGCAGTTCCTATATTTCTGATTTCCAAGGGGATTTTTTTGTCTTTATTTTCGTTTTTGCTAGGCTCTGCACCCCATTGTTCATACTATCACTACCTCCTTGTGCTGCTATTTATTGGAATGCTATCTATTCCTCAATTTCTAGCTTAGCTCCTTTTCTCCCAGGAAGACTTGGGCAGTTCTGCCTAGGGGAGAGGGGGTTCACTAAGCTTCTCTGCTGAGATGCGGGGTCTTATGCCGGCTCTGAGCAAGTCACCTTCCCCTGTCTGAGCTCAGTTGCTTCATCTGTGCTATAGGAGTCGTTTTTTCTCTACTTACTTCTCAGGAGTGTTTTTGAGGACGGTGTTCTCTACAAGCCGAGAGGCCAAATGGACCTGGAATCCAAATCCTGGCTCAGCCATTTAACTATCTAACGGACTTTGGGCAAATATTTTAACTTCACCAGATTGTGGCTTCTTAATCTGTAAGATGAAAAGACTGACCCAGATAACGATTAGGTTGCATCTAGCTCTAAATGTAAGATCTGAAGATCATTAAAGGGACCTGTAAATGCGAGCAATCATTCTTCCAGCCTACCCGATCTCCTTCTCCTGGGCAGTCTTCTAATACTTCTCTTCTGACAGACAAATAGTGTACCGCCAAATGCCCAAATGATTGCAGTCGTCTAATGGCTCCATGAGCATGGGCTTTGTCTCCTCAATCAGATAGGAAAATCCTCAAGAGAGCTTCAACTTTCTTTTTTTTTTTTAAATCTCCCTAATAGTGCCAAGAACAAAGGATTACAAAGCTGGAACTGGGAGTCAGGGGCCACCTAATCCAACCCTTCACGTTACAAATAAAGAAACTGAGTCACAGAAAGGCTAACTAAGTAGATCAGGCTGTGATTCCAATTCAGGCTCTGATGCTTTCTAGTCATTCCAGTCACCTGGTAGGCACTTTGAGAGACTTACTAGAATGATTTAATTTTCCAGTTGCAAAAGTAGATTGAGAAATTGTGGATGGAGAAATTTGGAATTTTGTTTTTTTCTAATTCTAGTTTTCAGAACACAAGCCAAAAAATCCCCTAAATTCCCTTTAATGACACCACAAAAACATCTGTTAACATAAAGTGCTTAGTAGAGAGGGAATAAGTAGAATAACACAATTCTCAGCTATTGAGAGATCAAGAGGGCAGCTTGCCCTCCTGTCCCCAATAACCATCTCAGTATTTAATAATAATCACAATAACAGCCATCACAATAACACATTTACATAACAATTTTTTCAAGTTTACAAAATTATTTTCTAACAACATCCTGTGAAATAGGTATGGCAAGTATTACTGTCCCAAGTGCCATAACTAAGGCAAAGCAAATGGGCTTTTTCCAGAGCACCCAAATTTAGAAGGTTGTTAACGATACTTATTCTCCTCCAGCATTATAGAAATAAAGGAAATTAGTACCCAGTTAAGAAAAAAAAATTCTTTAAACAGGAAGCTATCAGTGTGCCTCCTGAACCCTTGTCTTTGGAAGTTGATCTGAGGTCACACTTGGTTCTATTTGCCCTGTAGTAGTTGTGTCTCTGATTTTTATCATTTCATATGCAGAAAGGACATGTCTCACCAGAACTGGTTAGAGAATATTCCAAGCTCTGTGCAAGATGTTTTAGTTCAATCCCACACTACACAGAAAATAAAAATGAGACTCCTTCAGAATGATTGACTTGGCCATGGTCATGTAAGCCAGGAGGAATCATGAAGTCAGAGTCAAGAGGACTGGCTTTGAATCCTACTTCTGCTTCCAGGGCTTTTCTCACTAAACTGTAATGGTCAATATCCATTTCATACCACTCCAATATGGTAAATCCAATGATATATTTCAAGGGAAATGAGATTTGGAACTCCTGGTTATAATGAATTTTTAGAGTTGTTCAAGGATTTAATTTCTTCCTGCTTGTCATTAACACATATAATTGTGATTTGTTTCTTATATATAATATACCATGAAAATGGTGTATTGTATTTAATACAAATATAATACAAAAAAATATAACCACAAAAACAAAGGCTTATTACTCACATAGAGTCATATACTTCCAGAAATAGAAAAGACCATTGTAAAATCTCCCTATTTGACAGGTTAGAAAACTGAGGCTTATAAAAAAGTGACTTTGATTATGTGGCAATCCATGTATAAGTATCTAGACCTATTTGCAATTTATTAAAAAATTATATAAATATTGGCATATATGGGGATATATTTACAATATATTTTGTTGCTGCTTAGTCAATAATGCCTTGCGTTTTTTAATAGAGCTTACTATAAAATAACAGATAATGTCCTACTCTTATGTCTAGTGTCCCAGTGACATAGTGAGCCCTCATGTAAGCTAAAATGTTAGCAATGGAAGGGACTTTAGAGATCTGCAACTCCATTCTGATTATTTTAAAGATGAAGAAACTTGCACCCAGATTGGGAAAATGACTTAGCCAGGGTCACACAGGTAATGCATAACAGAGCCAGTATTGAAATCCAGAATTTTTAATTCCAAGTCCAATGTTCAACTTCTATACCAGGGATCAGCAAACTATAATCTGTGGGTTAAAATCAGGCCACAGTGCCTCCTGTTTTTGAACAGCTAAAATGATTTTTACATTTGTTAAAAGCATTGACTCAATTTAATCAATTTTTTAAAAAATGTCTATCTCATTTTTATTCTCACAACTGCGTCACCAAGGAGATAATAAGTTACTGTCCACAATATCCAGATGAGGAAACTGAGACCTAAATCAGTGTACAGACATGCACTATATCTCATTTTCTGTGATTCCATCAATCTAAGAAGTTCTTAGCGAGAAACTTCTAACCATGCAGATCAGCACATTCTCCATAGCTTATAGTCTTAAAGAGGTAACTATATTCCTGCCCAGCCTGTCTCAGAAGGTTGATGTGAGAGTAAAATGAGATAATAATAATACATACATAATCATGTGGTGCTTTAAGTTTTGAAAAATGTTTTACAAGCCCAAACTCATTTGGCTTCCAAAAACCCTACGTAGTAAGTTGCAATTATTATTCCCATTTTACACATGAGAAACCCGAGGCTCAGAGGGGTTAAGTAACTTGCTCATAGTCACAAAGTTAGCTAATGGCAGGGTCAAGACTAGAATGCATGTACTAACTCATTGCTTCCACCTTCTCTCCTCTTGCTCATGTCTCTACCCTTTGCTATCTGGCTTCCAATTTCATCATTCAACTGAAACCTCTCTCTCCCAAGTTACCAATGATCTCTTTTCATGGCCAAATATGATGGTCTTTCTCCCCCAGTCCTAACCCTTTGGAACTAAATGCTGTATTTGACATTGTTAATCATTCTCATCTCCTGGGTAATCTCTCCTCTTTGACCTTTTTGTGACACTACTTTTTCCTAGTTCTCCTTCCTAATTCCTCTTTTTCAGTCTTTTTTGCCTCTTCGTCTTCAAAATCACACTCCTTAACTGTCGATGTTTCCCAAGACTCTGTCTTGCCTCCTTACTCTTACCTCTCTATTCTCTTTGTGACTTCATTACCTCCCATTCATTCTATTATCTCTATGACTCCTAGACCTAGTTTCTCCCCAAGCTTCAATCCCAAATCACTCGTTGCTTATTTGACATTTCGCATCCTATGTGGAGACATCTCAAACTTAATATGTACAAGGGAGAACTCATTATCTTCCCCTCCAAAACCCATCACTTTCCCTATCTTTCTTATTTTTGTTAAAGGTACCACAACTCTTTAGCCTTCCAGATTTGTTACTTTCCAGGTTTGTCATCTTTGACTCTTCATTATCCCTCACTGCATAGATCAAATCAGTTGCCACATGTCTGTTCACATAGTTACTGCTTTAATTCAGTCCTTCATCATCTCTCGCCTAGATCACTGTAACTATCTTTTGATTGGTCTCCTTACTTCAAGACTCTCACTACTTCAGTCCTTAAACACCACTTATTCATTCACTAAACATAGATCTTGTAGAAACACCACATATTCATTCCTTAAACATAGATCTAGTAGTTTGATTGGTATGGCATTGAATAAGCAAGTTAATTTAGGCAGCATTATAATTTTAAAAATATTGGCTCTACCTACCCATGAGCAATTAATATTTTCTAAATATTTAGGTTTGTTTTTATTTCTATAAATAGTTGTAGTTCTATTTGTGTAGTTCTTATGTGCATCATAGAAGGTAGATTCCCAAGTATTTTATATATTCTGTCATAATTTTAAATAGAATTTCTCTTTCTGGCTCTTCTTGCTGAGTTTTACCAGAATTATATAGAAATACTGATGATTTGTATGGATTTATTTTATAACCTATAACTTTACTGGAGTTATTATTGTTTCAATTAATTTTAGTTAACTCTTGGGTTCTTTAAGTACATCATCATCTCATCCAGAAAAAGTGATGATTTTGCTTCTTCTTTACCTTTAGTTATTCCCTAAATTTCTTTTTCTTGTCTTACTGCTATAGCCAGCATTTCTAGCGATATGTCATGAGACATATTTCTGTATATAGTCATTGAGGGAATTTGTTTTGTTTGACTATGCATATTTGTTACAATAAATTTGTTTTTCTTTGAGATGGTGGGTGGTAGGAAGGAGAGAAAATAGATTTCTCTTCATTTAAAAAAATGGAAAGATGGGTACAACAGATGTGAAATGTTGCATGCATTTTCAGATGAAGTCACTGTATTCATTTTGATTATCTGTTTCATTTGATTATGAGACTTCTGACATAGCAGGAGTCAACTGTAAATGTTTGTAATATAAAAATAAAACACATCAATAATTTTTTAAAGCACAAATATGATCATGTCACTCCCCTACTTAATCAACTCCAGTGGCTCCCTATTGCCCTCAGGATCAAATATAACTTCCTCTGCTTGGCTTTTAAATCCCTGTACAACCTGGCCCCAATCTCTCTTTCCAGCCTCATTGGAAATCACTTCTTCAGTGCTCTGTGATCCTGACCAATTGGCCTTCTCTGTTTCCTTGAATATGGCAGACACACACACACACACACACACACACACACACACACAAACCCTGCCTCAAACAATACTTCTTTTCCTTTAAGAAGCAAATCAGGCATGACTTTCTGCACAAAACCTGTCCTGATGCTCCCAAATGCCAGTGCCCTCCCTCTCTAACTACCTTGCAATTAATTGGCATGTATTTATTCTCTTTTTATTTATTTTGTATGTTCTTATACATGCATGTTGCCTCCCCCATTTGAATATAAATAAGAACAGGACTAATTTCATTCTTTATAACTTTATCTCTAGCACTTGGCACAGCAACTAGTACACAGTAGGTGTTTAATAAATATTTGTTGATGGATTGATTAATTCATAACCTAATGCTCTTTTAACCACCATATGACATTACTTAGTGTGATTGGTATTGGCTGAGAAACCATTAAACTATACTCTGAGAGGAGTATTCTATGCTCCCATATTCTGCACTCAGTTTCCTACAAAAATATAGAAGCCAGGGAGCTAGAGAGTTCTCTTTTGATGCTGAAATTAAACATTTGCAATGTAATGACGGCATCTTGAACTCAGAGAAACCAAAGAGAATCTGCTGAAATCTTTGTCAGTCTCTTCCTGGTAATCATAGGCTTGGGAGGAACAAAATCTCCAAATGAAATTTGTCAGCAACATCCTCAGAAGGAGAAAGCAGTGATGGTGCAGGCCATCACCTCCTTGATCCTTTCCCATCAGACCTGCCCAATATAATGAAGTAAAAGGCCTGCCAGAGAGCACATCCCATCTGGCAAGGCTCAGATCCCTCGACCAGGGATTGAAATAATTAATGATTCTTTAGGATCTAGAAGTGATAAAGTTACTAATGCAAATACATTTCTAGATAGCTTTATTAAAAAGAACAACCATGGAAGAAAGTTTGACTAAAAAGACATTTATACTAACTGAAATAAAACAAATTAATATAACTTGCTACTTTGCGATGACGGAGCATTTCAAGTCAACAGCCTCTTAAAGCTGCACTACTTCGGAAAGTTTAAAATTCCAGTTTGCTGCAGGGACTACAACTAAGCCAAACTTACTTGACATTATAATTCTGCCTGTTAGGCCCTCCTCTTCTATTCTATAGGCTCTAGAATTGAAAAGGACTATCTAATTCGAGAGCTAAAAGGTGCCTTAGACATCATCTGGTCCGGGGGTGGGAAACCTGCAGCCTTGAGGACACATGTGGCCTTCTAGGTCCTTGGGTGCAGCCTTTTGACTGAGTCCAAGTTTTACAGAACAAATCCTTTCGTTAAGGGGATTTGTTCTATGAAGTTTGGATTCAGTCAGAAGGCCACATTTGAGGACCTAGAGGGCCACATGTGGCCTCTAAGCCACAGGTTCCCCGCCCCTGGTCTGATCCAACCCTCTCTTTTTTTTAAGTCAGAAAACTGAGGCCCATAGAACTTAAGTGGCTTGTCCAAGGTCACAAAAGTGGTAAGTAGCAAACATAGGCAGGATTCAAACCTAGGTCCTTTGACTCAAAATCTAGTGCTTTTTTTGACACTGGCACACTGCCTATTATAGTCAGTCAATGAGCATTTATTAGATGCTTGCTGTGTACCAGGCACTGTGCCTTGGCTCCTCATTGCTGCTAAACTTTTAACTTGATGCAATAAACTCAATAGAATGTAAGCTCCTTGAGAGCAGGGGCTGTCCTATTTGTATGCCTTTGTATCCCTAGACTAGCATCTAGCATAGTGCCTGGCACATGGTAGCCACTCACTAAATGCTCCTTTAAAGAATGAATCCTTAATTACATATTAGCTGATATAAGTTTAAGATATTACCCCTTCCACGGTTATTTCTTTTTTTCTTTTTTGGGGGGTGGGGGGAGGATTAGGTATTGGACCTATAATTTCATTTATGTGAGGAATTCTCAGTGGGGAAACTTCTACCAGTGCAGATCTGCAAATAGAGTTGTCAGGGGTATGGGGGTGTCTACTGAAAGGTTGAATATCTTGCTCAGGGTCATAGCCAATATACATCAGAACCAGGATTTGAACCCAGGTCTTCCTGATTCCAAGACAGTTCTGTGGCATATCCATTATAGTCACCCTGCACCTTCTAAATTTTAATACTTGCATTTTAGTGGGGGCAGGGTTCCTAGACAACTGAAAAGCCTTCAAGCCTTCAAGCCTTCAAGCCTTCAAGTCTGAATAGAATGGACCCACGACCATGGAGTTAGGGGAACCATGACCAGTTTAGGAGTATGTGGGGAATATGTGTGCCTCACCTCCCATTGTACCCTGCAAAGAGTTGGTTACCTCCTTTGTTTAGCAATAATGCCCATTCTGGTGACAACTTCCAAAGCAGCCTGCATCGTTTCCCTTTTTCTATCACTTAGCATTTGAGGCCATCAAAATTTCCTACCCCTGCCATGTGAAAAGTAAGTACACAATAAGTTAATTTGTATTGTCACTGTGCAGTAGAACGGTGGTAAAGAGCGCATTCATTTTTAATCCACTATGAATAATATATAAATATGTATACAGAGCAGAGGGTCAAGAAGAGTAAGGAGAAAGCTAGTGGTACATTGTTTACCGCAGAAGTAGCAAAACCAGGTATTTTTCTTACTTGCTAAGATGGGAATATCTGCAATTTGCTTGCACCTAAGGGGTGGAAGCAAAATGCCTAGTCCTCTAGGGGAACCCATCCATTAATTACAGCTCAAAACCTGGCAAGGGCATCTGGCTCCAGAGAGAACAGGAAACCTTCCTGATGGTTCAGATCCCCTGCAATGCGGGACAACAAGATTCAAGGTGGTTCAGGTTGGGTTAGGGAATCTGAGAGCCCCGGGAGAGGGCAAGATGATAAGGACAGGAGGCATAGGAAGTCTGCATCGCTGCCCTCTGGATCCTAATGAAACTCCCCAGCCTTCATGGCAGTGGAGCCTTAGTGGGGGTACAGCTGTTGAAGGATGCAGCAAGGGACTGTGGAGCCAGCTGGGTCAAAATCCATGCCACCAGAAGGAGAATCTGAAGCAAAACAAACCTATGTTTATTCAGTCTTTAATCCTACACCCTCATCATAGAAAGATTATCAAATATCCTCACTACTAACGATGTTACATCCAGACATGAGAGTGGCGTCATAGTATTCAGAGCTGGAAGATACCTTTAGAGATCACTCCTCTTTTACCTATAAGAAAATGGGACCTAAATCCAGGTAGCTCATCTAGCCCCAGATCCAGCACTGTTATGCTTACATCTAATCAAATCGACTCTTTGACTCTTTTTTTTTCCTGTCCCCCACTCTGATTTTTGATTACATTTACTCCCCAAGGTGAATATTCAGTAACCTATACACCATTTCCCCCAGTTATAATACCTTACTACTATTTCTCTACCATGTCTTCAGTTGATTACTCTGAAGAAAACGCTGGGTTTCATTCAGAGTTACCTTGCAACATGATACTGTGTCTTGGATTATACATTGGCATAAAACTTGGCAACTTATCACATTGGGATTGTCCCATTCAGGTGACACAACATACTAGAACACACACACATCTCAAAATTCTACCACATCTGTCCTGCAGTTGGGGCCAGGAAGTGTGGATATGTACGTGAATGTATATACAGGGACATACGCGTAGTACATATTAGTAGGAAAGATCACCAATAAGAAGCCTGGACATATAAGGCACTAGAGATAAGGATAGGCTATGGCTATCTGGCTGTCAGACTCTTAGGGAAAAGTGCCTTACAAATTTCCCTGAAGGTAATTCCATGGTGGAGTAGACAGAACATTGGGCCAGAAGTCTAGTCCTAGCTCCACAAGAAATTAGTTGTATGGGCAACTCAGCCTCTCTGGGCCTTCATTTCTTCTTGGAAAAAATAAGTGACTTCACTAAATGGTCTCCAAGGTCTTTAAAACAGCTAGGTGGTATAGTGGATAGGATGATGGGCTTAAAATCAAAAAGACCTGAGTTCAAATACTGCCTCAGACACTTATTGCTTGAATGACTTGGAACAAGTCATTTAAACTCTCTCAGTCTTGGTTTCCTTATGTGTGAAATTGAGATAATAATAGGACCTACCTCCCAGGATTATTGTAAGGATCAAATGGGATAATATATATAAAGCACTTTGCAAACCTTAAAACTGTATCTAATGTTAGCTATTATCCTCTAAGTTTCCTTCTAGTTCAATTCCACAAATTCATTCAGTTCATTTCATTAATCCTGTATTTGCTGAATTTTTGTTATATGTTCAAAGCCACCGATGACATCTTAATTGCTAAATTCAATGACATTTACAATCAAACCATAAGCATTTTAGTGCCTACTATGTGTGAGGAACCATATAGGCCCTCGGGATACAAAGATGACAACAAAATGTCTACTCTCAAGTGCTCTGTTAATTATTTTTTTAATTTGTTCTCATCCTATCCTTGTTCTTCTACTAATCCTTTAAGGTCTACACGGCTGGTCTTCCTCCCTCCTCATGTTCTGCCACGTGTGGGCATCCCCCATGATTCTGATCTTGGCCACCTTCTTTCCCTTTTTACTCTATGCCTTGGCAATCTCAGTGACTCCCATGGCTTCAATTATCACTTCTGTGAAGATAATTCCCAAATCTATTTATCTGTCCCCAATTAGACCTCTAGTTTCCTATTTGCAGCGGTCTGTAGGATATCTCTACCTGGCTGTTTTGCCAATACCTCAAACTCCAGAAATCCAACACTTAGTATAATGTAAGGTCATATCTGCCCCCCAAAAACTCATCCCTGCTCCTAACTTCTGTATATTTATTAATTTTCTATAATTCTCCTGGATTAAAAATTCCAAGTTATCCTCTTTTTTTCCTCCCCTCAACCCCCAAATCCAAACAGTTGCCAAGTCCCATCAATTTTACCTCTACCATACATTAGAAACTCACTCCTTTTTTCTAAATCCACTGTCATTATCTTAAATCAGGTGGCCATTACTCTCACCTGGATGATCACAATAGGATTTGGTCATCTGATTATTGTCCCTGAAGGAAAAAACCTATCCTACTGGCTGCTTCCTGAATGTAACACTCCATCTCCCACTGCCGCCCTTGAAAAAGCTATCCTTCACTCCTAAACTGCACTCCTCCCTCAGGGCTGCTTCTCAACATCATGTCCTCTTTCCAGGCTCAGTGCAGGTATAAATCCAATGGGAAACCTCTCTGGAGCTGCACACTGGTTAGCATGCCCTCCATCCTCCAATTACCTTATATTTACTTATCTATGTTTATCTGTTATACAGAGGCTTCATAGAATGCCCACTCGGCAGTCGAGCACACTTCGGTCCAAATTCTGACTGTGACATTTAAAAGTTATGTAACTCCAGGTAAATCTTTTCAACTCTGTGTGCCTCAAGAATTTTTAAGGACATACCTACTAAATCACAAAAGTTTGAAATCTGACTTGGTGGAAGGTGTTTCTTGTGCTGATGAAATCACAGATGCACATGTGCACATTGTATCTCTATCTCAGAAGTAAGAACGTAAGCTCCATCAGGCTAATTTTGTTCCGATGGGTGTGCCTAGAACATAGAAGGTGCTTAGTAAAGATTCGTGAGTTCAACTGAAGATGTTCACACATATGTCTCACCTGTTGATTTCACGTCTATGATATTTTTCAAACATGCCCCTTTGTCTTTAACACTGCTACCACTCGAGTGGATAATTGGAATGGCCTGCCAAGGGCTCTGCCTGCCTCAAGTCTCTCTTCACTCTAATTCCTTCCCCATTCAGCCACTAAAATGATTTCCTAAAACACAGTTCTGGTCATGTCACTCTGCTACTCAATAAAATCCAGTGGCTCCCTATTGCCGAACAGGTCAAATACAAAATGGTCTGTTTAGCATTCAAAATCCTTTATGATCTAGCCCTATCCTACCTTTCCAGTCTTCTTACATGTTACTTCCAGATACATACTCTTCAATCCAGTGACACAGGCCTCCTGGCTATTCCACGAATAAGACACTCCATCTCTCAGCTTCTGGCATTTTCTCTGGTTTCCCCCATGCTTGAAATGTTGTCCCTTCTCAACTCTGCCTACTAACTTTCCTTGCTTCCGTTAAGTCCCAACTGAAATTCTATCTTTTGCAGGAAGTTTTTTTCCCCCAATCCTTGTTAATTCTACTGCTTTCCCTTTCTTAATTATTTCCTATTTATCCTGTATATAGCTTGTTTGTATATAGTTGTTTGCATGTTGTCTCCCCCAATAGATTGTAAGCTCCTTGAAGGCAAGGACTGTCTTTTGCTTCTTTTTGTATCCCCAACACTTAGCACAGTGTCTGGCACATAGAAGGGCCTTAACAAATGTTTATTGACTGGTTGAGATTTAAGTAGGCAGAGATTCCCTAATTGGTCTTCCTAGTTCCAAAATCTATCCATTTTCCAACTCATCCTTCTCCCAGATACCAGAATAATTTTTCTGGTGCTTTTTGCTTCATCATGTCACTTCCTTACTCAAAAATCATCAGTGTCTTTCTATTGACTATAGTATCAAATATGGACTAATGACATACTAAAGTTCTTCCCAATGTGGCGTCAGCCCACCTTTTTAGCTTTATGTCACACTGCTCTGCATCTTCCATTCTACTTTCTAATCAGAATGGACCATGAGTTATTCTGTTATTATTGTGCAGTCTCCTATCTCTATGCCCTTAGGTAGTCCATAGCACATGCTTTGAATATATTCCCCTACCGAAAACATTTTTTCAAGATCCATCTCAAATGTCTCCTCTTCCAAGAAGCCTTTGCTTATCCCTCCAAATGGAAATGGACTGGCCCTTCTACCCATCTTTCACCCCTCTGGCTCCGGAATCAGAGAACCTGGGTTCTAGGGCTACCTCTGTGTGACCTAGGGCAAGTCATTCACCCTCCTTGGGCATCAGTTTCCTCATTTGTGAAATGAAGGGGTTAGATTAGATAGCCCCTAAAGTCTTTTCTAGATCTATGAGCTTATATTGCATTTTAGCATATATTGTAGTCATTTGTACATGTGCCTCTTCCCTCTACTACCTTATGAATTCCTTGAGGGCAGGGATAGTGTGGTTTTTCACAGTGTACTGCATGTAGTAAGTGCTTAAAATACTGTTTGTCAACTATAAAGCATCAGAGAAATATGAGTTATTATTAATGCCTATAGTGCCTTCTTCCCAACAACCTTTTGAAATGGCGGGGGAGGGGAAGCAAAGGGAATAACCATTTATATAGCACCTGCTATGTGCCTGACACTCTGCTAAGTGCTTTAAAATTATTAATTTATTTAAAATTATTAACTCATTTAATCTTCACATCAGCCCTGGGAAGTAGGTACTGTTATAATCCCCAGTTCACAATTGAGTAAACTGAAGCAGACAGAGGTTAAGTGACTTGCCCAGGGTCACACAGCCAGTAAGAGTCTGAGATAAGAGTTGAACTCAGGTCTTCTTGTTTCCAGTCCTAGTGCTCCAACCATTCATTGCACCATTGCCTTAAGAGAATTATTATCCCCATTTTACAGAGGAGGAAAATGAAGGTCAGAATATTCAAGTGACTTGATCAAGGTCACATAGCAAGTCAATCTCAGAGCCAGAGTCTCCAACTGAGACTTATGCTAAGCTCTTTTCCTTACATCCCACTATTCTCATGAAGATAAATTCAATGTGCTCCATCCGGTGTTCCTTTCGATGTGTAGTGAAGTTAAAGGATAAAGTAGTCTTGCCCTCCAAATGCTTCCCAGAATCACAAAGTTAGAAGTTACCTAGAAGGCATCTGGTCCTACTCTTCCACGAACAGGAATCCTTTGTATATTGTCCCTCACACATGGTCATCCAGCTTCCCCTCGAAGGGACCGTTCAGATCCCGGGGCAGCCCATTTCACATTTGGAAAACTCTAATTGTTAAGAAGACGCACTTAAATCCGCATTTCTGCAACTTCCATCCTCTGCTACTACTTCTGCCTTCTAGGACCCAGCAGGACAAAGCTCATCCCTCTTGTTTATGATAGCTAATAATAATCGCTAACATTTATATAGCACTTACTATGTGCCAGGTGCCTTTACAACTATCTTACTCAATTGTCACAACAACCCTGGGAAATAGGTGTTATTATTATCCTCATTTTACAGATGAAGAAACTGAGGCAAAGAGAGATTAAAGTGACTTGACCAGGGTCACACTGCTAGTGAGTGTCTGAAGCTGAATTTGAATTCAGGTGTTCTAGACTCCAAGACTAGCACTCTATCTAAGGAGCCACCTAGCTGTCCTAGTACTTCAAATACTTAAAGATAAGGATCACATCTTCCTTGAAGTATTCTTCAGGCTAAATATCCTCAATGTTAGATTCCACATAGAATGCTCTCCAGTCTTCTCCCCTTCCTGCTCATTCTGCTCTGGACACACTCCAAGTTGTCAATGTCCTTCACCACATAATGTTGCTCGAAACTGGGCAGAACACTCTGGGTGTGTTCTAACCAGGACAGAAAAAACCATAAATGTCAACTCCCTTGTTCTGAACAATTTGCCTCTCTAAATATAGCCTGACATACCATTGGCTTTGTTTTCAGGGTTATTTTGGGGGGAGGGGATTGACTGTCATGTCATTCTCTTGACTGACATTCATCTTATATTTCAATGAAATTCCATGTTTTCATTTTTGGTTTTTTTTTTCCTTAATGACCAATTTCTAACAATGTTATTTATCCCCAACTTGTATTTGGCCAGTTGATTTTTCAAACCCAATGTAGAACTTTATATTGATTCCTATTAAATTTTATGTTATTAGCTTAGCCCATCTTTGAAGCTTATCAAGATATTTTTTGGATCCTAACTTTGTCATTCATTGTCTAGCTTTCTCTAAGAGCTTCATGTCATTTGCAAATTTGATAAATATGCAATCTGACTCTTTATGCAAGTCATCATTTAACAAAAAATGAATAGCCCACAGCCCAGAGCAGATCCCTTGGGCTTTCTAGTAGACTTGACTCCAAAGTGACATTAATTACACTTTGAGTCTGGTCATTCAACCTAATCTATCTAACTATATTATTTTCTAGCCTATATCTCTCTATCTTGTCATCAAGTATAACATAAACAATGCTGTCAAATGCCCTGCTGAAAGGCTAGTATACTGTGTTGATGGCGTTTCCCAATCTGCTGGTGTAGGAACCTTATCAAAAATAGAAATGAGATTAGTTTCACATCACATTTTCTTAATGAAGCCATGTTGGCTCCTAGTGATCATCACTTCATTTTCTATTTTTTTTTTAAGGCAATTAGGGCTAAGTGACTTACTCAGGGTCACACAGCTAGTAAGTGTCAAGTGTCTGAGGCCAGATTTGAACTCAGGTCCTCCCAACTCCAGGGCTGGTACTCTATCCACTGTGCCACTAGCTGCCTCCCACTTAATTTTCTAAATACTTACAACCCATCCTTTCAATGCTAAGTTCTAAGATTTTGCCAATTATTGAAATCAAGTCTGATAACATATGCTTTGAAGACACTACACTTTTTAAAGGCAATATTTATAATAATTATTATTGTTATAATGAGCCTTTATAGAGTGGGTTTTCTGACAATTCTTTTTTAATTCATTTTGAGCTTAAATACAGATTACATACATGTACACAGCACAACATAAAAAAGAGGATTCACTATAAAACCATGAATTTACATTTCACACTGTTTAATTTTTTTAAACTATGTAATAAGAACTACATATCGTTGTCAAAGCTATTCTGCTTTCTATGTTTCCTCCTAAATTTTCTTTTATTCTCAGCTGAGCACTTTTTATACTTTTCCCCTCCCTCCCCATCCCACCCTAGAGATGGCTACCATTAGATACAAATATTTGTGTGTGTGTGTGTGTGTGTGTGTGTGTAGAACTATACTATACATCTATTTATATAGTGTTTTAAGCTTTGCAAGATTGTATCATCTTGAGGTATTCTCCTATTTTCTAGAATTTTTCAATATCACCAAAGGAAGCTTCAGAAATAGCATCTACCAACTCTTTCAATAGCCTGGGACAGATTTAATTTTGGTCCAAACTTATTGTGGACAGCTAGGCGCTTTGGGGGGCACCACCTCATTTATCTTAATTAGGCATCTAGGTGGTGCTATAGCTAGGGTGCTGAACTTGGAATCTGGAAGAGGTGAATTCTAATACTGCCTGAGACACTTACTAGCTATGTGACCCTGGCCAAGCCATTTAACCTCTCTTAGCCTCAGTTTCTTCACCTTTAAAATGGGAATAATAATAGTACTTAAACTCACAAAGTTGTGAAAAATAAATGAGATCTAGAAAGCACTTTTCAAAACTCACAGCACTGTATAAAATGTTAGATATTATTTATATCAACTTTTTAACTCTCTATTCACCACTTGTGCTCCCTCTTTCCCAGTTACAGGATCATTTTCTTTGCTGAATAAAAGAGAAGCAAAGTAAAAGTGAAATTCTTCTGCCTTCTTGCATGTCTGTTACCATCATCTCATCTGTCCTGGACAATGGTCTTATTCCTTCTTTGATCTTCCTCTTGCTTACAACATAGACTTTTTTAAAAGCCCTTTTTTGTTCTCCTTAAGATTCATCACCAGGCTCAGCTCATTCCGAGCTTTAATGCTTCTGTCACTAATCTTATGGTCCTAAGTCCCTTCTCTATATTTTTTGACCATTACCTGCCTTTGCTTGCATCTTTTTTTTAAACCTAAGTTGTTTGATCCATTTTGGTCTCTTCAGACAACTGTTTTGGTTTGTGTCTTCAAAATTTCATTCTTGAATATCATGCTTACATTCCCTTTAAGGAGCCAGAACTAATCCACATGAAAGTCACTTAACCTCCTTGTTGTTGTTGTTGTTGTTGTTTTTTGGGGGGGTATTAATACCAAACCCTCCAATCATGAAGTTCTAGTGCTGGTACCTTTCTCAGAAGCCAAAGGTGTGGAACCCTGCTATTTACATGGAAACTCTTTATTTAGTGAAACTTACCTTTGTCTTCCTGTTTAATTTAGTACCTCAGAAGCTTCCAAGTAGAATAAATGCCCTTTCTCAGAGGCTTGAAGGTAGATAAGAGATAATGTCTTTTCTGGAAAGTGCAAATGAATTTTGGGCTTCCAAGAATATGCTCTGAATCTTGACTGGCTATATGAACTCAATAAGCTTACTTCATTTTTCTTGTCTCAGTTTCCTTTCATAAAATAGGGGAGTTGGCTTGAATTATCTTTAGGGTATCTTTAGCTTTAAATCTTATAACATTTTCCCAATATTTCAACTTAGTTCAAACTACCATTTATTCCCATTTTTCCTACCACAGGGCTCTATGTAACAGTTCATGTAAGTCCTCCCACATTTCCCTGAATTTTTCATATTTGTCATTTTTTACGATAATATTCAAAATTAGTTCAACCATGCCCTCAGTTGATGGCCACACACTTTCTTTTGGATTCTTTGATACCATGTTTTTAGCTCTAGCTATCTTGTCACCACATCACCCTGTCTCTTTAACAGCATTAGAGAATCTGGGTATGCAAGCCCCTTACAACAGGAAGCTTTGATAACACATGATCCTTGCTCTCAAAAGAAAGGAGTGTTTTCCCATAAGACAGTGGGGTGGGGGGATATGGTCACTGCTTATTTTCCATGATCAAGAAAAGGAATAATTTCAAGATTGTTACATGTACTGATGAGGAGGAGGGGCAGGAATTAAGGTTCCTCACAAGCAGCTCCAAAACAATAATACAGAAGAAAAATAGGCAATGCCCTATCCCATCCACCAGTAACCTCTCAGACCTGATACTCATTTATAGCAAACACACAGGCACCTGGCTTTAAAAAGAAAGAAAGAAAGAAAGAAAGAAAGAAAGAAAGAAAGAAAGAAAGAAAGAAAGAAAGAAAGAAAGAAAGAAAGAAAGAAAGAAAGAAAGAGTAATGGCCCTAAAATGCAAATTAAATCACAATGGTGTGACTGTCTGAATCACCATGCAGAAGACTTGGGTACGAGGGAGAGGCAGCATAGAGGAGAGAATTATTAGCTAGTATCTCGTGATAGGTGTTCTCAACTAGGGTACACATATGGCCACACCAGCCAGAGCTGTTGAATGCATCTTAGGAGGCTGTGGAATTGATTCAGCTGGAAACATTCATATCTCCCTTGGACAAATTCACTCAGGGGAGCAAAGGACCTTCAAGGTTTTATAGCCAGACAGTCCCCAACTGTTTCTCTGTGAACGGTCAGCAGGCCCTTCCATTCCAAAGGGATGCTATTTTTAAAACTTTGCAGCCCAAAGGTGGTATACCTCTGAGTCTACTCCCAAGACAAGGGTGTAGGGCCTGCTGCAGATGGTTTTAACGAGATGGCTAACTAGGAGAACACACCATAGAATCCTAAGATCTAGAGTTAGGCAAAGCTTAGAGATCATATATGCCTCTCCACCCATTTTATAGATGTGGCACATGAACTTCCTATAGGTTAACTGACTATGTTAAGGTAAGACTGGTAGCAAGTTAGCAAAGCCAGGACTCAAACACATGTCCTAAGCATCTAAATCCTTTGCACCTTCTGGAATCCATACAGTCTGTCTTCTTGAGGACACCAGTCCCTCTCTACTCCGTATCTGATTGGAATTAAAGACATTTTACAAATTCTGAATTCAAATCCTGTCTCTGATGTTTACTGCCTATGTGACTTTAGATAAGCCACTTTTCTTCCCTAGGCCTCCGTTTCCTTATCTGGATAATGAAGAGACTGGAATGGATGGCTTCCAAGGTCCCTTCCCATATTACTTCTATTATCCTGTGATCTTAAGAAGTAAAAAACACTTGTCTCTATATATAACACCAGTAAGATTTAGTCTAAGCAAATATTCTTAAACTTTTTTGTGTTTCACAGACCCCTTTGGCAGTCTGGTGAAGCTTAAGGACCCCTTCATAGAATAATGAATTTTTAAATGCATAGAAAAAAATACATAGGATTACAAGGACAACCAATTCTATTGAAATACAGTTATTAAAATATTAAATACATACATACACATCCACACATACAAGTTCATAGACCTCAGGTAATTTCTAGACTGCTGCTTTAGAAATTCCCACAGTTGCAGAAATACTCAAATGCTGGGTTATGATTAGCAGAGAAAAGCCCTCAACTGGCCTTAGGACAGATTGTGGTAAGACAGACTGTGTGTCCATCATACAAGTTTATTTTCCTGGTGGGAATCATTCAAGGTCCAGAGTTAATGAGAAGGAACAGAACTATTTTACCCCTCAAATCTCACTTCCTCCATGAAGCTTTCCCTGCTTGAGACAGCTTCCAAGTTTGTCTCCCTTTTCTGAACTGAACTATCTGGTGCTAGAATCTGTAAATTTATGAAACTACAGATCATGCAAACTCCATGCATTATTTCCCATCCATTTCCCCCAAAGGCTCTAGCACCCTTAGCAGTAAGTTCACTATGCAAAGACACTGACAGGATGAGATAGTTAGAAACATAAATAAACATGTATTTGTCCTATAGATGGTGCCATCGTCTTAGCTCCACATTATGCATTTTATAAAATTTCCCTAATTTCAACTACAGGAAAATACCTCCAATCAGGTATAGAATGTAAGTTTTCAGTTTTTCCCCCTAAATATTCATTCACCTAATCAAAGTCACTAGAACAGTTTGGGAACCTCATTAGGGTAAATAATATGTGGTTTTTAATTGCTTGTGATTTTTGTTTTTTAATTGGCAATTTCTTTGCCCGCATTCATATTAAAAGTAAATAAAGATGGTTTCCAATAAATTTCTGGCCAGCTTGAAGACCCAGATCATTGATTGGATGCAGCTGATGATCTGGAAGCAGAGAGAAGGCATTTTCAATGAATGGGAAAGCTCCCCTATTCTTGGTTTAAAGTTCTCACAGAAAAACAAAGCATAAAAGCAGGCACTTAGCATCTGGTGGGCCAAGCACCAAAGGGTGGCTTTATAACCACCTGCTTGGCTTTGAAGTTCCCCACTATTTTTTTTTAATCCAAATTCATTCTATAGCAAAGTTTTTTTTTGTTTTTAAATTAATTTTTATTTTGAACTTAAAAACACATTCAATAGAATGGGCAAGCATTTACACAGTAGAACAGAAAAAGATGGTGCATGAAACTGCAGGTCTTTATTATGTATAGCTTTCTTTTCTTTTTAAGTATATAAAATCAACCTGTAGTTTGTCTGCCCTTTCTGTTCTTTTCTCTACTTTTAAAAACAAAATAAAACAAAACAAAAGATAACCCAATGAAGCACAGGGCTTGGCACATAGTAGGCACTTAAAATATTCATATTTACTGTTACCTAACAATGATCTTTTACCTTTTTTCTTTCTTTTTCTCTTTCCTTCTTTCTTTCTTTCTGTTGCTCTATTGCTACACCTTTCTCCTCCCATCTCCATCAGAAAAGAAAAAAAGAAAGAAAACCCTTGTCATAAATACAATCCACATGAAAGTCGATAGGTGAGGTACCGGCATCCCCTGCCTAAGCCTCAGGACCTCACAAGTGAATGAGACTCTGTGTCCTTGGAAGGAATAGCCTCTGGCTGAATGAAATGGGGCTCTTCCAGAGACCTCTATCCCTAGGCTCCTGAAACACAGCAACCTTCCAGCTGGCATTAGAGCCAGGAAAGGAAGCCTCTTCTACTGGCATTTGCAAACATCCTTTCCTCTTCCAAGCAGTATGCTCATTTGAATTCATCATTTTTTATTATTTTTATTGTTATTAGTTAAACCAAAGTTTGACTTTATTTCCACAGAAGGTCCCACACCACAGGGATTCTCTTTTCAGTCATGTTCTTCTATAAACAGTGAAGACTGCCAGGCTCTACAGGGTATGGGTTGGCCCCTCTGGGGAGTCACCCAGAGTCATGTGCATGCATGCTTACCGGGGCCAGCGTTTTCATAGGCAGTTATTGATCTGAAATCTTAAATAATTTCCAGTGCTTTATGAAAGCATTTATGTTTACCATTAAATAATCTTCAGAGGGGTCGATGAACTTCCTTTTTTAAAAGATTTCAGATGGGTAATATATAATAAGTTAATAATATCTCACATTTATAGAGCTCTTTACAATTCCTAAAGAATTTCCATATCCTTTATCTTATAGCAGTCTCAAATAGCTTCGTGAGAAAGATGAGAATTGGTGAGAGTGAGATTACTACCATTTTATACACTGGGAGACTAAGACACAGAAAAAGTCATTGACTTGTCCACTTACCAAGTTAATCCAAGCCTCCCAACTTTCAGTCAAGTTCTCATTTGTTGTTGTTCAGTCATGTCTGACTCTTTGTGACCCCTTTGGGAGTTTTCTTGGCAAAGATACTGAAATGGTTTGCCATTTCCTTCTCCAGATCATTTTACAGATGAGGAAACTGAGGCAAACAGGGCTAAGTGACTTTCCCAGGGTGACACAGCTAGTAAGCATCTGAGGACAGATTTGAACTCCCAAAGATCTTCCTGACTTCAGGCCTGGCACTGTACTACCTAGTTGCCCCTAGAGTTCTCATTACTCTATATCATTCCTATTTCTACCTTTCATTCCCACCCTTCTTTCTCCTATGAGACAAAGACTGAGACACACACACACACACACACACACACACACACACACACACACAGAAGGACAGAGACAAAGAGGAGAGTATCCATCTATTTGTGATTGAGCATGGGGTCTTCTTTTTCCTGTTTCTTGCACCTGGCCAGACCTTATAGGTTACTACTATAACAAGCCCCCTAGATCCTTAAAGCATACCTCTGAGGTATTACTAAGGTATAACTACTGATTATTGCTAAGGTAGCACTTGAGATATTCACTCCAAACCATTCTATTTTATATTATTATCACTAAAAATCCTCCAAGATTTTTTTATGCCACCTAACAAAAAAAATTAAAATTAGAGTGGCAAACCACATGTCTTATGGGCCAGACATTACTTTGATATTTTTGTGGGTCTGTGGTGTCATCAATGTGGGTACTGCCTTTAATGGTGACAATCACAACTTCCCCATGCCTTCTAATTCTCACTGGTTCATCCCCTTAAATGTCCCACAGATAGTTTAGCCAACAAGCTGGAAGACTTCTTCTACATCAGCATTTCTGAACCTTTTTTTGTGACATGGACCAAAAGCAGTCTGGCGAAGCCTATGGACCCCATCTCAGAAAAAAGTATTTTAAATGCATAAAATAAAGTATCTATTATCACAAAGGAAACCAATTATATTCAAATGCATTTTTAAATTCAGGGACCATAAGTTAAGATCTCCTGACATTGCATGGCTACCAATGAATAGATAAACTTACTACTGTGTCACCTTTATTCTGTAATTCCCCTGTCCACAAACCTTCACTAGCTCCTTCTTTTCTACTGCATCAAGTCTAAATTGCACTGCTTGTCAGTCATAGCCCTCTATAAACTGGCTTCTACCTGTATGACTTCATTACCCACAAATCCCCAATTCCAGTCTCTTCAGTGTTGCCCACAAATGCATCATGTTCCTTATCATCCATATGCCTGTTTCCCCTTCTGGGATGTCCTCCTCTCTCTTCTCTACCTATCTAAAAGCTATCCATCCTTTAAGACCAAACTCAAATCCTAAGTCTCCTGGGAAAGCTTTACTAATTATTCCATTTCCCATCAGTGCTTCTCTGCTCTGAATTCCTATAGCACTTTGTATATAATTAAGTGCCTAATTATTCAGTATAGACTCTGTCTTGTGTTATTTACTATTTATTCATATGTCTTGGTCTTTTTTCCATAGGCAAATTGTGAATGCTTTGTGGTCAGGGACAGTGGCTTATATTTTTCTGCCCCTTTCCTCTCCCCATCCCTGCTCCCAGTGCCTAGCCCAGGACTAGGTACACAAAATAGGTGTTTAATAAATACAGGTTGATTAATTTGGGGGATTTGTTCCATTGGAGATCTTTTCCCAGAGAAGAATCCTGAGTATAGTTCTCCTTACATGTTTCCAGTCAGACCATGACCCTGATTGCCATATTTTGCCCTTGATTTTTATCTCCTCTCTGTACTCCCATGCCACTTCATCATCACCATAACCATCACCCTTATTACTTGGCACTTAGTGAGTCTTTAGAATGGAATCTCATTTTGAGAAGAATCCATTTGAATTTTTTGCCCATCTAGATTTTCATTTTTCTTTAAAATAAATATTTCATTATCCAAAAGTTACAGGTGACAGGCCTCCATAACTGACAAAGATAATCACTGGCTAAGGCCAAAGTATATTTTCTTTCCATATCTCTCCCTTTATTCTTCTCTCTATTATCCAATATGGTGCTCTGTCTTTTCTTCTTTCCCTATTGGATATCTACCTTTAAGTTTTTGTGTGGCAGGAGTATAGCACAGTAGGAAAAAACACTCAATTTGGACACTGAAGTCTTGGGCTTAAATCTAGGCTCTGCCACATGTAACCTATATGACTTTGGGCAAGTCACTTAACTTTTAGTTTCCCTCATCTGCAAAATAACATTTTAAATTTTGTGACTGCTAAGGTCCCTTTCAGCTCCAAAACAATTAACCTTAGGGAAAAAAGTGTTCTAATTAGATCTTTACTGTTTCACAAACACACACACACACACACACACATACACACTAAATGCTCCTTCTCACCTTTCCTCCTTTGTTCTCATAGCTCACCTTACTTGGAATACCTTCCTTCTTCTTTACCTATTTTTCAAGGCTAAGCTCAAGTCTTACCTTATCCATGAAATCTCCATTAGGCTGACTAATACTGATCTCCCTCATCCTGACCTGTCCATAGCAGTTACTGTGAATAACAAACATTTTGACAGGGTTATAATGAAATTCTCGACTGGATACATACTGCCTCTTTATTTGTCTTCTGATGTTTCATGTAAGTGAGTCTTGCCTCTTCAAATGAACCGTAAGTTCCTTGAGGGGGTAAGGCTATATCTTTTCCTTCTTTTCCACTCCCAACTGTGCCTAAGCATAGTTCTGTGTACTTGTACACAGTAAACTGTAGACACTAAATAGATTTGAACCGAAGATAAAAAAGGCACCTTACTGACATATATAAGAAGAGAAATTATTATTATTATAACAATAATTATTTTTTCTTATTTGTACTTATGTAGCACTTTAATGTTTACAAAATTCTTTCCCTACAATAAACTGAGGAGGTAAATAGTGAATATACAATTATTTCCATTTTATAGATGAGGAAATTGAGGCACAAAAAGATGACGTATCTTATTCAAAATCACATAATCAGCCCAGACTGCTGTAGGTCCTGCTCTCTTTCCATTACATAATGCTGATACATAGATAGAGAGAGAGAGAGGGAAATACACACACATATACATATATACACACACATACAAATGAGCAAAATCATAGATTGTCCGTTCTCCCTTTAGGGGGCATTAATTTATTTGTCTGGGACCTGGGGTTCTATTTTATTTGCTTGCTTGTATTTGCCTTCTCACTCACATTCATAATTCCCACATCACCCTCTAAAATGAACTGCTGGTTTCTTCCCCTTAGGTCAGTTCCTGTTTGATGTCATTAGATCTAAAATAAGTATAGCATCCTTTGATTCTAGTCAAATTTTGCCATCTAACTTAAAGAACTTTCATTTAGAGGAGAATAAGGTAAGGAATCATGTCATGATACATGATACATTGTGCTCCAGGGGCCCAATCGGTCCTATAATACAACAAGGAAGAACAAAAAAAAAAAAAAAAAAACTCAAGGAAAAAAAAATCATGAAACTACCCAACACAAAACACTTTAAGTAAATAAATATCCAATCCACTAAAAGCTGGTATCTCAGGTTATCTGTGGGTAATTCACTACCCACACACATCTCTCATAAAAACATTAGTACATTTATTATGGGGGGTTTTATATGGTTTGCAGAGCATCTCACTAAAAACAATGTAGTGGCAGCAGTCATGTTCCATCAAAATTCACTGTTGTTGTGTTGTATTAATGTGAGTTTATGTGGGGAAGGATATAGCACATCTCTCTTTCTATAAAGAAACAAGACATACACAATCGAGATGCACAGTATATATCCATAGAGATGGGCACACCATATATATTTAAAATAGCTACTTTTTATCATACCTAATTCAACAAATCGCTACCTTGAACAATAGGAAATTACAGAATGGAAAGAATAAATACAAGCATAAACTTTTCAAGGTTTGGCCCCTGTCAAGTGCTACTAATGTCACCTGCCACAACGAGAGAGAAAGAAAGACAAGACACAGACAGAGACAGAGAGGGAGAGACAGAGACAGAGACAAAGAAGAGAAAGAGAGAAGAGAGGGAGACAGAGACAGAAAGAGACAGAGGAAAAGAAAAATAGAGAAGAGAGAGGGAGAGAGAGGAGAAAGAAAAGCGGAGGGGGAAGAAAGAGAGAGATGGAGACTGACAGAGATAAGAGACAGAGACACACAGAGAGGAGACACAGATAAGAGAAAGAAGATGTGGGGGAGAGAGAGAGAGAGAGAGAGAGAGCTGTTTATGAAGTCACAAAGGAAATGCTGTTCTTTTCTCCTCCTTTTTCCTCGCTAAAAGGCTCTCTCTAAAATCAAAGGTGTCAGACTTTGCTTTTTCTTCCTGGCATGATCTGGAATGTATGGCTGAGGAATGACAGATGTCGGCAACCAGCTGCAATGAAGCATGCTAAAGTTTCAGTCTAATCCACTTATTCCTTTTCAGTCACGTAACCAAAACAAATGGCGGTGCTTTCCATTAGGAAAAAAACACGGCAGTGCTACTTTGTTGCATAATGTAGCCCACACGCCATCTTGGTATCCTTTTTCCCCCCTATTGCAGGGAAAGAGAAATTGCCCCTTTATTAAGACCATTCCCTGAGAGCTTTCCTGCACACCCTTATGTTCTCTCTCTCTCTCTGCTCCTCATCCTGCTTGAGTGGCACCAGACCTTGAGGTTGCACAAATGCCCATCCATGTCTCATTTGCAGGACCTGTTTTCCAAGAGAAGAATGAACAATTGGCGGTATGAGTTGGAAGAGCACTGAGTGACCTTAAAGGGAAGGACCATCCATCGCCCTGAGAATCCATCTACACTATTCCAGCATTTACACACAAACACCCATCAATGTGGATATACACATGCATATGCGATACCCCTGCATCTACACATGCATGTTCAAATACATACACATAGGTCTTTGAGCAGCTAAACTGGGATGATCAGTGTAATCACCCGCACCATCATTTTCAACTACTTGAATAAATCCAGAGGAATTACAAACGGAGCCCATGTGTAATTAAACTGAGGGCTGTTAGACTCTTCATTTAATAAAAACACTTGAAGGAAAAGCCCATGTAGGTTTTGCAATGCCAAGGGGAGTGTGAGGGTAAGTGAACATGGCATGCCTTCCTGGGAGCCAGGCCCTGACTCACGTTAGCGTGTAGTGCAGCCACCTTTTGAACCCTCGCTCCTTTAATCCTTGTAAGGAAAGAGAAAGGATCAGGAGTCATGTGGCTCTGTCACTACCAGCAGTTTCAGCAGCTGTGAAGCATTCTTTCAGCACAATTCATAAAAAAAGATGTGTCGGATTTCGCCCATGGCAGAACGGCGTTCGGTTTCTGGCCCTTCAGGCAAAAACAATAAATGCACAGAGGAAAATTTGAGATTTCCCCCCTTAAACTTCCCACAACAACCTCAGCAAAACCACATGACTTGCCTTGTACAATCTCCCTGGTGTTTTCAGCGCTACTTTGGCAGGAAATCAGAATTACTGTTATATAAATTCCATCTGATGCCAGAGCTACCATCTGTGAGTAAAACTGCTTCACCTACGTCTGCCTGCAAAGCCACTCTCGCAGAGACAAGGGAGAAGGGGGGGAAAAATTTGATTAATTTGCAGAATGCTTGTGATTTGCTCATATATTATTATAACTGCTCATCAGCACATGACAAATTCCCAGCACTCTGCACAAGAACCCGTTCAGTTTCAGCAGTTTTTTTGCGTCGGCACCTGACAGACTGCAGAGCCTCTAATGACTTTCAGATGCTTACAAACAGTAATTCTATCTTCAGAATAAAAAGAAAAATCCGTAGGAAGAAAAGAGTAGAGAGTTAGTCTATTTCATTTCCTTCCTCTACATCAACATGATTTAACTCTTAAGGGCAGCCACAGCTCCGAGATCACGCTGCCACCACCGCCTGTAAAAGACAAAGACCACAGCAGTCCCCAGAGGAAAGGTGAAAAGGAAGAAAAAAAAATCACCATCTCAGGGCTGGCAAGACAGAGAATGAGAGAGAGAGAGAGAGAGAGAGAGAGAGAGAGAGAGAGAGAGAGAGAAAGAGAGAGAGCGAGAGAGACAGACACGAGAGGGACCATGCTGCTGGTGAGCTCTGCTTAGGAAAGGACAGGTCTAGAATTGGGGGCCAAATTCTTTTGTTTATTTCCCTCTTCTTGCACTGGTTGAAAATTCTCTTTATTTTCCTCTTTTAATACTTCTAATAACCTTTTCCATTTCTAGCGGAACACATCTGCTTCATAACGGCAGTTGCTGGGTGGTGGTTTTTTTTTTTTTTCTGGTGCCTTTAAAACTATGATTATGCTTTCTGAAGCGCCGCCTCTGTGCTTGATTGCCTGTTTTAGATTAGAGATTTTAGCAACGAAACAAAGACTTCAGAATGCACATCAGTCCTACATATGAGGGCCCACAGAAGGAAAAGCTATAAAATGCGATGCACCATCTGTCCACAAACAATAACCTGCATGTTCGGAGGCTTACAAATTATTTAGCACACAACCTGACCAAATTCTAGGACCCTGAAATAGAGTGGGAGTCTGAGAAAAAGCAGTTCTTTGATGTTCTTTGGCATTTTCCACCTCCCCCACCCCCAAACTGAGGCTAAATTGATTGCTAACAGTTGAGGAATGTCTCAATGACAAGGAGATTTTTATTAACTAGCTCTTCCTATTAACATTTTGCCTCATTTCAGACAGAGAAACTCCACCATCCTTGGGAGGGGAGGGCAGAGGGGGGAAGGAACACACATACACAGGAGAGTTCATTTTCAGTGATGCAAACAGTATTTTGTTTGACTTAGTAGCATGGGTACCTGGGAGAGCTATCCCTTCCGGCTGATTGTCCCGGATCACACTCCCCAAGTTTCCTGGTTGGTTGACTGGTGTGCTTCTGAAAACACTTTCAAGATTTCTTTCCTGGACAATTTGTTTCAGTTAGTCAAAACTGACTCCCTCCTCACATCCCTACCCCTTCCTTGTCAAAGGAAAATGTCTTTCTTCTTTGCCGTTCAGGTTGTTAGAAGTATGTTCTCTGAACATCAAGTAAAGTCCCTGGACCCAGGTGTTTTTTTTTTTTTTGCTTTTTTTTGTGGATATGACATAAATGGCCAGAGGTATGGGCCCATAGATTACTATAGAAATTTGGTTATCATTTAGCACTTGTCTTTTTTTTTAAATCTTTGTACTTTGTGAAATGAAATGTGCTTATTTTTAAAATTTGAGAGTTTTCTCTTATTTTTATCCATGAGGAAACTAGACTTCTGATTTTGAACCAAAAATGAGAATCTATTCTGAGTCTGATATTGACTCCTGCTTATCCAAATCCTACACATCCTCCCTGGACCAACTTCAGGCAGATTCTTTCTAGCAAGCTTTCCCCAGCCAGCCTAGAACACTTACAGTTAGGTCCCCTAGCTGGATCCTGAAGTATTCTCTAATTATTTTATGTTTATCAATTTTATCTGGCCCAATGGATCATAAACTCCTTAGTTTTCCCTTGTGCCTAGCACAGGGTTGATAACATAGTAGAGTTCTGTAAATACTAGTTAATTGATAAATTCACAAGCACTGACAAGGAAAATAATTGAGACTTTTCTAAAGATTACTTCCCAGATATCCTTAGCCCTATGTAAATTAATGCTGTGCTTATACATGAGGCTAGACTCAATTTTGGGGGTGGAGTGGGAGAAAGGAACTTAGTTGTTTTCAAACAACCTGATTTTTTTTAAGTGTACAAGATATCAAATCACCAATTAGATTGGATTTTTAACTTCCTATTATTGTACAGACACTTACCTATACCTGCTCCATGACAGTCATAAACCAACTGGCAAATTCCCAAGAGCAGCAATTTCCTTTCTGATGGGCTCTGGCTTCTTTCATAATGAGCTGGTTGACCAATCCCCTAACAGGATTTCTGCAGATGAGATACCACTTGAATGCCAAGTTTGTCTTTGACTAAAATCCACTAAAGACAGGGTGATCAGGAGTCAATCGACCAACAGGCATTTATTATGCACCTACTACCATCAGGAACTGTGTGATGGGCCTAGTGGGGTCTGAGTTTCAGTTCTAACTTTGATTGCCACGTTTTCACAGTCTCTCCCACCCCTCACCACCCCCTAAAAAAGTCTGAAAAATAACTCATCTGATCAAGCCAAACTCAGATGCAAAGAAAACTGGAAAGAACCAGAAGAGCGAAGCAGCACCTCACCCACAAGAGTACAGTCTTTTTCATGCTCAGTAGACCCAGTTTAGTTATCAAATATTCATGTAGGAGCTCTCCAGGTACCAGAGAAGGGTGTATGGAGTAAAAGTAGGGAGTCTAAGAACACAGAAATAGATTCTTTGGAGGATATTGCTAAGTGCTTGGCCGGGCTTTTCACCCAGGATCTAGCAGGAATTCTCTCCAATGCTGCATTTTCTCAATACAGTCACAAGAAAGAGGAAAATTGCTTAGGGGTCTCAGCATAAAGTAGACATTTTTAGGTAGCTGCACAGCCTTCTCTACCTGCTGCATTTTAGAACTCAGCATAGATCCTTGGAGGGGCACATATCTAAGATATCTGAGTGGCCTTCTTAACACCCTCCTCCCCTTTCAGGTAAAGCACTTAACCTAAATGGAGTACTGAAATCTGTTAGCATGTAATGTCGATTCAGTAAATGTAGTATGAAAATTAAAGCCACAAAAGAGAGAGCCTTTTTTTATGCACACAGAGTAACTGCCTTTTGATATGGCTTTTTATTACCTGTACTAGTTGATATTGTGAATCTATGACAGGTATTATCAAATATATTAAAGTGCCTACAATTGTCAATAGGCACTCACATGCTATATTATGAATATTCTATAAAATGAACTGAAATCATAGAAGTTCTCATAACAAAATGGGTCTGTGCACATCTGTGCTGTGTGAAAGCTTGGCTTGCCTACTGAGGTTGAACATTAAGGACTATATCCCAAACTAAGCTGATGCTTAAACAAATCCCTCAATACTCAGAACAAAGAGGCCTTAGACACAGGACATGCCAAAAAGAAGGGGTCAATTAACATCCCCATCTTGAAAGAGATCTTTAAAAAAAGTGAAATGAAACAAAATCCTAGACCGTGGTTCAAATGATGTGAATGCCCTGATCCTGACAGAAGAAATTCAGGTAGGACCAGAGAGCCATTATTAACCCAACAGTTTGCTCACAAGTGACAACAAACTTCAAATTCCAAGATACTTGATATGTCACCTGACCAGGCTATTAAAAAAAAAATCCAGGCCTGGCAGTACTTTGCACACAGTAGGCATTAAATGAATACTTATGGAATTGAATAAAATGGAATCAAACCAGTGGGGTGGAGGTTCAGTAGACTTGGGATAGAGTGCCAGGCTGTAGCCAACATTTCCTTACTGTGGTTTGAAGTCATGCTCATAATGTATTTTAAACACTGGCTTTGTTGTTGTGCTGTATTCATTTTTCTGGCAGCCATAAACACATTGTTATGTTCTTTAAAAAAAATAAAGTCAAACATTACCAGCTTCTTATACATGCAATAAAATCAATCATTTGTCTCCCACACATTGAATGAAATATCATGCCCCTGGAAGACACATAGTAGTTAGTATTTGTGGCAAAATTTTTTAATTTTAAAAAATTAATAATTAGAAATTGCAAGATCACAGAAGGAAAAAAAAGCCAAACCAAAGGTCAGAGCTCATTACTAGAGGCTAGAGGTACACACACACACACACACACACACACACACACACACGAAGAAGAAGAATTTTTTTAAAATGTTTGTGATATTTCACTTAGCTTATGTCCTAAAAGTGTCACTATCAGCAAGGACTCAGAATTCCTAATCCACGGGGCTATTTAAAAAAAAATAGTTTGATTTGTTTATGAAGTCAGCCTTCCCTATTTCCATGAGATATAGACATCAACAGTGAATAGACCTTTTTCTAATTGAACTGATAGGTTGAAAGTGAACATGTCCTTGAATTTACACTGAAAGATAGGCAGTGATTATTTATAATAAGGGATTTAGCCAACTGCCTTTCCATTTGTACAGCAAGGACTTTATCAACAGACCATGTTTAGGTAAATAGTGCCAAATAAGATAAATTCTGTATTAAAGGACGAATGTCTCCCACTGTCAGATGGAGAGGGAAGAGATGCTGGTTCGATGACATGCCCTGTAAGTATAAAAGGAAGGACTGTATTAAGATAGCACTTTGATGAATTAATGTGAGCACAAAGTTCAGCTTTGACTGGCTTCTTACAAACTGAATGTGGGAACGCTCTTAATTTCAATCCAAGATTTATTTAATTTGAATTAAATTTCGTTCCACATCCTGTTTTGCTAATCAGCAATAAAAGCAAGATTTGCCAAAAAGAAAGAAAAGGGAGAAGGGAAAAAAAAAGACATTGTGTATGCATTTATTAAATGAACTGTATTTGTCTAGCCAGGGTTGAAACCTTTCTTTAAAACACACAACTCTGTCTCTGAGCTTCCTTGCCCACGATATTATAGCTTAGCTATCTCCTTGCTGAGGGGCCTATTTGTCTGCTTTAAGTGAAATCACTCAATTCTCAAAAGTCAGTGGAGGACTTTAGAAGGGGGAGGGCTGGGATAGGCCACTCCAAATAAGTCCCATTAATCAAAAGACACAGTCTAATGTAACTAATATTTTACAATTAGAGAAGACAAGATGGAACTAAAAGCCATCTATCTCTCTTATACCACATGATCATCGATTCATAATCGGAAGACTGAGAGTTGCACAAAGATGCATTTACGGGGTGGGGGGTGGGGGGGGATTGGTCTGAGCCGGAGATAATGAACACGATGAGAAAGAGAGACGCTGAAGGCTGAGGAGAGATGACAGAGTAGTTCAATGCTGACGGATGACATGAAGATGAGTACGGATACCTGACAGGAGGCGAATGATGACTGCAGTCCTTCCCCACCATTATGATCCTCAATTATCTTGGTAAGGGACTAAGAGGGGAGGGGGAAAACGGAGAGGCTGAGCCCATCCGTTTACTTATAAGCTAGGATGATACTAGACGGTGCCACACTGCTGGGGAAGGCCACCTTGCCACCATGGGATCAGCACTTTATAGAAAGCTGTAGTTTTCATTGTCAGCGCTTGTAGGCACAAGGGGAAATGGGTGAACCACGGTGCTTGTCCATCTGTTTTGTAATAAAATTCCTAAATCTTCAAAGGAGGAGATTTTTTTTCTTTCACTGCCACCTTCAGGGAAAAAAAAAGAGCTGGCCCTGTGACAAAAAAAAAAAGAAAGAAAGAAAAAAGAAAGAAAAAGAAAGGGGGGCAGAGAGGGAAAGAAGGAATGGTCTCACTATAGAATTATCCAGATAGAGACAGCTCATACTCCAGAAATGATATTCACAGAACTCCACAAATGAGTAATATATGGTGGGAAATGAGCCAGCAGGAGTAGATGCAGAAGCTGAGAAAATGTGAGAGGCAAATGGAAAGGAACTTTTCAAGCTCCTTCGTTGATTCAGGGAATTATGAATAAAAAGAAGAGGAAACTTCCCTCCCGGTCTGCTGTGCAGTCGGCAACAGTGCCACAGGCTACTATTTTTATACCCAGAAAATTTTCCGTTCTGCTACATTATTTATTTTGGAAGACAGAGATCACACCCAAATGCGTGTGTGTAATAGTGTCTTTTGAACAAAGAAAAACAAACGAGGTCTGGCCATCGGGTTTTATCATTGTCAAGTTCTTCTAACACCCCAAAAATCACAATGGGGGAGCAGCCACCCAAAACCACCTGAACGGGAACAACAAACATTTGATAAAAGCCTCGATCTGGCTAGAGCTGCAACTTTCACCCAATCCCCTTCTCCTCATTGGTACAGAGACTAACTCTTGAATATACAATACTGCAGAGACAGATTATGTAATATGTATATATCACTATACCAAAGTATAAGGCCCAGGGTAATTATGATTAAAAAAAAATTAAATCACATCCTGGCTAGCTACTCAACATGTGTTCTATAATTTATCCTGACTTTCCTCCCTCTCTTCCAGCTATCTCCTGAACCTTCTTTTCTGCCCTCCAACCCCCTACCCCCACCTTATCTATCTACAGCCATGGAGCGTCTGGTTTACAAAGAATCAGAATATGAATCGTGCTGCTTGGCTCAGCTGCATAGCAACAGTACTCTTTGCTCCTGCATATACCGACATGCCTGAATTGTGGGGTGCCTTGGGATCCCCCTGCTGCATCTCCCCTGATATGTATATTCCAATGGCCTGATAAAGGAATAGCTATGGCATTGTCCATATTCCTCACTGCAGTCCAGGAGGCCACTCTTCTTCTGCTGGTTCTCCCAGTTAGGAGGGGGCTGTTGAGGGACATAGGGGAGGATGAAAATAACAGACTTCTGAGCAGGAAAGAGCTGCTAATGAGGGAAAATACTATAATTTGAAAAAAAATAATGATCTCTGTCAAATCTTTGGGGTCTGATCCCCTTCTTCATTTAATGAGCCCTTTGACAGATTCTTCTAAAGGGCATCCCCCAAGTCTCCTAATGCCAGTTTATGATAGTGACCCTCTAGAAATACAGGAGAGGATATTTAACTGAATCTGCCAGGCTAATTAGAGGCTAAAGGTATTAAATTAAATGAGATCAGTAACTCTAATTGATACCCCCACTTAACCCCTCAAAGGCAGAACCGAAACACCACATGTATGTGACACCAAACAGGAAAAACCGTGGCGACTAAAAGGATATGAATTCTATGTATGACCATGTCTCCAGATAGGGTTATTTGGGAGGCCATTTTGCCAGGCAACTGCAGGCCCTTTCTGGCTTATGTTAGGATTTTACATGACATCAATCAGTTTCTGTGAAGTCATTCTACAAGCTATCAGAAAGACTAACTAGCTTATATCCCACTAGTCTGGCATAAAACAACTGAACTAAACCATATTTAGACAAAATAAGGCCTGAAACAGAGCAAAAGGGAACAAGGGATACTTTAATTCCTACTGTTCACTATATACAGCTCATAAGAGGCACAATTCTGAACATTTTCAATGGTATGCATTTCTCCTTTCTCAATTCAAATAGACAAAGATATATTACATATTTACTATGTGCAAGGCAATGTATGATACGTTTAAATAGCATGGAAAGATCCTTAGATAATAATAAGGGTTGAATTTTAAGAAAGAATTTATTTATTAACGATATTCTGCTAATGTCAAGTCAATGGGATGTCCATTAATTTTGTTTGTGGCAATTTTGATATATCTGTGCATATGTATACATATAGATAGATGTCCTGGACCCCTGCAATAACTAGTATTTATTGAATGTGAATAGGTAGAATATGTAAGATACAAGAGGTTTTTTTTTTTAAAATGAACCATGAATGACGCATGTTTCTTGAAGAAAAAAAAAGAATGAAACATAATCTAAATTTGCCATATTAAATTTTATCTAGATAAGTATTAAATTTATGAACTATTTTACATGTTTTCCTTGGAGCTCTCATTAGTAGCCTTTTATTGACAAGGGAACATGAGGTGGAAACATCAACAAATATCCTGGTTTTTTTCAAGTTTCAGAAGTTAGGGAATGGTCTGTATGGGAGTGGGCAAAGCCCAGAAAACAAAGAGATTTTTGCAGGCTTTAGAACAGAAAGGAATTCAAACAAAAGTCTGGTTCCAGTGGACTGGTAGTAACCAATCTGTCTGGTAGCACAATTAAAAAGATAGGCAATAGCTTTCAGGAGTATTAAAAGGGAGAGAGAGAGAGAGAGAGAGAGAGAGAGAGAGAGAGAGAGAGAGAGAGAGGGAGAGAAATTTCTGACCATTATGGCAAAAACCAATGTAATCCAGGTTGGAAAAAAACACAGGTGACTGAATTTCAATTGGAGAGGTTGCAAAAAAAAATTAAAAACTTGTCCATCCCCTGCAGATGTGGTCTGAATAAGTCCTCCTGGGGCAGGAATGCCCCGGTTTAAGCAAAATATAACAGTAACCTGGCATGAAAAATGAAAGGGAATGGGGACCAAGGAGGGGTGGAGGAAAGTAATGCTTGTAATTGTGGATTTGCTTTAATAACGGAATAGGCAAGGAATTCAAAGCAATTATTTGGGCATATGTTAAGCCTGGGAGATCTATCAGGTATCTTATTAGAATAGAGAATACTTAGAGCTCATGCTCAAATCACATATAATTTAACAAAAAAAAATTTCTCTTTTCACATCATCTGATATTAAAACGAAACTATTGTTCAAATCCAGGAACTCATAATCCTACTCTAATGTTCAGGCTGTGTCTGGAAATTTCAGAACGGGGCTTTGAAGTTTATTGTGGCCATAAGAGTGGTCTTTAGTGCCACCTAGAGGAATGAAGGGAGCATGACATGTGAACCACTCCGAGGAAAATTAAATACAGCTGAATAATTGAATGAGGGGGCAAGTTGAATCAGGGGTCACCATCTGTTTGACTAGAATTGTTGGCACATTTCAGCTAAGCCTCACGCGCATCATAAACATGCTTACAGTTATCATAGCTCGCATTGCCCTAAAATAAAAGAAAATTGGTCCTAAAATAAGCTTGAACTAATTAAACGTATACCATGGTGTTGTCATGGATACAGGAGGGAAGGTCACCAGATTCTCATGGCACCAGGAAGGATGGCCGAGCCAAACAGAGACAGGTGATTCTTTAAAAACACAGAGGCACAGCATCTCCTGGGCCGTCCCGGATGTCGTTAGCAGCCAGGCAGCCTGGTGGCTGGAGGGTGTGTGTGTGTGTGTGTGTGTGTGTGTCCTATAGGCATCAGCAATTTGGGTCTGAGTGGCACCCAATGCCTTCTTTGGTTTTTGTGGTAGAAACTTTACTTTCATCTGATGCCTCCACAGAAAAGCCCACCTAGCTCTTTGTGCCGGGAATGGGGGTAAGTCCAGTGTCTGACTGAAAAACTTATCTGCCTGGGAAGAGGGCAGGAGGAGATCCATCCTTCTGAAGGGGTGGATATGACATCTGAAATGTATCCTCTCTGCCGGCTTAATATAAGCACTGGCCATTTAAGAGTCTGGCTCTGTGTGTATGCTACATTGTATTCTGTGTGTATGTGTGTGTGTGTGTGTGTGTGTGTGTGTGATATGCTATGCTGTGTATGTTACCTTGTGTTCCATTTGTATGTGTGCTTGGAGAAAGAGAGAAATAGAAAAATCTTGACTTTGTCTCTCACCATTTCTTTAAATATTCTCTCATCCAGAGGAAAATAGGTAAATTCTTCTCAAGCTTTCCAGGTAAAAGTCTTAAGTCAATGGTTTGAGTTTCCCCATTTCCCCACCTAGACCTCTGAGTTTTATAGATTTAAAAGCAGGTTTTCAATTTTATTGCTTTCTTTTTGGTTTTTGTAGCTACAAGGAAAAGGGACCAAGGAGTAGCACTCAGCAGAGTGCAGAGCTCAGAAAAAGGAGATCAGGTGAGTGGTATCTGGAAAATACCATCTGGAAAATATGCATCTGGAAAAATCCAGCATGGGGCAGTGGATAGAGCACCGGCCCTGACGTCAGGAGTACCTGAGTTCAAATTCAGCCTTAGACCAAACACTTGACACTTACTAGCTGTGTGACCCTGGGCAAGTCACTTAACCCCAATTGCCTAAAAAAAAAGAAAAGAAAAGAAAAATCCACCATGCTCAGTCTTCACTGTGCCATATAGTCAGCTAGGTGGTCCAGTGGGTAGACTGCTGGACTTGGGAGTCAGAAAGACCTGGGTTCAAATTTAGATACTGACTAATTGTGAGACCAGGGGCAAATCATTTAACTTCGAATGGCTCATTTTCCCCATCTGTAAAACGAGGATGATAACAATAGCACCTATCCCATAGGGCGTTATGACTATCAAATGAGATAACATGTATAAACTGTTCTGCAAACCTTAAAGGGTTGTATAAATGCTAGCTGCAAACCCTTGAATGCCAGGAAGAAGCTTCACTTGCCTATTGAGGTTCTTCTCCTTTTTTCCAAAAAGTCACATTCTCTTTCACTTACATATTTTGACCCATTGTTTGTCATTTTTTCTAGAAAACAAAATTCAGGGAAAAGCAGCCCCGAATTTTGATACTAATTCTGACCCCAAGCACACTGGTACTCGAGGTTATGGGGGCAATGCCCCTGTTTCTGTCTCTGGAGGGAAGTATTTCCCACTCCTGCTGAGGAGCTATGAGACAGAGAGGGGGACAATACCCTCCTAATCAAGTTCAATAAACTATGTGACCCTGGGCAAGTCTCAACCTCTGTTAACATACATATACATATGCACACTTATCCTGTATACACATTCATATACACACACATATCCTATACATGTACACACATATATGTACATATACATATGTACATACATGCATGCATACATACATCTATAAACATACACACATTCCCAATCCAGATTTGAAGTTGGGTTCATAACCATGCTCTTCTGTTCCCTTATCATTTTAGACATGTCCTTTCTTTCCATGACCTTCATTTTCATCCACTATAAAATTAAGAGTTCTTACAAGATAATTTCTAAGCTTCTTCTTAACTCGGACCTCTAGGACCCCAACATTTTGGTGAAGCGTATCAAGCACTGTGTGGAGGCTAAGATTAGGCTCCTGGCTCTGCCCCTATTCTATTTGTGTGACCTTGACAAAGTGACTTTTCTTCTCTGCATTTCAGTTTCCTCATCCATAAATTGAGGAGGTTGGATTGATGGACCTCAAAGGTTCCTTCCAGCTCTAGAACTCTGACACTGTAGGGCTCTGGGGTGCAGGGTAAGGAGTAGCAAAAGCAGTTGTATTTGCAGATCTCTTATACCTTTCTGGCCACACTTTAAAGATCAATAATACTTCACAACGGGCAACTAGGTGGCGCAGTGGATAGAGTGCCAAGCATCTTTGTGAGTTAAAATCTGGCCTCAGACACTTACTAGCTGTGTGACCCTGGGTAAGTCACTTAACCTCTGTTTGCCTCAGTTTCTTCATCTATAAAATGAGCTGGAGAAGGAAATGGCAAACCACTAGTATTTTTGCCAAGAAAACCACAAACGGAGTCAGGAAGAGTCCAAAATGACTGAACAACAATAACATTATAGTTCATATTGCCAGAATCTCAGGGACAGGGATGGACCTTGGTGAAAAAGGTAAAAAGAGTGGGGGATTTTCCTTCACTTTCTCCCCTTTCCTAGGTGTTTCTCACTTTCTTTTTAACATCTCCCTTACTCTTAACTCTGAGAGACTGGTGCTTTCACTCTTCTCAGGCCAGTCTTCCTGTGGCTGCCTGCAGGCTTGCATTTCAATGCAATATGGGGTCTTAATGGGCTTCCCGAGTGCCTTCCACAATACTACTTGTCTTCTTGGCAACCATGAATGCTCGTAAACCCTGCATCCTCTTTCCCTCCATCACTCGCATCAGTAATCTAGCCAGGGACATTCAAATCGCTGTCTGTCCAGAGATTATTATGAAGCAACGGTTAAGGGGAATGAGCTATTGATAATCCACCTCTTGGATGGATTAACTTTCAAAAATAAAAAATCCAGTTAGCATCCGGATAAAGGGAGTTCTGAGTCTTTATTGAACCTGCCTTAACACAGCTGGGCAGGCTAGCCGGCAGGAAGGCAGGCAGGCAAGATTTAAGCATTCTATAGACACTCCACCCCTCTCTTACCTCTCAGAATAAATCACCTGTTGCAAGAGACAAAAGGCAATTCTGCCTCCTGGCTGACTCGATGTTGAATAGGTCTGCAGGGAACAGAACTATTTTCTGTGACTTTTCATACATGTAACTTTTTTTTTCTTTTCTCCTGAATAGAGATTTAACTGGCTGATGGCTAGAAAGAAAGAATGTGAAGTAGTTTAAAGTCTGAGAATGCACAGCTACCATGGATTACAAGGCCCCATTAAGACATTGGATTCAGAACTCTATAACGTGAGAGGCAGTTTATTATGAGCTGGAAAGCACCATAGTGAGAAGAGCACTGGGCTCGAAGACGGGAAGGCTAGATTCTAGGCCTGACTATGACAAACCAGATGGATGGCTTTGAGCAAGTCACTGAAATCCTTTGGGTCTCAAGTTTCACCTCTGTCAAGTAAGGGAGTTGCACTAATTCAGGGCTTCTTAAACTTTTTCCACTCATGACTCCTTTTCATGTTTCAGCAGCATTCATTGGCATACAAAGTGCAAAGTGCACATGTTGTGTGTTCAGAACCAAGGCTGCAATGAAATTACTCGATGCAACACAGGCAAGCACTGCCAGAAATACCTCAGATTCATTATGTGTTTGATTTTTAATTAATTTTCAGTTGTTGCACATTCAGAAACCTTTTACTGTTGCCAAATTTTTCATGACACCATATAGGGTCGAGACCCACAGTTTAAGAAGCACTGCACTAGATAATGTTAAGAATATTTGGGAGCTATGTAGGAAGGGACCTTCAATGTTTGGTGGCCATAAGACTTTTCACAACATTAAAAGCAAAAACAATTATGAGTGTCCAACACAATTACACCATCATTGCCACTCTCCCCTAACCCCCCACACCCCTCCCCAAAAAACAGAAAAAACAGACAAAACAGGACATACTTTATTTGGTCTAGCAAAATGCAACCTTGTCTATATGATAATAGACCGCTAGGTGGTACAGCGGATAGAGCTCTGAACCTGAGTTGGAATCCTGCCTGAAATACTCACTAGCACTTTCAACCTGGGCAAGTAAGTCACTTAACTTTTCTCAGCCTCAGTTTTCTCATCTACAGAATGGGGATAATAATAGCATCTACCTCATAGGGTGGTAGTGAGGATCAAATGAAATAACATGTGTAAAATGTTTTGCAAACTTTTAAGTGTTTCATAAATGCTAGCTATTCTATCCTAGCTATTCCCAGCCTTTGTTTCTTCATCTATAAAAGTGGAATAATGATGATTTTTTACAGGGTCCTCATGAGGATCAAATGAGATAATGTATGCAGGAACTTGGAAAATCGCAAAGCACTATATAAACGCCAGCTTCTACTGAGTCACTACTACCACCACCACTACTTACCACAGTGCTTGGCACCCAGGCATTTAATCCATGTTTATTGACTGATTGACTACTACCACTATTACTGGTACTACTTACTAATAAAACTACTGCAACTATTACTACCACCAGTACCACCAGTACCACCATCACTACCACCTCTACCTAGACTTTAAGCTCAGTGCTTGGCACATGTTATTTTCAGTAATTCAATCATTTTTTCAGTCATATCTGCCTCTTCGTGACCCCATTTGAGGTTTTCTTGGCAAAGATACTAGAGTGGTTTGCCGTTTCCTTCTTCAACTCAATGTATAGATGAGGAAACTGAGGCAAACAGGGTTAAGTGACTTGCCCAGGGTCACACAACTAGTAACTGTTGGGGGGTAAATTTGAACTTAGGTCTTCCTGACTTCTGGCCCAGCACTCTATCCACTGAACCACCTAGCACATTAGTAGGTACTTAATAAATGTTTATTTACTGACTAACCACTACTACCACTATTATTATCCATATAATACTAGATCAAATGACTCATGCACCAGAGTATATGGAATTACTGATGATGTTTTCTAGATGAACTACAGAGGAAGATGGGGAGTGCTCTGAGTACCTTATTCTGAAGGACATTTCCAAGAACAAGGCCTGGCTTAGCAGAGACTTATAAGTGAAAACCAGTAAAGCAGGCCTCAAGGAAAAATGGTACTCTGAAAGACCTGGGAAAATGAAAGGAATTGATGGCCAGATTTCAAACTCTGCAAATGAAACAGGAACCTAAAAACTCGATTGAAGGATAGGATTTAATAATCTTAAAGATATAGTGACTTAAGAAAACAGCTCAAAGGAAGACAGCTCTAGCAATTCATGGATGATGATGAGGTCAGAAATTCTGGAGATCTCTGAGCTTCACAACTATGATGATGAACAAATATATTTTGGCCTGTCTCCATTCCAGGAACTTATAATCAACATATCAAATACAAATTATAGACAAAGTTAGGCCTAAAGAAATAAAGCTTTCCACCCTCCATGGGAAAGCAACGTTATCCCCAAAGCTATCAAGTTCTAGAAAAAAATCTCAAATTTTTCTTGGGGTCTACAACTTCACATTGTTTAATTTAAGTTTCTTGATTCTACTGAAATTCTACTTTGAGGCCTCATCCTAGTGTGGAGGAGACCCTGGATTCTCACAGGCTATTGCAATGGGATCCAGATTTTGATAGGTTCTTCTATGCTAGAAAGGCAGAGTCAAACATAGACTACAGATCTATTGCCTAAGGACCAGCTTAGATAAGTTGGGAGAGACTCATTGCCAAGTTAGTAGGGTCGTTAGTTTTTTAAGTCACAGCAGCTTTTAAACAGTGCCTACTAACTGCTAGGTTCCTAGACAGAGCTGGAAGAAACACAAGATGTCATCCTGTTCAGCCCTTTCACTTTACAGAGGCGTACACAGGCCAAGAGAGTTTAAGTGACTTGCCCAAGGGCATGAAGTTGAGATTTGCATCCTGCAGTTACTTTTTAATGAAGGTATCCATTTTAAGAGATGTGTTTGATGTTTTTTAACCTGGAAACTTCGGTTATCTGTAGAACAGGTAAAGTAATAATGCCATTTCGAAAGATAACTAGTCTCTTCCCTCACAAATGCCATCACTCTGTCTTCAAGCACAGTATCCCCTGGATTAAGGAGGAGCAGGTTTGTGGCATAAAACTGATTAAATCTACTGGCTGCATCCAATTCTAGTCCAGTTGGTACCTTGGTGCCATTCATCAAGCAGAGAGATGTGTAACCACGATCCTGGTAGTGGATTTTCCTTTCACTTTGGATGCCTCCTCTAATCTTTAAGAAATGAACCTTGTGTGTGTGAGTATGTGTGTGTGTATGTGTGCATGTGTGTGTGTATGTGTGCATGTGTGTGTGTGTGTATGTGTGCGTGTGTGTTGGGCACAAAAATTGGAAAACACCCTTCTGTTACCAAAGCTATGGCAGTATCTTTTATTTGATTGACGTATTTCTGAAGTTTTTTGCAACAACTTAAGCTTGTGAGCTTAACCCTATTTTTAAAATACTAGAAAACCCAGCTATTAAAGGGGGAAAAAAAACTCTCTCCTATTGTGATTTTTTTTGACAAAAAATCAACAATCCTTTCATTTACCTAGATGACCTTTGAGATCCTCTCCAACTCTCAGAATCAATGATTCTAACTTTTACATCCAAATAAAATCAGTCTAGTTATAGAAGGGAGAACACTGGCCTGAGAGTCAGATGCCTAGGACTGATCCCAGCTTGGCTCTATCCAACTGCACTCTTTTGAAACTCTGCACCGTCAATCCATCACTGTGCTGGGCATGGAGGAAACAAATGCCCCCAGTGAAGGAAATAATCTCTAGTTGTGAGGAGCTTAAGTCACTTCTTTTCTGGGTCCCAGGGTCCTCAACAATAAAATAAGAAAGTTGGACTAGCTGTGCCTTTGGGTTCCTTCGAGTTCAACCAGTTCTATGATTCTATGCTTCCTAATCTAGATGCTATCTACCAGTTGTGCTTTAAGCAATATACATCTGTATAGTAAAAGAAGAGAGCTTTTTAAGCTATAGGTTGTTAAGAAGCTGTCTCTGTGTTGCTTTTGATCTGTTTCTATTCCCAGGCTTCAGATATTTCCCCCAAGTAAACTAATTGAACATATCATGAAGATGGTCAATGAAATGATTTGTCTTGCAAGGAGAGACATAGGTAGTTCATAGATTCAGAAGGAGAAAGTGAGGGGCTTAAATATTTGTATTTAATCTATCCTTTGATGGAGTTTCTGTTTTTGTGCAAATTTCCCTTCAAGTTGTGGAGGGACAACTTTGGAACCAAGGTAAAGGGCAATTTCTTAATAAAGACTATTGTCCAATAGTAGAATAGGCTGTCCCAGGATGGAATGAGTTCTATGTCTCCAAAGGTCTTCAGGCATGAGCTAGGCATGTGGCAGAAGGACTGCCTGTTCTTTTACAGGTTGGGCTAGATGACTTCAGAGTTTTCTTTCCAACTTTGAAATTCTGTGAAGGACCAGATGTGGCCACTCTAGTTAAGCCTAGTGACTGTCAGTCCAGCTATCCAAACAAAATGGAATTGTCTGTATAGGTCAATGGGACATTGATCTTATGAAGAAAGGAAACAAGAGAAGCTGGGGACATACTCTACTCCTGATCATGCAATAATGTATTCCAATACTATCTGCTGAGCTTACTTAAGTGCCTTCACTGCCTTTATTTGATTTCCTTAGGGTTTGATTTCTTTAGACCTCTGATGTGGATCTCACTCCAAATACCACTTCTCTTTAATTTAGAGGTGGAAAGAACTCTAACCCAACTCCTTCATATTACAGTGGAGGAAGCCAATTTTCCGAGAAGGCAATTTTCCAAGGCCCCACAAATAGTAAGTACTCAAGTCAGGATTTGAACCCAAATCTTCTCATTCCATTTTCAGGGTCTTGACACGACTCCACGTTGTTTCTCCTGCTCCTCCATGAGTTCTTCTCTGTAACTGCAGCCAACAATGGTTTCCCTCCTATTCCTAACCACCCACACCACCTACTACCTGAATATGACTGATCATAATAAAGACCATATTCAGGATACGGCATAATTTAGCACTAAACTCCATGCTGCCAGGTATTGTTTTCCAATGATTTCATGTATATGAGTCATGTCTCCCCAGTGACACTGTAAGTCTTAGAGGACAAAGACTATGGGAGGAGAAAGGAGAAGGAGAAGACTTTCACAGGGCTTTGGGCACATAGGGTTTTTGACAAATGCTTATTTCATTTAACTGATTTTTCCATATAATGAAGCCTATGACTCTTAGTTGACCAGGGGCATTAGCCTAGGGAATAATGACCAAGAAATCCTCAGCTCTCTGTGGAGAGGCAGTGTGGATTGTTGGGAAAAGGTAGTCCCAGAGTCAGGATAGAGCTGAGTTTCAGTCCTGCCTCTGACACCAGTTGTATGACCCTGAATAAGTTGTTTTTCCTCTCTGAGCCTCAGTTCCTTGGTCTGTAAAATAAGGAAAATGATACTTTAAGCACTACCAAGTCCTAGGCTGAGGATTATACTTAACTGATGACCTGCCTCAAAAAATTGTTAAGAGGAACACTTGGGAAACTTTAGAAGTATTGTAGTGATATGAGTTATTATCAAGTTGTTATTATCTGCCACATCCCTGACTTAAGTGCCGATCTTCAAGCAGAGGGTCTGGGGGAAAGCACTCCAGGTGATGAAGTCCCTACCCTCAACCAAGCCAAGACATGACACTTTGGAAGGTGACCAAGGCCCTTCTAATCACCTTGGTGACTCTGGATTTTAAGCCAAGTACGATCTCCCTGTACCGCTGCCAGGAGTTACTTAGCCCCCAAGTCTTGCATCCTATTTCTCACTTCTTTAGCACCTCCAGATGGCTGTTATTTATTATTAGTCATAAATGGATGCAGGCTATTGGTAACCTAGGTACAGGACACGTCTCCCTGTCTTTCTAACATAAAGGCTCTAGACCAGCTCTGGGAAGACAAGACTCCCTTTACATTTTTCCTTTTCCCTCCCTATTAATTTTATCAAGACATCTGATGTTCAAGTGTCCTAGGATATCATAAAAAAACATATTGTTTTTCCTCACACCCCTCATAGCCCTGCAACACTGAATGCTTAATGGGGTAAAGAAAAGATTTTAAAGAGTGCTTAGGGTGAGATGTTAAGTTTTCTGGGGAGGGGAGGAGGCAATTCTGGTGCTTGCAACCTCTGATTTCCCCACCCTTACTGAAATGTGTTTAGTGGCTAAAGAGTGACACCTGTGAATTTTCACAGTCAGTGATACCTCCCTGTTGTCCCACAGCAGCAGTGGTATCCAGGGCAGGCATTACAAATAGAAAAAGAGATGCCAGATTAAGGATTTCTTTGTAACATTTTTTTTTCCTTCCTTCCCCTAAAAGATTCTCAGATATACAACTCTAGAAGAGAAACCTGTGGACAGATACTTCCGGAAATCTGGTCTGGGTTATTTAACCTCCAATGTGTTTGGGATTCTCTTACAATGAGAGAATCTGTTGGTGGTTGTGATGTTGGAAGTTTACTCATTGAATATACTCATCTTTATGACATGAGTTACAAGTACCAAGTGAGAGGGGGTTTAGGTCATAGGGTTTAGGGAATGGACCTGTGATTTCATTAGTATAGGAAAATTCTAAATGCAGAAAATCTTTCTTCCAATGCAGGTTAGCACCTTCTCTTCAACTTAAAGTTTAGAGTGCTAAGAAGTTAAGAGATTTGTCCAGGGTCACACATCTATTATGTATCAGAGATAGGAATTGAATCCAGGTTTTCCTGGCTTTAAGACCTGCTCTCTATCCATCTCAACACACTGCCTGCTCTGCCTTCCTTTTTCCTTCTTCCTTCTCTTTTCGACTCCCCTCTTTTTTGCACTCCCTCCCTCCTAAATTAAGCTAAATGTGGATTGGGAATGAGAACCCAATATCCTAATTAACCACTTCCATCCATATAATGAATCATTTCTTCCTTTGACCCAATACCTTCAAATTTCTCATATCATAGATGTAAACTAGACCTAGAAAAGACCTTAGAAATAATATAATCCAACCTTATCATTTTGCAGATGAGGGAAACTGAGGCACAGACAATTGAGATGACTGTTTGAAGGTCATAGAAGGAGTAAAATGGTAGAGTCAGAATTTGAACTTAGGTCCTGTGATTCAATGTTCATCATTCTTTCCAGGGCACCATGCCACGATTTCCCAAGAGGCAGTCCTGGTAGCTAGGTAGTGCAGTGGATAGAGCACTGGGCCTGGGGTCAGGAAGACTTGAGTTCAAATCCAGCCTCAGACATTTACTAGCTGTATGACTCTGGGCAAGTCACTTAACCTCTGTTTGCCTCAATTTCCTCATCTGTAAAATGAGCTGAAGAAGGAAATGGCAAACCACTCCAGTATCTCTGCCAAGAAAACCCCATGGACAGTATTGGTGTGCGATGGTCTCCAGGACACCCAGAGTTGGATATGACTGAACAACTGAATAACAACAAGAGAAATGACAGCCCTATTCTTTGATAAGAATCCAGGTTTCATTAAACTAGATGAGACAATGTGTGCATCCTTGTCTTTTTCAATAATTCACATATCTGAAAATCTAACAGTGTGGGTATTTTCCAACTTAATAGGACCAGTCAGAGTATGTGACCTACTGGCAGAGACTTGGAGAAATTAGTAACCTCCACGTTTCGATGAATCCCCAAAGTATGGCTTAAGTGAAAGTAGGTTTATAAGGTAATGATGGCACATGCTTGTCATCCCTGTTACTGAGGAAGGCTAAGCTGGAGGTTCCACATGAGGTCAGGAGTTCTGAGCTGCTACTGTACTAAAGCTGATTGACTGTCCTAGGTAAGACCAGCACCCCCATGATAAGGTCCTGGGACAGGGCACCACCAAGCTAAGGGGTGAGCTAGTGCAAGTTGGAAAAACAGAGCTAGTTAAGGCTCCTGTACCAGTCATTATTGGGATCAAGCCCATACATTCAGGCTCCCTGTCTATGAAAAATAGGGAGACTCAGTCTCAAGGAAAAAAAAAATAAAAGATACACATGAAACAATAAGACACAACATGGTAAAGCTAGTGAGTCTGCTTCTCCTGTGGGAATATTACCCATACGGAAAAGAACTTTTCTGTCTTTTATCTATCTAAATATGCTATTGCTAAAGGTAGCTCAAGGAATAAGATAAACCAAACAATTAGTTTACCCATTTTATGTCAATATTTCAAGGAGCCATGATCTAGTTGGTGAGGGTGTTTCCTCTGCTGATGGAGTGTAGAATCCCCTCCAAGATTTAGGTTAATCATGGAGAATTTCTGTGGCTATGGAAATTTCTGTGGAAAAAAATCATAAAGTTGTAGGCAAGCCGGTGGTGTTTCTAAACGTAGCTAGGTTGGTACTCTAAGCTTTACCAGCTTTGTAGGGCTTGCCAGGAAATGTCAACCAGTGGCATGCTCTTTGAGAACCCAGAATCAACTCCACATCATGATGGAACTTATTCAACTTGTTGGGCCGCCTAAGACCTGATTGACATGTATGGTGGTAACTTTGTAGCATAAAATGGAGTGGAGACATGGTTGGTCACCTGGGAATCTGATCAGCCTAGCTACACAAATGAGATAGGTCAGGCTCTATCAGGCTTGAGAGGCAGCATGGTAGTCCAGGGGTTCTTAACCTTTTTTACTTCATAGATGACCTCTTGGCAGTCTGGTGAAACCTATGGACCCCTTCTCAGAATAACATTTTTAAATAATTGAAAGAAATGCCAAATTTCAACTGGAGGTTACTGAAAATAAAGATGTGTTTTCCCCCATCATGTTCACAGAATCCCTGAAATCTATCCATAGACTTAGACCCTAAGTTATGAACCCCTGGTATAGTAGATAAATTTGGAACTGGATTTGAATTCAAGAAGATATGGGTCCAAATTCTTCCTTTGACATGTATTAGCTGTGTGGCTGTGGGCAAATCATTTTACTTCTCTAGGCCTCAGTTTCCTCATCTGTAAAATGAAGTAACTTGACTAAAATGGCTTCCAATGTCCCTTCTAGCTCTCAATCTTTGTTCCCTTTTAAATTCAACCAAATAAAATTAGCCAGTTAACTGCCAAACCATCCATTTTGCTTTGTTCTGCATAGATTCCCACCTACTCCTTTATTGTTAAGGAATAGAAGTGATTTCCTAGGTGGAAAAGCAATACTTACTTTAAACAAACACCCCTATTTGCTTTAAAAACTTCCTTCAGTTGGGTTAATGGAATTCTTCCCATTTCCCAATAACAAAGACTCGTTATCAAAAAGTGCTCATGATTGTCTCCAAAAAAACTTTTTGGAAGGTCCTCCACTTAAGTCCTTGTTAAAAAGGACTTTCTTGCAATAAGTTCCTCCAAAATATATTAAAAAATCATATTAAAAGCACTCTCATAAAACATGCATTGAGAAAAAATAAAGTGAAATCCTCAAAGGCTCCATTATTGAGGAAAAAATTAATATTTGTATGGTTTCTAAATTGGAATAAAATTGCAAAGATGCAAACACCATCCTATATCATAATCTATAAACCAGTCAAAAATGTTAAATCAACTGTAAAAATGATTTAAAATCTACATGAATAATTTTATTAAACTGATTTAAAATCACATTTTGTGCTACCTTCATTTTTTAACTGCATCTCAGACAACAATGTGGTTATAATGATTTCCATGAATATAGATACATACCACCCAAATAATGCAGGCAATTAAAAGACTAACCTTTCCTGTTGGGCATATGTTTCTTGGGCACATGTTGGTGGGAAATAGTCTTGGACAATGTACACAACTGTAAATACATCTCTTCAAATTGCTACTAATTCCTAATCACCAACCTATAATAATTTACACCACAAGGTTTCATCCCATCTTTGCACGTAGACAAGGTAGATGGGCAGGCAATTCCCCCATGAGCAGCCAAAGCATATCAAAATCCTGGAAGATTGCAAACCTTAAAAACTTTCCAGTTAAAATGCTCTATGATTAAAACAAAGGTTTTATTTCTGTGACGTGTGTTGTTGAATATCATCTTAATCAAAGAGAAAATTATAATTAAAGAGTTACTATCCATTCAGAGCCTGAGGCTGGTAAAAGAAAATAGCTTAATAAGTAAAAATGAGAACTTTCCTGTTCTTTCTTCATCACCCAGAAAAGCTTTGCCACAAATCAACAAGAAACCCCATATGAAAAGAGCCAAATTGGTGAATAACTCTAATATTCTTCATGCAAGCAGAGTGAGGAGCAGTGAATGTGTCTCAGGATAGAAAAAGCCCTACAATGAAGTTGGAGAAGGGGTGGAGAAGGAGGCAGGTTTAAGTTAGAAGTTTCCCTGGGTAAAAGTGGGCATAATGCTAACCTCTACATGTGTTATGATAATAATCCAGGAAAGAATCATATTGCAGGGGAAAGAGTGCTGGATTTGGAGTCAGAGAACCTGTTCAAATTCCTGTTGTGCTATTTATTTCATGTGTGACCTTGGATAAGTCACCCCTCTTGGCCTCATTTTCCTCACCTGTCAAATGAGGGTGTGTGACAGATGACCTATAAGGTCCTGCCAGTTCTCAGTCTATAACCCTACCTACAAAGACAAGTAAGACATAAGAATCTCATTCCAAATCTATTTAAATAGAATTTTGCCTCTCCCCACTACTGTTATCAACCAATTATTTCATTGACAGGCATTAATAAAGCACTGACTATGTGCCAGGCATTGTGCTAGGTACTAGGGACACAAATACAAAGAATGAAATGCTGGCATACCTTGGAGATGCTATGAGTTCAATAACCACCCACTGCAATAAAGCAAATATCTCAATGAAACAAGTCACATTAATTTTTTGGCTTCTTGGCATGTATAAAAATTATATTTACACTATATTATAGTCTTATAAGTGCATAATAGTATCATGTTTAAAATTTGCATACCTTAATTAAAAATATTTTATTGCTAAAAATGCTAACCATCATCTGAGCCTTCAACAAGTTGTAATCTTTTTGCTGTGGAGTCTTGCCTCAATGTTGATGGCTGCTGACTGATCAAGGTGGTAGTTGCTGAAGGTTGGGGAAGCTGTGGTAATTTCTTAAAATAAGACAATAATGAAGTTTGCAGCATTGATTGACCCTTCCTTTCACGAAAGATTTCTCTAGAGTACTCAATGCAGTTTGATAGCATTTTACCATGGTAGAATTTCCTTAAAAATTGGAGTCAATCTTCTTAAACCCTACTGCTGTTTCATCAACTAAGTTTAAGTAATACTCTTCAATATTGTTGTGTCTCAGGGAACAGGGAGGCCCAAGGAGACGGAGAGAGATGGGGGAATGACTGGTCAGTGGAACAGCCAGAACACACATAACATTTATCAATGAACACTGACCCTGGATTCAGGAGGACCTGAGTTCAAATCAGGCCTCAGACACGTAACACTTACCAGCTGTGTGACCCTAGGCAAGTCACTTAACTCCATTGCCTAGCCAAAAAACAAACAAACAAAAAAACAACAACAACAAAAAATTATCAATTGAGTTTCCTGTTTTATATGGGAGTGGTTTGTGGCTCCCCAAAACAATTACAATAGTAACATCAAAGATCTCTGCTCACAGATCACCATAACAGATATAATGATAATGAAAAAGTTTGAAATATTGTGAGAATTACCAAAATGTTACACAGAAACACAACGTGAGCACAAATTGTTGGGAAAATGGCACCAATAGACTTGCTCAATGCAGAGCTGCTACAAACCTTCAATATGAAAAAAAAACACACAATATCTGTGAAACACAATAAAGTAAAGCACAAAAATATAAGGTATGTTTGTATTCTCTACTTTTGGGGGCTTTATGTTTTATCAGATGATGGTCTAACAAGCCCAAGTATAATTTCATTTGCCCATCCATAGAACCAAACAGGAATCAAAATGGCTTTGTCTTGTTTTGTTTAATCTTAGTACAAATTTCTATTAAACACATGGACTTTTAATAATTCAGGTATAGAAACTACATGGAAATGAACCATCCAGTTGTCTAGTAGATGTGGGACCAAATGGCCCAGAGAACTACCATAACATCTGGATAATCTATTATTGCAGGAAGAGTCAGAGGATAAGAGAGTTACACCCTTGAGGTCATTCAGTCAGCTTACAAATGTGAAAACTGAGCCTCAGGAAAGTATTTTCTGCCAACCACACAGCTAATAAATTTATAAGATTATAGATGGAAGCCTAGAAGTGACCTCAGAGGTCATCTAGTTCAACTGCCTCATTTTATAAATGAGGAAACTGAGGCCTAGGGAGGTTCAATATCTTGCCCAAGGTCTCATAAGTAGTAGGAGGCAGAGCTTGGAATCAAAACCAGGTCTTCTGTCTCCTAAAGTGGCCATTTTTTTCACTGTGCCATGGTGCCTCCTGGTGGCCAAGCTAAGACTTGGCCCCAAGTTTCTTGCCTTGTCGTTTTTTGTTGTTTTCATCTCTTTTTGGGCCATGAACATAATGTGCATCTCTCCCTGATTTCTTTTATGACACATTTCTCTTCTGTACTTCAGTCATAAGCCCTTAGCAAGAAAGGAATGTAAACAAAGATATCTTTGTACAAGCTTCATTTGCTAAGAGCTATGTAATCTGCTTCATTCTGTAGTAGAATCTGAATGTGATTCCTTTTTCCAGGTCCGCTGGGAGTAACACTCCAAAGGTAAGGAAGATTTCCAGTGATAAAACTGGATTCCTCTGTGAAGAGGCTCTCTCCCTCTGAGTTTACAGCACATACTTAGTCAGACACTTTGCCAATTACTGACTGCCTACCCACAGTATTGACACAGCCTCCACATGGTAACAAACGTCCCCTTACTCAGAAGCTTCAGAGCCCTAATTTCATTATGGGATCATTTGTTTCTGTGCCAGGACTCAGAATAATTCTCAGCTCCATTAAAGAGCACAGTGCACACACAAGACTGCCCCTTGAGTCACCTTGGGCTTGGATTTACCCAGCCCCCACGAAATCTGCCACGGTCACCTATAGTCACATTGCTGACTTGTTTTGCACAGATAAATATTTCAAAGACCTTCATCCTGAAACATTGTTATTGTTCATAGAAGAGAGCCACAGTATCTGTTCCTTCAAGATGCTGGGTGACCTTTCACATCATTTCCCCCAAAAGTTAATTTCTGTGATTAATGCAATATACTGAAACCCATAAATCTGATCATCTGAAGGATTCAAATTAGGAATTATTGACAACTGATAGAACAGAAGTACAGGGATGAAGCTGATTTTCTCATCTGTCCATCTAAATGTTGGAAAATGTATTGATTTAAAATATGGCATGCTATAGGACCCACCATAAATCTAAATTCTATTAGATTAACACAGGCATTCAATTAACATAAAATGACAACAGAAGAGAAAAGGACTGCATGGTGGTCAACTGTTTGTAATATTTTAGCCAGCCTCAACATATATGCCCAGATATCAGTGCATATGTATGCATATATGTATGGTTATAGTCGACAATAAGGACCTGTGAGGCACTTACTGAAAGAATCTATTAGTTTCATTTGTATGGCTCTAGTGACTAAAGATTTTTGGTTCAATTAAAATCCATTTAATGCATTTATTAAGCATCTACTAAATGCAGAACATTATGATAGGTACTAGAATGGGGAAGGGATTTGAGTAAGAGACAGAAATGGGTAACAAAGAGTAGGACATAACTGAAACTGAAACAACTCAACAACAAAGAAGTAAAAATGGGAAGGGAGAGTATAATTAAGGCCTGGAGGATTAAAAAAGCAGGCAAAGGTCCAAATAGTCAAAGCCAGGGGTGTGGTCTTCTAGGTCCTTGGGCACTTGATTGAGTCCAAATTTTACAGAACAAATCCTTCTATTAAGGAGATTTGTTCTGTGAAGTTTGGATTCAGTCAAAGGGCTGCGCTTGAGGACCGAAGGGCCACATTTGGCCTCGAGGTCACAGGTTCCCCACTCCTGAGGGTCAAAGTTATGGTTTTTCCAGTAGCAATGGATGGCTGTGAGATTTGGATTACAAGGAAAGTGGAGTGTCAAAGTAGTACTACTATTATTACTGTTACTATTTCTACTTACAATGATGATAATTATAACTAGTAGTTATACAGCACTTTAAGGTTTGCAAAGTGTTTTATATTTGTCATATCATTTGATTCTCAGAATGCTTTTGAATTGTGGTGCTGGAGAAGACTTTTGAGAATCCCTGGGACAGGAAGGAGATCAAATCAGTCAATACTTAAAGAAATCAATTCAGACTATCCATTGGAAAGATAAATACTGAAGCTAAAGCTTAAATAATTTGGCCACATAATGAGAAGGAACTCATTGGAAAAGAAAGGAAAAAATTGAAGGAAAAAGGAAAAAGGGATGGCAGAGGATGAGATGGATAGATAGTGTCATGGAAGCAACAAACATGAACTTGGACAGACTTCAGGAGATAGTGAAGAACAGAAGGGCCTGGTGTACTGTGGTCCGTGGGGTCACGAGGAGTCAGACACAACTGAACAGGAAGTGACACTTAGAATGACTCTTGGAGGGATCTGGCTGTCCTTCCACTTTGCCTGCTGACTTCCTTGGCTTCCTTTAAGTCCCAACTAACATCCCTTCTTGTACTGGAAGCCTTCTCCAGCCCCTCAAAATTCTAGTGCCTTCCCTTTGTTAATTATTTCCTATTTATCCTGTATATTTTTTTTTACATATTTGTTTTTAATATTGTCTCTTCCATTAGACTGTAAGCTACTTGAGGATAGGGACTGTCTTTTGCCTCTTTTTTGTTATCTCCAGGCTTAACACAGTGTTTGGCACCTAGTAGGTCCTTAGTAAATGTTTATTGATTGATTGATCCAGGGATTCCAAGATGGAGTGGAGAGGTGTAAGAACATTCCAGGAATGGGGAGCAACCTATGTAAAGCATAGGAGTAAGAGTTAGAATGCTGAATTAGGGGAACAGTAAGTTAGTCAGTTTAGCTCAAAGATAGCAGATGGGGGCTAGTGAGGAGGAGATATGTCTGGAAATAAAGGTGATAAAAGCAATTTAAATCAATAATATTTTAAACGGGTGAAAAGGATGAAATACACAGAGTAAGGAGGTGATTATCTTGCTATTCACACCATGTAAGGGTTATTATGGTCAGTGCTGGGTGCCACATTTTCGGAGGGATTTTGACAAGCTAAAGAGTATCTACAAGAGTGTAATCAAGATGGCAAGGGACCACAAGACTGTGCCAGTCAAGTGTAATATTTGGTACTCTTAGGCCCATGTCACTAGAGGAGATTTACAAAATATGGTCCATGTTCATAGTAATTCAGCACCTTGAAGGAAGTGTAGTTATGAAATGACTCATGCAGTAATTCTCCAGGAAAAAAACTCTAACAATAGTCTAAGGGTTGAGCCCCCAACTCTCTCCTCCTCCTCCTTCTACTATGTCCACTACCACCACCACCACCACCACTACTACTACTACTATTGACACTATTACTAACTACTACTACTATTACTGTTACTATTTCTACTTACAATGATGATGATTATAACTAGTAGTTATATAGCACTTTAAGGTTTGCAAAGTGTTTTATATATGTCATATCATTTGATTCTCACAACCATGTGAGATAGGTATTGTTATTATTATCCCCATTTCACAGCTGATAAAGCTGAGACTGAAAGATTAAATGATTTGCCCATGATCCCATGGCTAGTAAATGTTTGAGGAGGGATTTGAATTCAGGTGTTCCTGATTCCAAGTCTAACACACTATCCATTGTTTCACCTAGCTACCTATAGGAAAGGTCACTACCCTGTGTGGTTCTATGTCCGCAGAAAGAGATATCAGGTGATATGGACAAAGTCAATCATGAGTGTTTATGAGAAATAATATTAAATCCAGCAAATGTACTATTTAACAAACTTTAAACATAAACACACACACATACTCACACATACTCACATATACACACTCACACACTCACACACTCTCTCACACTCTCACACACATACAACCACACACACTCATACACATTCATACACTCACAC
>NW_020954564.1:24602540-24617833 GCF_900497805.2 Vombatus ursinus
ACTCATACACATTCATACACTCACACACTCTCATATACACACACATATACACTCACTCACATGCACACATACACACATACACACACACACATACAACTAAGGGGAAGTAAGGCAGGGGCAGGGTGGGGGTGTCAGTTGTTCACAGCTGACCTATTTCCCTCAGCACTCCGGGAAGGGGCATGTGAGATGAAGGAGCAAAGTCATACAGCTCTCCCTTTGTCCATTTGAAAGTCATCTCTCATGGTCTTGGAGAAGGGCACTGCAGATGTGGCAGATACCAGCTGCTACCATGGACAACTGCCACTCCCCCACCCCTCCATCTTCTGCAGAGTCTCTGCCCTCCCCATCAAGAGATTATCTCTGCTTAATTTCCTCTCTTCCCAAAGTAGGAAGAGCTGCAAATCTCAGAATTTTTGTGGTCAGCCAACCCCCTGACAGAAGTGGTTGTACAAGCATTAGTTAAAGGAACTGAGGTTGTTTAGCATGGAGAAAAATAGACCCGACATCTGTCTCCAAGCATTGAAAAGTCTTCCAATGTGGAAAGATCTGTTTGGTCCCAAAAAGGTGGAGTAGGAAAAATAAGTGCTAGACTTGGAGTCAAGAGAGACCTAGTTTCAAATCTTTCCTCTGACATTTACTAGCTGTGAGGCCTTGGGTATGTCTCTTGACTTCTCTTAGCCTCAGTTTCCTTAACTGCTAAATGAGGCTAATAGTACCTATAATACCTACTTCACAAGATGATTGTAAGGCTCAAGTGGTTTACAAAAGTTAACAGGCTTGCTTTAGAAACTTCAGTTATAGGGGCAGCTAGGTGGCACAGTGGATAGAGCACCAGCCCTGAAATTAGAAGGACCTGAGTTCAAGTCTGGCCTCAGAACAAATGCTTGACACTTACTAACTGTGTGACCCTGGGCAAGTCACTTAACCCCAATTGCCTAAAAAAAAAATTCAGTTATTATTATTGTTATTATTTTTTATCATTATCATCATGTTGCAAAAAAAGCAGATTGGGTTCAATGGAAAGAAAATCTTTGCTACGATTCTTGTTGTTATTTTTTAGTCATTTTTCAGTCACATCTGACTCTTTTTGATGTCATTTGGGTTTTCTTGGCAGAGATAGTGAAGTGGTTTGCCATTTCCTTTTCCAGATGAGAAAACAAAGGCAAACAGGGTTAAATGACTTGCCCAGGGTCACACAGCTAGTAAGCATCTGAGGTCAGATTTGAACTCTGATTTGAACTCAGGAAGATGAGTCTTCCTGACTCCAGGCCCGGAGCACTATCCACTACACCCCTTAGCTGTCCTTGCCATAATAAGAGCTGCCTCACAACAGAATGATTTGTCTTAGGAGGGAATAGCTTTCCTGTCTCAAGAGATCTTCAAATAAAAACTGAATGACCCTTTGGTAGTTTTTCTTAGCGAAAAAACTCTTGATGCATCATGAGTTGGACAAGATGGATTCCTCTTAGCTCTTGGTTTCTAGGTTTCTATTTCTTTATATAGGTTATTCTCACAGGAAGCTGTCAACCTATATGCCAAAACCATTTTTTCCCCTACTACTCACTGGCTTTGACTTTACTGGGAGAATAGGAAGACAGTTCTACAGCTGAAAGGACCTTCAGAGGCCATCTAGTCCAACAGAGGAGACGTGGGTAGAGGGAGATTAAGTGATTTGTCCAAGGACCTACAGACAGAAAGTGGCAAAGTCGAGATTCAAACTCAGATTCTGACAACCTGGGGTCAGGGCTATTTTCACTCCACCACACTGACAGAACAAAGCAAGTCCATGACAGAACTGTGACTACTTTTATCAAAACAGATCAGTCATAACCTGAGACCAGGTTGTAACCTCATGCCACTTGAATCATATTTAACTTTCAATCGACCAAAACCCTAAGTTATTTTTATACTATTAAGGCTTTTCTCCCAAACCCTGAATTTATGCAATTCACATTTTTAACCTAAACTTTCATGTCTATGATTTATCTTATTAGAATGAGGATCCAAAGATATATATCAGTAGTCTGGGACAGTGGGCCACACCTGTCATATATTACTAATGTCTTCCTATTTGTATCATCTGAAAATCTGATAAAAATTCTTTCTAAGTCTTCATCCACATCATTAAAAAATGTTAAACAGATTAAGGCCAAAGACAGAGAGAGCCCTGGGGTAGTTAACTAAAGACATATAACTTGATTGACATTGATGCTTTAATCAATACTCTTTGGATAGGATTATTCAACCCATTACAAAGCCACTTAATAGTAGTAGTCTTTGGTCCACAATAGCACAAGGACAGCAGGATTAATACAAATAGATAATGCCTACATTCTTTCCCTTATATACCAATCTAGTGAATCTATCAGAAAATAGAAATAAGTCATTGGTGGACCTCTACCAGTGACTAGTGATTACTGACTGATTCCTAACTCCAAAACTATCTAAGAAGATTTCCTATAATTTTGCTGGTCTTCAGCATCAATACACCTCACCTGGAACCCTAGTATTAATAAGATACTCTCTTTCCATAGCTACCAAAAATTGCCAAAAGGAGTTGTCACATTTCTAACCAAATAGTGTTGTAAGTTCAATGCTAAATACACTCCCAGAATACATGGACCATATTGTGGCTTTGAAGAGGACCGTAGCTATTTTTGGAACTAACTGAAGAGTGGAATTGACTTTGGAATAGTTTCAGTGAAATTTGAAGTCAGGTAATGAAATTATAGGTACAGAAAAAGGGAGGGGAGAAAATAGGAGAGCTATATGTTTATTGAAGGTAACTAAAGAAATATAGGGTGTCCCTAAAGTCTTGGTTGGGTTAAAACAGCACTAAGACTTTTGGGACACCCTATATAATAACAGTTCACATTTCTATAACACTCTAAGGCAGCATGGCATAGTAGATAGACATCTGGCCTCTGAGTCAGGAAGACCCGAATTCAAGTCTTACTCCTAATACATACTAACTGTGTGACCCTGGGCAAATCAATTAATTTCTTAGTGCTTTTGGCAGCTTTCTAAGACTAACTTAAAAAGAAGGTCCTAACTTGCTTTTGGTAAAGGGAGTTTCATCTTCTGGGAGTTACCTGTATCAGTGAAATCGGAGGTCCAGTCTCCATGTCAGTGGTATAGTATGCAATGTTCTTTATAACAATCCCTGCAGAATAGGTAGTAAATGATTTCAAAAGTAAGGAAACTGAGTCTCAGAGACATTATAAGACCTTCCTACGATCTCATAGCTGATAAGTATCTATTCTACAGTGAGAATCAAGGTCTCTTGACTTACTCCACTACATTAAGCTGCCCCTGGCCTAGATATATAATTCTTCCTTCTAAGAAAGGTGAGTGGGTTTGTGGGAAACCCTGATTGTCAAAAGAACAAGATGAGAGACAGTTTCATTGGAAAAGAGAAACTTGGCAGAGCTAAAATTTGGATGGTTAGAAACTGAAAGTCTCCAGCATAATCCACTCTTCAAACAAAAAGCAACAGAGAGAAGGAACCCTAGAGCCTGTGGGAAAAGGAGACAACATTGCTGAGTGCACTGGATGGCAGCAGAGTGAAGTGGTTCCTGGGGATAGAATTCCAGGAAGAGGGATTAGAATATGGCACCAAAGATACACAGTCCTTTCGGGGAGAGGTGGAAGCGGTGATTAAGGAAAGGAGACTGTGGCCATTAACTCGTATCTGTAACAGAGCACAATCAGAATATCTGGGCTACTCTCAGTAAAAAGACCATGCAAAATTGGTGAGAAAGGTACATTGGATATGCCACCCAGATATACATGCAAAGGGTTCAGGTCCTATGTGAGCTGGGTCAAGTCCAGTATGCTCTCAAAAGCTTAATTTTTTCTCTATAAAATAAAAGGGTTGGACTAAATGATCTCTCAGGACTTTTCTAGCTCTAAAATTATGTTAGATTCTGATTCTGTGAATGATTCTTCATCATTTACTTTGTTAAAAAATATTGATTTTTTTTGTTGTTGTTTTTAGACGATCTTTATTCTGTGATCTCAGAGAACCATTTCCGATAAGAAAAAATGAAAAAGGGAGGGAAAAATCAGTTCAGGAAAGACAGCCAACAGATAAACCAAGTCTGACAGCACATGCCATCTTTTTGTCTAATTGAAAGGGAATGATGTTCACTTCACAACTGAAGGGGGATGATGTTCCACAGTCATATTTACCTCCCTCTGCAAAGAAGGGATGGAATTTCCTTTTCTCATCTTTTCTCCAAGATCAGTCTTGCTCATTATAATCATATAGCATTAAGTGCTGGTTTTAATGTCTTTCCACTTGTTTTCTGCTTGCTTCACTCTGTATTAGTCAATGTAAGTATTCATATATTTCTCTGAATTCTTCATACTCATCCTCTTCTTATGATATAGTCACATTCCACTATGTTCATGTACCACAATTCATTTATCCATTTTCCAATCAGTGGGTATCTGCTTTGCTTCCAGCTCTTTGATGGCACAAAACATGCTGCTCTGAATATTTTGGCATATATGGTACCTTTTTGTCCTTGACCCCCTTTAGGTAAAAGCCCAGGAGTTGGCTCCCTGGGTTCAAAGATATGGATAATTTGGTCATTTTTTTTTTTTAGCATAATTACAATTTGCCTTCTAAGATGGTTGGACCACTTCACAGCTTCCCTAGTATTGTACATCATTGTGTCTTTTTCCACACTCTTCTCTAGCATTAACTATTTCCATCATTTGTTATTTTTGCCAATTTGCCGGATATAAGGTGAACATCATTCCATTTAAATTAAACAAAAGGGTAGCATGATGCAGTGGGGGGGGGGGAGTTATGCATTTGGAGTCAGAGGACCTGAGTTCGATTCCTGGCTGTGCCGGTTGCTCCTTCTGCGACCCTGAGCCTCTCTGGGGCTCAGTTTCATCTTCTATAAAATAAGGAGTTTGGACTCAACAACCCCTAAAGTCCCTTATAAGTCTAAATCGATAAGCCTGTGAATATTTATCAAGTATTTTCTATACTATAAAGTCTTCTCCCAATGCCTTCAGGATACCCAGATAATCCAACCCAAAAAGTTGAGGTACTAAGGGGAACCAAGATGGCATAGTCTTTGCCCTTGAGGGAGAAAACACACATAAAAAAAATCAATATTAATCTTAAGTAGCATCTACCAAGTACCAGATAAGCACTAGTACAGATAACAAGCACTGCAGGAATTTAGAGAAGGGAGAAGCCACTTGATTCATGGTGTTAACAGTACTGATTCAGTCATGGTTCCAAAACTGTCTAAAAGTGAGATGGTGTCTCTCCCAGTCACTGGAGACTTTTAGATGGATGATCACCTGCCTGAAACATAGAGGGAATTCATGCTTTACATATTTGATAACTCCTGAGGTACCTTCTGTGAAGCCCTCAAAGATAAGGAAGAGTAAAATCAATCAATATTTATTAAGACCTGTTTTGTGCTCAATACTACACTAACTGGGTGGGATAGAAAAAGAGGCAAACATCCTTGTCCTCAAGGAGCTTACAGTCTAATGGAGGAGACAACATGCATACAAATATATACAAAGCAAACCGCATAGGATAAATAGAAAATCATTAACAGAGGGAAGGCACGAGAATTAAGAGGGATCGGGGAAAGCTTCCAGTAAAATTCGAGTTGAACCTTCAAGGAAGCCAGGGAGGTCAGTAGTTGGAGTAGAGGGAGAACCTTCTAGGCATGGAGGATAAACAGAAAGAATTCCTGGAGCTATGAGATGCAGTGTCTTGATCTTGGAACAGCCAAGAGGCCTGTTTTACTGGATTGAATAGTACATAGAGGGGAGTAAGGTGTAAGAACACTGGAAAGGTAGTAAGGGATTTGGTTATAAAGGGCTTAGAAGGAACAGAAATACCTCCAGTCTTGCTCAACTGTAGATGAATAGGGTGCAACAGATGATGTCAAGAAGCTGAATTCAAAAGAGAAACCCCATTAGAAGTGTGAAAGATGCGCCAGCCCTTTCAAAAAACAGTGAAGTTAGCAAAGTGTATTCAGCTGTTTTCATCTATTTCACTCCTTCTCCTCTCTGGCTTACCCTTGGCCCACACCTGCCCAGGTCCCACTATCGAGGAGAAATGATCTGCCAAAGTCATTCCTCTAATAAAGTGTTGTCTGCCTAACATGTCACCCTTTTAGGAGAGTTTGTAGTTTAAGAGGTTCTAAGAGTATTTGCATTTCAAGAGGTAAAGGCAATACTTTTTAATTTTGAAATATCAGGAATCACTCGGGAAATACCTGAGAGCATGGAGCCCCTCCTCTTCTGGGACTACTTCATTTTCCTGCATGCAAGAGCAGTCCTAAGTATAGGGCATTAAGAGCCCATTACCTGTGGGCAGTATGATTACCAATGCCCTAGACACAAGGAGAGGCAATCTGATTGCTCCAGTCTCTGGCCTGGAGCCACAGTAAAGTTGGTGGGGTTCCTAATTCAGTCCAGATGCACACACATGTTTCGCATGGGGCACGGGTATTGTCTCACTCAAACAGCAGCCACTTGACAGTCTGGTATGTAATGGGAGCCTATGGCATCTCCAGGAGTAATTTCATCTTGTGAGAACCAGCAGCCACAACCCTCAAACGGTGGGGAAGAGAAAGGCTGATGTGAAAAATGATTGAAAAGGAAATGTCTTCTCATCATCTCCCTGAGGAGGGAGAGAGAAGCACATTAACCCACCCTGGGAGGCGGGAGACCACAGGCTTTGTCATCTGATTCCAGAAGGATGGAGACTTATATCAAGCAAAATACCTCTCTCCAGACCTCATCATAAACAACTCAATTAGGAGACCAAACAGTTGTCTCGCAGCCCTCCTGCCTTACAATCACAGAATGTTAGAGTTCGAAGGGACCAGAGAGATCATCAAATCCAGCCCCCAGCATTTTATAGATGAAGAAATTGTGAGGCCTAGCGAGAAGTGATACAAGCAAGGCTGTTGTCTTCTTTATAAAAGAAAACCTTTTCAACCTCGGCTTCTTCTTTGTGTTAAATACTGGTTAGGGCAACTAAGAAAGTTTAACCAGTCAGACTGTCTAAAGTAGCCCACAACCAAGTTCAGTACTGTGTTGACTCTGCAAACCTCCCAAGAAAGAGTAAAAGTTACTTTTTTTCCCCAATCTCACTTTTTATTCAGTTTGTGGGTATTGGGTGCCCTCTTGTGGCCAACTAAGGATTCCCAGTTCTGGCATTAATGAAATAGAAAAGGGAGAGCCCAAGGCCTTTGCCACGCAGGAAATATAGATACGATATGAGACCAGAACGTATATTCTAAATATAGTTTGGGGTACAGAGACACCCTCAAGTTGCTACTATTAAGCATTGACTTTTCCACATGTCCACTAGCAGTTTTAGGAGGAGTTAATACAGTTTCCAAAGTCTGTGGGCTTTCATTTTCAGTTTTTTAGCGTCCTCATTATCTTCCTCAAAGAATATTAGAGTGTTAAATATTAAGAATTAATTAATAACATTAAATGTTAGTAAATTGAGAAGGGACTTTGGCAATCATCTATTTCAAATCATATCTGAAAAAGACTTCCAACTATAATATACCTAATAAGTGATCATCCAGCCTGATTGAAAGCCTTTCATGAAGAGAAATATAACCTTTCTAGGCATCCTATTCCACTCTTTGATAGCACTAATTATTGCACTTTTCTTCCTTCCTTGTTTCCTTCCTTTCTTCCTTTCTTCTCTCCTTCCTCCCTTGCTTCTCTTTCTTCCTTCCCTCCTATTTTCCCTCCCTCCCTTCCTTTCCTCTTTCTTTCCTTCCTTCTCTCCCTCCCATGGTTCCTAGCTGACTATTTTACCGGGTTCCAAGTCTGGAACCTGAAAAGGTTCTGCATAAACAAAACCAATGCAGTCAAAATTAGAAGGAAAGCAGAAGACTGGGGGGGGGTGGAATTTTACAGCAAGTTTCTCTTATAATGGCCTCATTTCTCAAATACTCCCAGGGAGGTGCCCATGCTCCCAGTTCAATACGATGTTGAGTCTTCAGTGGCACTAAAAAAAATTGAGCAAAATTCCTTTTGTCTTCATTTCTTCAGTGGGGTGGGGTGGGGTGAGAGGGAGAGAAAATAAATGCTTATTAATTGAAAAAATTTAAATAAAATGAATAACAATCACATTTTACCCCCATCCTCTGTGTTGGACAGAGAGAGTTTGAATTCCCAGGCTCCTAACGTTTGAATTTGTGCCACAAAATGTGCTCAGGGATGATTATATAGAGATGACCTATCTAAAAATCTTTCTTTCATGCGTCTCTCCCTTTCCTCTTTTATCTTCTCCCTCTTTCTCTTTCTCTCCTCTGCCTCCATCTTCTCTAAAATCTATATTTCCCAGTCAATAAACTAGCCACTTGTAAGACATCCAGGTAGAGAAATGCCTCTGACTTGCCTGAGGATTTCGAAATCCTGGGTTTTATATCTCTGTTTCTGAGTAGAACCATATTGGTTAGTAGATCTAATGTGTCCCAGAATGGAATTTGGGCATCAGTTTTTCTGAGTGGATCCCTCTCTCCAACAGAAAAATCCTCAGCAATCAGCAGTATCTTAGCTGCTCTAGATGCAAAGTTTAGGAGGGTATGGAATTAACAGATGAGCTCAACTTGAAGTCATTGACAAAAGAGGAAATCAGGATAAAGGCACTAAGATCATGGGCTCACAGGGGAATCAATAAAAAAAAATGTGAAGGAAAGTGACCTAACAGTACTAGATCTCAAATTGTCATTACAAAGTGGTAATCATGAAAACAATCTGGTACTGGCTAAGAAATAGAGTGGTGGATCAGTGGAATAGATTAGCATACAATACATAGTAGTAAATGACCATAGTAAATGTTTTATAAACCCAAAGATCAAAGCTTTGGGGACAAGAATTCACTATTGACAAAAACTGCTGGAAAAACTAGAAAGCAGTTTGGCAGAAATGAGGCATAGACCAACATGTCACACCACATACTAAGATAAAGTCAAGATAAGTATATAATTTAGACATAAGGGGTGATATCATTAACAGATTATGGGAACATAGAAAATTTTACCTGTCAGATCTATTTATGACCAAACAACAGATAGAGAGAATCACAGGAAGTAAAATGAATAAGTTTGATTACATTAAAATAAAAAGGGGTTATATAAACAAAACCAATGCAGCCAAGATTAAAAGGAAAGCAGAAAGCTGGGAAGAAATTTTACAGAAAGTTTCTCTTATAATGGCCTCATTTCTCAAATATATAGAGAACTGAGTCAAATTTGTAAGAATATATGTCATTCCTCAATTGATAAAGTGTCAAATGATATGAACAGGCAGTTTTCAGAAGAAGAAATCTAAGCTATCTATAATCTTATGGGGGGAAAAAAAGCTCTAAATTACTTCTGATTAGACAAGTGCAAATTAAAACCACTCTGAAGTACCACTTCACACCTATCAGATTGACTAATATGACAGAAAAGGAAAGTGACAGATACTGGAGGGGATGTGGGAAAATTAGGATGTGGGAAAATGTGCTGTTGGTGGAGTTGTGAACTGATCCAAACATTCTGGAGAGTAATTTGTAACTATATCCAAAAGCCTATAAAACTGAGCATATTCTTTGACCCAGCAATATCACTACTATGTGTGTATCCAAAAGAGATCAAAGGAAAAGGACTGATAAGTACAAAAATATTTATAGTAGCTCTTTTTTGTGGTGGCAAAATTAGAAATTAAGGGGATGTCCATCAACTGGAGAGCGGCTAAACAAGCTGTGGCATATAATTGTGATGGTATACTATTGTGCTATAAGAATGATGTGCAAGATGGTTTCAGAAAAACCTGGGAAGACTTATATGGACTGATGCAAAGTGAAGTGAGTAGAATTAAGAGAACACTGTATGCAATAACAGCAATATCACAGGATGATCAACTATGAATGACTTAGCTATTCTGATCAATAAAATGATCCAAGATAACTCCAAAGAACTTATGGTGAAAAATGCTATCCACCTCTAAAGAAAGAACTGGTGAAGTTTGAATGCAGATTGAAACATATTTTTTCACTTTATTTTTCTTGTTTTGTTGGGTTTTTTTTGCAACATGGCTAATATGGAAATATGTTTTGCATGATTTCACATGTATAATTGACATTACAATTTTCGCCTTCTTAATTGGTAGGGGAGAGATAAGAGGAAGGAGAGAATTTGGAATTAATTTTTAAATGAAATGTTAAAAATAAATAATACTTAAAAAAAGACCATAGGCTTATAGATCTGGAGCAGGAAGGGACCTCAGAGACTGTTTAGCCTAATCCCTTCATTTTATAAATGAGAAAACTGAGGCCAAAGGAAGTTAAATAACTTGCCCAATGTTGTGCAGGTTTATCAAGAGACAAGATTTGAAGCCATATCTTCTGGCTCCAGCATCCCAGTGATTACACATGCTTTCTACATTTTAGTCCCCAGTAAAAATAATAATAATAGTTAACAACTTGCATTACTTACCTCAAAGGATTATTATAAAGACAGAATTATATAATGTGTGTTAAAACTCTTTATAATCTCAAAGTGTTTTGTAAGTGAGAGCCATTGTTATTAATAATCACTATTACTGTAGTACTTTAAGATTTACAAAGCACTTTTTTGATCCTCACAACAACCCTGGGAAGTAGGAACTAAAGATATTATTATCCTCATTTTACAAATAAGGAAACTGAGTCTCAGAGAGGTTATATAACAATTAAGTATTAGAGGGACGATTTGGACCCAGGGCTCAACTCTAATTTCAGAGCTAGGTTCAAATTCAATTTATGTTGTTTGCTATCTCTGTGAACTAGGGCAAGTCAACTAATTGTTCTGGGATTCTGTTTCCATGCCTGTAAAATAAGGTTGGAGGTTATATTAGATAACGTCTAAGATGCTTCCCAGTTCTTAATTCAATGAACTAGACAGAATGCTACTTGAGGACAGTGATGTATACTCCTTCTGAATCCCTTACACATTCTAAGCCCTCAGTAAATATTTATTGATTGGAATTTAACTGAAGAAAGCTGAATTTCTTATTTTCCATTCTCCCTATTTTCCAGAAGTCAGATTAGCAAATACTAGTTATTGCAGGGCAGCTTAGCCTTTCTACAATCCAAGTTGCCATAGCCCAGATGTTAGAATAATTCATGTCTGTTCTGGATTACATTCAAATAAAGTAATTGACTGAGTGCACGAAGTCCCCCTGGCTAGTGCTCCCAGACAGTGTTGTTCTAACAAGGCTCTACATGCTTTTTACTGAGGGCCATTGGATGAAAGCTTTTAGAGTAATTGGGACCAGTGGTATCTTTTATAAAACAATAGTGTAAGTGCCAGGAATATACAGACCATGGAGAGTAAAGGTTGATATAATGGAAAGGGTCAGATTAGGGACTACAATATTATAGAAAAAAAGGGTTTTAGATCTGGATTCAAGGGAGTTGGGCTCAATTCCTGGTTCCACCACTGTGTGACTATCAGTAAATCTCTAAGCTCTAAGCTTAACCTCCTCTAAGCCTGCTTCCTCTTTCAAAAAGTGAGGTTAACAATATTTGCCATCTCCACCTCACAGGACTGTTGTGAGGAAAACACTTTGTAAAACCCTTAAACATTAGATAAATGTGAACTGATATAAATGTTGGGAGACCTGGGTTCTAGTCCTGACTGTACTACAGACTTGTCCCCCTTCCCACAGTAGCAGAATGTAAGTTCCTTGAGATTTGGGGACCATTTAATTTATCTGTGTATCGCCCTTCCAAACACATACACAATTATCAGTATCTTACACTGAGTAGGCTCTTAAAAGCTTGTTTATGACCTGGAGCAAATCATTTCTTTCTGGGCCTCAGTTTCCTTGTCTATAAAAAGAGGGAGTTGAACTGCATGATTTTTTTAAGAGCTTTGACATTCTATGAATTTGTAAATGACTAGGTGAACTTGAACAAAATATGGACTACCTCTAGGGGCTAATGGTGGGTACAACCTCAGTAATTAGCAAATCACTGGACTTAAGGTCAGTCAGGACTGATTGGCTGACTTACAGCAAGTCAATGGACTTAGAGATTTTCCTATCACCCATCTACATTGAAGGATCACCCCTCATAAAGAGATACTTCTTATGCCTTCCGTATGATCTCTGTTCATGGAAATTTAAGAACTGGAATCCACCATCCTGGGGCCCAATCACCCACAGAGATTGATACAGCAATAATGTTCTTTTTGCTCTGAATCAAATTCAATGACTTACTTAAGCAATGACACCAAGGCCCCCAAAAGTGAGCAGATACCTGGGCTCATCCAGAGGATTAAGCCTATTCCTAAAAAAAAAAAAAGATTATCTTCTTGAACTAAAGACTTTTGGAAAATATGTCTATGAATTCTAGGAGGACCTTAGTGTTCTGTGTTTCCTTGAGTAAATAGAAAAACAAAAACAAAAACCCAAGATGGCCAAGTATCTCTGCCAACCAAAAATTTAGATTTATTTCTCCAAACTTGAGCTCCATACCCCAGGAAAATCCAGATGGCTCTGAGCATGCTGATAGCTAGCACTTTTGAAGAGTTCTATAGTCATCTTAGAGGTAATTTATATGCCAATTTAAATAAAATACATTAAAATTATGGTGACCCATGCTCTCAGAAAAACAATCAATCACTGGGAGGTCAGTATGATGTAATAAATGGTTTAGTGTCTGTATTTATAATATGCAATATCTGAGACTGCCAGCTGCTTCATTCCTTCTTTTCTTCATTTTCAGATTTTCTCTCAAGTTCAGCTTCTAATGTCTGGAGATGTACCTCCACTCTAAGAACCTCAATGCACATGATGACTCCATTTACTCAAGGAGATGAGAAGTTGAAACTCCTGGTTTCTCTATTTTGTTCTTAAGTCATTTCAATGGTGACCCCATTTGGTGTTTTCTTGGCAAGGATCCTGGAGTGGTTTGCCATTTCCTTCTCTAGTGGATCCATTTTGTCAGGCAATCAGAGGTAAAGTGGCTTATCCAGGATCACAAAGCTAGGAAGTGTCTAAGGCTATCTTCAAATTCAGGTTTTCTTCACTCCAGGCCCAGTGCTTTATCCACTGAGCCACCAGCTGCCATTTTCTGTACAGGTAGAAGCAAAAGCCAACTACAGCAGAAAATTTATAATGTGGCAGAAAGAGGGCTGAATTTGGAGACAAACAATATGGTATCAAATCTCTCTAACCCATGTGATTTGGGGCAAAGCATTTCCCTTCTCCATTGAAAGGTGAGTTCTTAAAAAGCGAGGAAAACATTTTTGCCCTTCTTTGTAAGCTCAGCCCTTAGCACAGTACTTGGCACACAGTAAGCACTTAATAAATGCTCCTTGATGATGATGGGGTTGATGGATCAGATTCCTGGTTTGCAAAATGAAAAGGATGACCTAGATGACCCCTTTTCGCTTTAACTATGGTTTTCAATAATGGTAAATATATTCTTCTCTGCTTTGTTGTATTGTGCTAACACATCTCCCCTGGCATCTATTGTCTGTTTCCTGGTTGTTCTTTCAGCTTAATGTTGTAACCCAGCTTCACCAATCTGACCTATTTTCCATCCCTAGAACTCTAAAGTCTCAGGGGAAAAGAGTCAGAAAAGGGGAAACTCATCTGAGAATCATCAAAAAACATGAACACAATGTGTCCAGTTTGTTTCTTTGAACAACTTCAACCCTTCTGCTTAGTAATTATAATCCTTTGAATTTATAAAGGCCTTTTCCATCCACAAGGTGCTTTCCAATTTGGTAGTTCATTTTATTCTCACATTTCCCTAGACAGGTTTTATCTTGATTTTATAAGAGTAAATTGAGGCCTAGAGAGTTTATGACTTATCCAAGACCATTCAGTGAATTAATAGTGTGATCAGGGACACAATACAGAAATACTATGATATAGTGAGAGTATGCTAGGCTCAGTATTACAGATATATGGGTTCAAATCCCACATCTGACTCTGAGTAGCTATAGGACCATAGACAAGTCATTTAATCCCTCTGAGCCTCAGTTTACTACTCATCTATAAAACAAGAAAAATAACCTCACAAGGTTATTATATGGCTCAAAGGAAATAACGTGTGTGAATTGCTTTTCAAACTTAAAATCTCTTTATAAATGTCAGATATTAATGTTATCATCATTATTATTATTATTATCATAGCAACCTAAAGGGAAAGAACTCTCAAATCACTTTATATTAAATCATTGGACTAAGAGCTAGAAAGGAACCTAGGTATCATGCAGTCCAACCATTTCATTTTTTAGCTCTGAGCAAACTGAGACTTAAGAAGTCCCAAGATCATACAGGTACTAAGTAGTTAAACTAGGATATAATCCAAGGTCTTCTGTCTCCAAGTTTACTGTATCACACCACCAATTCCAACAAATTGCTAATATTAAGAGTCTAGCCTTATTTATATGATACACATTGGCCTCTAATCCCCTTCTTATGCCCCCAATTCAAGTAAACACCAAAAATGAGGTAGAGGGAATACCAGCTGCCCTGATTTTTTTTCCTTTGACCTTTTGTTAAATCTACTTAAATTTTATGTTGGTCACATGGAATTGTTCAATATTGTACCTACAACATAGCATTCTGGTGAGCTGACTCTGTTGTAAACTCCAGAGGACAGCAGAAAATAAATCAATATTATATACATATATATATGTATATATGTAAATAAGGGGTTTAAAAATGTTTGTGCACTTGACTTGGATTCAATAGACAAGTTAGACAAGATAAAAGTACATTACTCTGGTGGCCCTGCAGGAATGATGTCAGTCATAGGATTTAGAACTAGAAGGAATCTTCCTTAGAGAATTTCCAGACCTTCCCTTCAGATGAGAAAAGTGAAGCCCAATGAGGGAAAGATCACCAAGCAAGAGAGTACAGACTTCATTCGTAAAATCACAGAACTTCCAAGCTTTCCAACTGGTATTTAAAACCTTCCACAAGTTCCAGTGGCCAACAAGTCCAACACCCATTCCCAAAGAATTTCCCAGCACAGCATCCCCATCAAATGGTCCTCCAGCTCTGCTTGAAGACCTCTGGTGAGCTTGAAGACCTCTAGCTACCAAGGCAGGCCTTCTGACTTTCAGGTAGCTCTAATTCACTGCTTACTTTTATAACTGTGTGTCTCTACGCAAGTATTCAGTTCAAATAAACATTTATTAAGCCTCTATTTACAGAGAACTCTGTTAGATGCTTATCATTTCTATACACACACACACACACACACACACACACACACACACACACACACACAC
>NW_020954564.1:24617843-24632154 GCF_900497805.2 Vombatus ursinus
CACACACACACACACACACACACACACACACACACACACACACACACCCAAAAAGACATTCCCTACCTTGTAGGGTTTCCATTCTACTGGCTGGATAGGGTATGTTCACACATGTACACATATAAGTAAATATGATGTAATTTAATGAGAGAGCACAGTAGATAGAGTGCCAAGCTTGGAGTCAGAAAGATTCATCTTCCTGAGTTCAAATCTGGTCTCAGATTCTTGTTAACTATGTGACTCTGGGCAAGTCACTTAACCTCTGTTTGCCTCAGTTTCCTCATCTGTAAAATGAGCTGGAGAAGGAAATGGCTCCAGTATCTTTGCCAAGAAAGACCCCAAATGGGGTCATGAAGGGTCAGACATGACATGACTGAAAACTGACTGGACAACAACAACACTAACAACTGTAGGGATCGAGAAAGGCTTGTTTGAGAGGAAGCAACTAAGCTAAGGATTCTAACAGGTAGAAGGAAGCAGGAAATGAACTTTGGGCATGGGGGATAGACTGCGCAAAGACACTGAGATGGAGGATAAAATGCTAAGCCCAGGGAACACTGAAGGTGACATATATCTGGAAGTGAGGTTATGTGGAAGGTTTTAAATACCAAATTGAGGAATTTCTCTCTGACTCCAGGTACTTCTCCAAAGTTCGTGCCCTTTCCATTGCTGTAGTATTCAGCCAACTGAGCAACGTACCCCCAGAAGGTACCCCCACAGCAAGGGCTTTCTGCCAAAGGATAGTCACTCCTCACCTCAACACAGTGTGCACTGGACCAAGGTCCCCAACCCTCAGGGTTTGTCAGACGTATCCACAAGTGTGATAGCCACAGGGATATTGGCAGCAGCTTCCCTAAAAGTGAAAGATACCAGAACAGAGGAACAAAAAAGCCATGCACAAGAGAGAGGACTGGCTATATGAGAGAATGGAAATTACATCGCTGGTTGGTTAGTTGGTTGTTGGCCTTCGTTCTCCAAGAGGACCAATGACATCATGATGCTGGAGTCAAGGTACAGTGTGTTCAGCTGTGGCTGATCAGCCCAATATGAGCTCAGAAGGCTCTACCACAGGTTGGGCATGAATCGTCAAGCCCTGAAGACCTGGGTACAAATCTCATCCCTGACATTTTCCACCTGTATGAGTAACAATGGGTGAGTCCCTTAACCCCCCTGTGTTCACCTCTTCAGGAAGCTAGACACGGTTTTCCCTTTGAGCCCTAAGTTTATGATGCTATAAGCCCATATTGTTGCAGGTGACTTCCCTTGAGAATCAATGAGAGCTTGAAAGTCAGAGAGAGAACTAGTTTCAGAGCCAAGACCTCCTTTCCTGGATTTTGCATTATATCCTCTAATGATTTAGACTGCCTTTTGCCCCGAGGTAGGGGGCTGGACTCTGCCCTCTGAAGGTGCCTTCTAGATTCAGGATTTTTCCATTGCCTTTTTGGTTTTTATCTCCCATTAAAAAGTTCCTTTATTTCCAGCACAATTGTTGCCATCTACTGGAGAAATGCAAGAATTAGCTGCTGCCTTCTCCCTTCCTAACCTGACTGTCTCCGAGGAGTGAGTCAGCGTTCTGTCTGGGAGGGGAGTGGGATAGAGTAGGGTGGGGTGGGGTGCGGGGGGGGGGAACCAAGGGAGGGATGAGGGGAGAATGGGTGATGCCTGGCATACAACCAGCCCCAAGGACCTGGGAATGAACTTGTCAGAGCCCAGTAGTAGGGTAGTGATTTGGCCCATATGCTAACCTTGCCCTTAAATGTTCCTCATGCCTCAGTCTAAAAGGATGGAGGAGAGAATGACATCATGATATCTGAGTGAGTGACGGAGAGCAGCAGGAGGTGAAATCGACATGATGCTGGGAGAGGAGGAGGGGGGGGAGAGAGAGACAGAGACAGAGAGAGACAGAGAGAAAAGGACGAGAGAAAGAGAATTGATGGGGAGAGAGCGGAATACGGAGAGGCAGGCTGAGAGGGAGCTCAGCCCGCTTCTCCCGGGGACTCTGTGGGCCAGATCACAGCTGCGGCTGGACCGTGCCTCAGAGACGTGAGGCCATCCATACGCTGTTTGTCAGTCCACCTGTTCCCCAGGAAAACTTGCTCCCTCCCTGGCTTAAGGAGAACGAGGCTGGATAAAACATGGGACAGGCTTGGTCTTTCATTTAATTGTAGAATTAATGATTGCATTGCGGCAGAAAACCGGGATTCAGGGGAGGGATTAAGCATGATCACTGCCCCTTAATCTGCTTCCCACATTTCCTTTAACCCTATAGAGTCTGGGCTGGAAATCTCCTCCAGGTCAGGATGAGCCAGAATTAAGAGGGAAGGAGACCTTTCCTTCAATCTCTCAAGTGGCTGCCTAGGTAAGATTTGAAATATACTGGAGGTTAGAAGATTTGGAGCTGGAAGTGACCTTCGAGGTCATCTAGTTCAATTGTCTCACTTTAAAGACAACAAAATCAAGACCAAGAAAGACTAAGTCACTTACCCCAGGTCACATAGGTGATAAATATTTGAACTCAGGTTTTAGGATCAAAGATTTACATCTGAGAGCTACCTCAGAAGAATCTAAATCCAAACCCATTCCCCAAGGCTCTCCTTTTTAAGAGGATAAACTGAGGATCCAGAGGGTTTAAGACTTGCCCAAGGTCACATCGGTCATAAGTGAGAGAGTTGGGATTTGAGCCTTGGTTTTCTAACTCCCAGTCTAGTGCCCTTTCCTTTCTCCCAGCTTGTCTGTTCCACATCTCACACATAAATCTTGCCATATGAGACACTGTAGATAGGCCAACCTGCCTCTAGCCAGAGACAGCCAGGAGCCAAACAGCATAAGGACAAACCTAAAGGGGCAGCTAGATGGCGAAGTGGTTAGAATGCCTGGCCCGGAGTCAGGAAGATTCATCTCCCTGAGTTGAAATTTAGCCTCAGACACTTACTAGGTGTGTGATTCTGGGCAAGTCACTTAACCTTTCTTTTCCTCAGTTTTCTCAACTGTAAAATGAGCTGGAAAAGGAAATGGCAAACCACTCCGGTATCTTGGCCAAGAAAACACCAGATGAGGTCATGAAAAGTCGGACACAACCAAACAACAACCAGGGCACTTTAGATAAAACACTGCTTTTTGTTTGAGCTTGAAGGAGATCTTAGAGAATCATTTATTCCAACTTTCTAATTTTACAAATGAGTAATTTGAGGCCCAGAGAGATTAAGCAGCCAGCCCAAGATTGTACAAGAAGTGTCAGAGCAGAAATCTGAACCGGGATCCTCTGACTGAATCTACCCCTCTTTAGGAGCAACTAGGTGGCACAGTAGATGGAAGCATTAGGACCTGGAATCAGAAAGACTCAAGTTCAAATCTGGCCTCAGATACTTGGCAGCTGTGTGACCCTGGGCAACTCACTTAACCTCATAATCCCTCAGTTTCCCCACTTGTAAAATGGGGATAATAGCACCTATCTCCCAGGGTTCTTGGGAGGATTATTTAAGATAATATTTTGTAAAGTATTTAACACAGTGCTGGGCACATAGTAGGTGCTCTATGAATTTTATTATTATTATCATTTTACAGTACCATATCATAGAACCTTTTTACATCCACCCTATTTTTCACTGACTTTCTCTCCACAATATTCCTAGGGGTTACTTTTGTTTTCACTTTAAAAAGCAGAGAAATAGAGAAGAGAGACTGTTAGTCTCAAGGTCACATGACTTGTGAGGGGTAGAATAGAGCTTCTTGCTCAGAGCTCTATCCATTAAACCATATTAGACCAGCCTTTGACTGTCATGGAATCTCAGCACTCTAGAGCAGAGAGACACCAAGCTCTCCAACCCACCTATCTTCACACACCGAGGAGACAACACTGAGGTAACCATTGGTTTAAAAATTGTAAGGATGAAAGATCTGTATTTGCTTGGAAGTAAGACCCCACCCCCAGGCTGGGAAGCAAGCAACCCTGTCCCAGAAGCTCCTGTGATTTAACATTTGTGGCCTAATGGGGAAAAAAAAAGCAATGGAATTTATCACAACCAATACTCCAGCAGATTTTAGATGAAGGCAGCATGGTACAGTAAAAGATGTCTAGATTTGGAGACAGAACCTACTGGGTAAAATGAAGGGATTAGACTAAATGATTTCAAGGTTTCCTTCGAACTCTAACAACCAATACCCCAGAATTTCTGTAAGTTTTTTCTTTAATGGAAAGAGAAGTGAATTTGGAGGCAGAAGACTTGAGTTCAAATTACCCCTCTCTATGACCTTAAGTAAGTCACTTAACTTCTTCATTTCCTCATCTGTAGAATTAGAGGATTGGACTAGATTGCCCTTCCATCTCTATTTCTAAGATCCTGTGTTCCCAAAGCCAGAGGGAGAAGTATACAGTGTTTGTGCTCTGAAGTTTTATATCCTTAGGTCTGTATGCAAAGAAAGATTTTTTTTTCTGGCACCAAAATTAGGTGATGGGACTATCATAAGAAGTGTTTTAGTCTATCAAAGTGCACTTCCTTAGAAACTGCAAGCCTGCTTGCCTTCTCAACTCCCTGTGCCCCCTCTATTTAATGTTTGTAATTTTAATTCAAGTTTGTAATTTTTTTTTCAGGAGCAGCTAGGTGGCGCCCTAGGTAGAGCACTGGGCCTGGAGTTAAGAACACTGTCTTCCTGTGTTCAAATCTGGCCTCAGATACTAGCTAGCTGTTTGATCCTGGACAAGTCACTTAATTCGGTTTGCCTCAGTTTCCTCATCTGTAAAATGAGAAGAAAATGGCAAAGTACTCCATTTTTTTTTGCCAAGAAAACTCCAAATGGGGTCACAAAGAGTCAGACACCACTAAATAACAACAAATGATTTTTTTTCTTTTTACTCTTTAACTTTTCTTCTACAAGTTACATTGCTCCTCTCTGCTTATAAAAGTCAGCATGGTCCACAACTCTTAGATTCCTTATTTTCTAAAACAGTGATGTCCAGTAGCTCCCGAGGTCATGTTTCTTATGCCTTATAAAACAATGGTCACAAAGGAACCAGGACAAGTCAAGCGCACTCCAGCATCTGCCACCAGGACTGAGTCCATCATGAATTCCTCCAGATAACACTGTTTGAAACCTTACTCATGATGAAATTAAAAGTAGGCCTTAATATGATTTATTTTGCAATCTGTGAATTCAAACAAATGATCTCCCTTCTAGGTACATCTATCATATGATCTCCTTCACAGCTGGGAAAAAATACTATTAGTGCTTCCAAAGCAGTTTTATCATAGATTAAAGAAGCCTAAAAAAAATTGGCAAACAGAAACAACCATATGCCTACTTGACCTGGGATCCATAAACCTGTTGTTCATTCCAGAGAAGGGATTACGGCATTACTTTTTAGTAAGTTGCTTTTCATATGGAAATTTCTTTTCATAGTAAAGATCTGTATTTAATAGCATCATCCTAAAAACATCCCCACTTTTTAATTCCCTGATCATGGACATATAGATTTTTATAGTGTCTGCAAGCATACATTAATGTTAATTTCACCATTCTCCTTTGTATTTTGTTAATGTCACAATCTGCTGTAAAACCTTGCCAAGTTTCTTAACTGTCATGTTAATTCCAAGACCTATTCTGCACTCTTTGACATTTCAGGACAGAACATGGCAGTAAAAATAGATTAGAAACAGCTTATAAGTATTATAAAATCTAGAACTTTACAGATGGTGGAATTAGATCTGCTGAATAGAAATTTAGCAACTCTGAACACAATAATATTAGAATGGCCTATTCATTTCTAAGGTAAATATTTTGAAGAGGTTGCATAATAGTACCTGAGAGTGTAGGGGAGACTCTTTAAAAAATGCAGTGAAGTTATTTTATTGTAAGCAATATATTGGATGCCTATACCATATCCAGAGCAGTTTCATGTTTCAAAGGTTTTCTCTACCATATAAATAAAGGGCATAATAAGAGCTTGATTTTATTCATGGTCAGTTCAAAGTTCACACAAATTATTTCACACAAGGGATTTGTTGGAGTTTTTCTGTGTTAAAGCAGTGCATTAATATACTTTAGATATTAAATGACACTGCCACATGCTAAGAAATTTGCACGAACAGACAGGAAATGAGACACTGTTTTCTTAAACTGATTGCTAAAGAATACATACTGTTTAAATGTGCACTATCCATTTCAAAGAGAAGCATTTGCTGATTTCAGGAAGTTTAAAATCAGCTAATCGGGGAGTAATACAAAGTTAGGGTTAAATATGTTTTTCTTCACAAAAAAGGAAACTATTTCTTTAAAAAAAAAACCCTTTCCCCTTTCCTTTAAGGGGTACTTATTATTTCCATCATCCTTGTTGAGTTGTTGATGAATAGCTCACATCCTTTGCCAAACTCCACCCCTCTGCCTTTTTTCTAAACCCTTTCCTCATTATTTGCTCAGTCTTTTTCCCACAGCCTAGACAGCCCGTCAAGGCAGCTTAAATACAACACTGTATTAACATTAGGAAACGGCATTCAGGTCCCAATTGATCTCCTAATACTTTATGTTGAAATGATAATTGGTACAGTCTTCATTGAAAAAAAAGAGGGAGAGAGAAAAAGTACTTTTCAGTCACCACAAGGTATTATCTCAGCTCATGTATTCAGAACCAGTAGATACATTTTTAAAATATCCCCCCCCCCCATCTGCTGGAGACTGCAGTCCACAATTCTTTTCAGCTGACATAATCCAGATTGATTCGTTCAGCAGATAAAATTCAGGCCACTTCTGCCCTTTATAGGCGCAACATAATACCAGTCTTTATTCAGTAACAATGTAACATAATGGCATTGGAATGTGCAAAATGACTGTTCTTAAATTACTGAGACTCACAAGGGCCCAACACAAGCTGAGGTTTAATGTAAAAAATCATTAGGCGCAGATTACTAAAGTGCTCCCGCATTACGAAGGTCAAACCAAGACTGTTTATGGCATTTTTCAGGACAGAAACTCTTTGCTAATATCTTGATTATGAATGCGTGTTAAAGAAGCCCTAAGCTATCAGCAATTCGGCATCTACCACACAGGGTCGTTTCTTCAATGGGAGTGCAACAGTTACTGATGGAGAAGCCCAGAACTTTCAGGAGAATGGAGGGTCTCTGTTGCACTGGAGCAAGGGAGGGGTCAGGATGGGGGAGGGAAGGAAATATGGAAATAGCAAACAGTTGAGGAGAAAGTTTGGAGCATCAGTTCTAAGGAGCCAAGCTGATCCTGAATAGGTTGGTATTAATCCCCTGCACCCATCTTCCTTTAACTGAAATATAAACCAGGAAAGATTTTTTTGTTTTGTTTTGTAAGGTGCTCTCTAGCTGCAGACTGATACCCTAGCATGTATCTCATACATATTGTTCAATTCATCTTCCATCTGCTTACAAATAAAGCTATCACAGGAGAAAGATTACATTAAGGGAGGTGGGGGTCATTATGTTTTGCCTCTTCCAGACCAGTCTTTACATCATAAGAATCTTCTTTCTGTGATTATTCTAGAGAAGAAAATAGGGGGGAAAGCAAAGAAGGAAGAAAGGAAGGAAGGAAAAAAGGAAGGAAGGAGGAATGGTGAAAAGGAGGGAGGAAGAAAGAAAAAAACAAGAAAAAGAAAATATAAGAAAAGAAAGGAAAAGAAAAGAAAGGAAGGGAGAAAGGATAGAAAGAAGGAAAGGAGTAAGAAAGGGAGGGAAAGAGAATAAATGAAAGAATGAAAGAAAAAGAAATTAAGAGAAAGGAAAAGATGGGGAAAGGAAAGGAAAGGAAGGAAAAGAAAGAAAGGAAAAGGAAAGAAATAGAAAGGAAAGGAAGAGAGGAAGGGAGGGGGAAAAGGAGGGATAAAAGAAAGAAGTGAGGGAGAGAGGACAGGAGGGAAGAAGAAAGGAAGGGAGGGAAGAAGAAGGAAGGGAAGAAAGGAAAGGAAAACAAAAGGGAAAGGCAAAGGAAAAAGAAGCCTCTTTTCATACTGTGTTTCCCTTGAATTGAAATGATTTTTCAGCTTGAAAGTCTGACGTATGTGATTTAATTTTTAAATTTGAAAGCATTGCTGCACTCTTATCTTGTGCAAATAGCATACTCCCTCAACTGCAATCACTGAATTATCAGGTGGCCATTGATACGATGTAGCTAGTCTTTGGAACACTGGACCCTAGCTCATATTGTGTACTGTCTTTGGTTAATGTTTGAACTCAATGGAGTAGCATGTGTGCCTATATAAATGACTGTGTGAATGCATTTCTGAAGCAGAGACTGCATACACACACACAAATAAATATATTTGTCTATGAAATGAACTTTACTGATTTAGTCTCATCTCTGAAACTCACACCATCTGAAATATTTGCATATTATGGAGAAGCTCGGCTGTCAATCTTGACTGCACAAATCCAATACCCAAACCACATGGCCTTGAAACTTTCAATCAATAGGACCCTTTTAGAGCCTAAGCTTCAAAAAGTTGTATCAAATATATATTCAATGAGGAGAAGGTTAATTGAATAATTGATTACCTCGTAACAATTAAGTGCTCTTCAACCGTCTTGGAGAAAGCTCAAGATATAATAGTGATGGATATTTATTAGTTTATCAGGTATTCCTGATTTATGGACATTATTTATTTATTTTTAGTTCCAAAGTCAATTTTTTCATTTATGTATTTTAACAACAGTGTCCCTGGTGTGAATCAATATGTAGTGTATTTTCACTACTGAACTACCAGAGGCTATGGTATGTCTGATAAAAATCCATCCCAACCAATACTGCCAACATCATGGCAGCTCCAATTATAAACATTCCATTCATGACGACTCTTTGCTCACATAGGCAAACATCACCAGTCAGTAGGAGCCAGCCTCCACATTACAGTGGATGCTTCCAATAAGAGTTTAGATGGAGATCGAAAGGAACAGTGGAAAGAGCTCTAGTTCTACAGGCAGAGAACCTGGCTTTAAAACCAAAGTTTGCTACTTAGAACCTGTGTGATCTTAGACAAGTCACTTTCACTACTTCAGGCTTCAGCTTCCTTATCTGTGAAATGGGAAATTTGTACTAGATGGCCTCTGAGGGCCCTTCAAGCTCTAGAATGAGGATTCTATGAACCTACAAGAGACAGTGTTGCTTAGTGGCTATAGGGCTTTGGAGTCAGAAAGACTTGAACTCAAGACCTGATGCTAACACATACTAGCCGTGCATATATCTGTGGGAAGATCACTGTCTCAACTGAGGCAATTAGTTAATTCCCTAAATTACCAACAAGTTGCTGATCGGCGTCAGTGGAGGGAGTTATCATTCTAGGAATTCCCTATGCCAACGATGGCATAAATCTGGGCTACCCCCCATTCCCTTAATCCCCTTGTCCCCTTAAAAATGTTTAAAAACTTCAACACTGTCTGCTTAAACCTAATGAATGGGCTACATTGCTTTTTTATCATTCTGGTCATCTACAACCCTAGTTTATCTATCTACCCATTCTCATATTTTTGCTTGTTTTTTTTTTTGTTTTTGTTTTTTGTTTCCTCTAGAATCAGAAATTCTGTAACTATATTTTTACCCCAAAAAGAAAAGACTTCAGTACCCCAATCCAAAGTAAGTGTGTCTCCTATACAAAAGCATTTTGTCATTTTGTCTATCAAAAGGGATGCGCTGAACTTGCCAAAGATGGGTCTCTTCAATCCCCACAGATAGGCAAAAGAGATATGTGTGTTGTGAGGATTTTACAAAATCAGTCTGTATATTTTTCGTATCCAGTACAAAATGTACCTGAGATATTATCCAGAATTTTTTTTTAATTATCTATATGCCAATGGAAAAGAAATCCAGATGTAAATAAAAAATGGGTATCTGGGTAGATTCTCTAGGAATGAGAGAAAACAATGGCTTATTCCTGAGTCCTTATTATGTATACAATAGGGATTTCAGTTGCCTTCCTTTGAAAGTCTATACAAGTTAGGATACTAAGGAACCTCAGACCAATAATTAGTCTTGTGGTAAAGTCAAATTATTCCTGACATCTAAGCAATGGAGCATCTCATATTCCTGTGAGATAATTGTTGGTCATATCGAAACCCTCCCAGACCAGTGAATAACCACGTTGGGAGCTTAAGGACCTTCCTGACAATTCTCACCAAGAGACATCGAGTGGGCTTAAAAAATCTCATTTATATGAATGTCTGTTTTGTTGTTGTTGTTATTGTTGCCTCTGCTGATCCTGATGTTACCATGAGTTGGCCTTGCCTTGATTAATGATTATTCTAGTAGCTTCAGCCTTGTGATGGCTCAGGGTTTACCTTTGGCCTTGTGGGGAATTAACTTAGTCGACAATGTCTACTGTGGAACAAGAAGCAGAAAGGCTAAAGAATAAGTGTGAAAACACCCAACAACTATCAAAATAGTTTATCTGTTTCAAATCAAGATCTGGAGCTTCTGTCTCATTTTGCTCTGTCACTTTCAGGGCCCAAAGAGCACTGCTTTTGTGAATATGTTCCCAGAACAGAGGCTATCAGAAAGAAACCCTGAGATTCCAGGGACACCTGATGGTCCCATCTTTGTGGCATCCCACTTTATGTTGTGTCAAGGGTGATGCGTGCTTTCTGTTGGGCCTCATAACAAGATGACAGGCATTGCTGCCCAGTGACAGAGCCAAATGGCACTGAGGTGTCACATACAGATGTATTATCGCTCTCCTACTTAGACAAGAGTGACATCCTTTGAATCCCAAGAGACAATGTTTCAGATGAGCTAACCTTATTGTACACTCAACAGTATTGACAGTCAACAATTCCATGTACATCAGCACTGCAGGGGGAAAGGGGGCTTGGAGACAGGAAGACAACAGCTTTCAGGTTTTATAATTGAGATACCTTTAACATACAGGAAAAAACTATGAGCAGTATGCTTCAGAAGAAGCCCTAACAAATAACGTGCTGGATTTTTTAATATTGTTTTAATATGATTAAAAAATCCTAAATTAATTTATTTTCTTATGCTTGAAAATAGTCCAGCACATGCCATATTGTAATGTGTACTCAGAAGAGCACTCTGATAAAATTCATTAGAAAGGAATTAAATTTATCATATAAAATGCAGTCATTTTATTTTAAATACTCTTGTTTCTGAGGACCACGCAGTGGCTCCTTTAAGTAAAGCCAAGGATGGTTTTTGAGAATAATGCTGGGATAGAGTCACTGCTATGACTGTGAAATTTTTGAACCCCCACCTACCTTTCTTTGGTCATAAGTTAAGAGGTGATCTTTAATCAGTCTCATATTATTAATGATACAATTCTCTCTGACCAGTTAGATAAGACAGGATCAAAAGGTTGTTTGGATTTTGAAGACATGACTTGTGTCTACCCAACGCCAATCTATCCCTCAAGTCCTGGCTTAAGTCAAAGAATCAGAACCATAAAGTTGGAGGGGTCCTCAGAGGCTATGTAGTCTAACCCAAACCTGACAAAGAATCCCTTCCTCCACATTCTTAACGAGTGGTCTTCCAGTCTTTGTTTGAAGACCTCCAGTGAAAGCAGAAGCCTCTACCTCCTGAGGGATCTCACCCCAGTTTGGGATAATTCAAACTGTGAGGAAATGTTGCCTGATATTCAGCTTAATGCTTCCTTTCTACAGCTTTCATCTATGACTAGAGCAGCCTTTTGGGGACAAGCGGAATAAGAGGAAGGGGCAGCTAGGTGGCACCATAGTGCACAGAGTACCTACCCTGGAGTTAGGAAGACTCATCTTTCTGAGTTCAAATCTGGCCTCAGACACTTACTAGCTTTGTGACACTGGGCTGTGTGTACCTCGGTTTCCTTATCTTTAAGATGAGCTGGAGAAGGAAATGGCAAACCACTCCAGTATCTTTGCCAAGAAAACCCTAAATGGGCTCACGAAGAGTTGGACATGATTGAAAAACAACTGAACAACAACAAAGAATAAGAGGTACTGTGGTGTGGGAAAAAGAGCACCAGACTGGAAGAGAAAGCACTCGAGCTCTGCCATTTACTCTCTCTGATCTTGGGCGAATTGCTTATCCTTTAAGGCCTTAGTTTCCTCATCTATAAAGTGAGGAAGCTGGACTTGACATGTCCCTTTAAGCTCTAACTATATAATCCTGAGATTCTTTCTCCCAGTATTACACCCCTTCAAAGATTTGAAGACAACTATTATGCTCTCATGCCTTCTTCTCTTCAGAGAAAATACCTGCAATTCCTGGAGATCCTTTCCTGGTCCATTCATTTGGTCTTCATTCCTCGAATTCATCTTTGTAACGCGCCCCAACTTATCTATGCCTTTCCTAAAGTGTGATGCCCAGGATGGAACAAGGCAATACAGATATGGTCGGATCAAAGAACAGTTATGGTGACAGTATTCTAGCCTCAATTCTAAACATTATGTCCCTCTTGATGCTGCATATGCTAGTATTAGATTTTTACACAGTATTAGATTTTTTCCTCCTCTGGGACACAACATGGTGTATTGGAAAGAAACAGTGTTGGGCTTGTAAGCAAGAAAGACATGGATTCTAATCCTGCCTCTTACACTATACATTTTCTAGATGAGGAAATTAAAGTTTATTCATCTGAAAAATGGGAATAGTCTTATAATACCTCATGTTATCATTATGGCAAACAAATGAGAGTAAGTATACAAAACGCTTTGCAAGCTTTAAAGTACTATATAAATCCCAGCTATTATTATTGGCTGCCATGTCACAGCGTTAACCAGTATTAAATTTAAAGTCCACTAAGATCCCCAGATCCTCCCCCTCCTCCATAGGACTTGCTGGATGCCCATGTTTTTCTAATTTTCCATGCATTTATTGTCTATACTACTTAAATACAATCATATACTGTCACACATCATTTCTTGTTTCAATGTTTCTTCAACTAGCCTTTAAACTCCTTGAAAGCCAGGATAGTCTTATTGGCATAGGTCTTTTATACAACCAACCCCCCCTCCCCTTTTCCCCATGCAACACAGACCAAGTTCATAATAAACGCTCAATCAATGTTTGTTGAATTCAATATGGTTATATTGCTCCTATCCCACTTTCCCCAAACGCAGCCAATAAATTAAAAATTGGAAGTAAATTCATTTCTATAATAACCTTAAAGAGCAACCATTTCATAACAATCCAGGTCTATGTCCTCAACAGATTATGAAGACAACAAAATACTGTACTGAATCCTGACCAGTCATGCCCCACTCTACCTCTCTTAATTCTAGTGCTTTCCCTCTCTTAATTATTTCCTATTTATCCTGTGTATAGTTTGTTTGTACGTATTTTTTTGCTTGTCTCCTCCATTATATTCTGATCCCCTTGAGGACAGGGACTATCTTTTTGCCTTTTTTTTTTGTATCACCAGTGCTTAGCACAGTGCCTGGCACATAGTAGGCATTTAATAAATGTTTACTGACTGACTGACTAATCATTGGATATTTTTAAAGCTTTTTACCCCTTTATTCTTGAAATCAATATGAATGACTTGATTCATACCCCCATCTTGGAAATCTCTTCCCTAATGAGACATATTTAGGCCAATAGCTCAACAGTGAGAATTATTGATTAGGTTAATCTGTACAGGGACTTAACATAGTAACAGAACAGACTCTGAAGTCCTAGGGTCCTTAGAGAACTGAGTCTATGTCTTTCCTCACTTCTGAGAGATGTGAGGCCAAAGCATCCATTTTTTTCAGTGTTGAGGCTCAGTAACCAGACATCTGAATACAATGAGGCCAGTGGCCTTATCCAGTAGATGTTCAATTGGTTGGTGGTATACATGTCATACCCAAGCTTGTGGCCTCTGGTATTGCAATCTCAAATATTACTTAACAGGAGTTATTTGTTCTGGTTGAAGGGAAATAAGTTTTTTACAGCATTGAGCATGAAATGGGAGCTCTATGAAACCTGTTGATATGAAAATTTAGTTCCTCCTTTCTGAAGGTCCTCAAATGTATTCTAGATGCCCACTCTTCAGGGGTATTGTAGAGAGCTCATAGATTTGGAACTGAAAGGGATATAGATTAATCCTGTCATTTTACAGATAAAGAAATTGAGTCCCAGAGAGGGTAATATCCTTTGACTCCGAATCCAGTATGAATTCTGTTATGGCTTGACTGCCTTTGTATAAATGTTCAGATATGAATTATACTCTATGACCTTTGAGATCCTTTCCAACTGTGAATTATATTGAATTGAATTGCATTGAACTGAACTGAATTGAATTGCAGACTTCTCAAATCTCTCAAGATGCTAATTTAGAGTTTGGTCCCGTGTGTGTGTGTGTGTGTGTGTGTGTGTGTGTGTGTGTGTGTGTGTG
>NW_020954564.1:24632164-24658646 GCF_900497805.2 Vombatus ursinus
TGTGTGTGTGTGTGTGTGTGTGTGTGTGTGTGTGTGTGTGTGTGTGTATGAGAGACAGAGAGAGAGAGAACCTTTTTGAGGGCTCTGAGCAATAGGAAAGTATCAACTGATCTTGACTAAACTTTTTTTGACTGGGCAGTCTATGAAAGAGTCACAGCAACTTTAGATCCTTAAAACTAAAACTAGAAGCTAGGTTTTTTGAGAAAGTTGCCTCTTCAGACTAGTAAGATATAGAATCATTCACTATAAAACAGAAAGTGAAAGGATTTTTTTTTTACTTAGTCTCATTTTATTCACATAAACAAAACGGTAGTTGTGATGAAAATTATGGATGTTTAATACAAATATTGTACTTTTTCTTTTCAGTGTATGTGAAAGGTTTTATTTTGTGTGGGGGGGAGGAGGGTGGGGGAGGCAACTTCTCTCTCTTCCTCATTCCCTACGTAAAAGAGACACATTTCATGGAGAGGGTCAGAGTGAGAAAGGGGCAGAGGTGGGGTGACAGATAGAGACAGAGGGATAGAGAGACAGAGATAGAATTAGAGTTAGAGTGGGAAGAAAGGGGGGAGAGGGAGAGAGAGAGAGAAAGAGAGAGAGAGAGAGAGAAAGTGCTCATGTTTTTCTTACCACCAAAGAAGATTCAAGATTTAAGAAAAATTAATTTTCTCATGGGAAAATAGATGACTTTATTAGTTTTACTTACACCAGACAAAGCAACCAACCTATCAGTCTAATAACAACCAGCTTTTTATAGTACTTTAAAGTTTGCAAGGCAATTTATAATACTTTATTTCATTGGAGCCTCGCAGCAACTTTGTGACACAGATCTATCCAGGTATTATTATCCCTGTTTTATAGATGAGGAAATAAAGGTTCAAAGAATTGTTTAGTGAACTGCCAGCCAGGGAACACAGCCAGTGAGTGACTAAAGTAGCAGCATTCAGATCCAGGTTTTCCTAACTTCAAGTCCAGTGTTCTATCTGTTATGCCATGCTGCCTCTCTTGAGGAGGCAATGCAGAGCTCAGACCAGGATCCCTTGAGGATCAAGTTTGAATCCTGATACTGCCTGTCTATTCCTGTGTGACTTTGGAAAAGTCACGTAACTACTGGGTCTTTGTTTCCTCACCTGTAACGTGAAAGTGTTTGATTAAATGACCTCTAGGTCACCTTCAGCTCTAAACCCTATGATCCTACGAGTCTTTGTCTTCCATGTAACTTATAATGCATTGAGTAAGTGTTAAAAAAATCTAAGTGATTCAATCCTTCTGGCTTGTCTAAACTGGGTTGTCCTTATGAATTGAGTAAGGAGTTCCCAGCATACCATGACAACATTGGCCTTGTGTCTATGTGACTAAAGAATTATTGAGTTATTTTGAAAATGATGAATCAAGTGGGAAAAAGTGCTAGATCTGGAGTCAGATGACCTGGGTACAATCTCTAGCTATAAATAAGCAATAAGGAGAATAAAACACAAGGTGAGCCCATTAAAGCAATTTCACAAGTAGTATCAAAAAATTATATTACTATTTTACCTAGGCATCTAGGTAACCCAGTGGATAGAGTAAAGGACCTGAAATCAGAAAGACCTGAATTCAAACCATGTCTCAGCTGTATGACGCTGCGCAAGTCATTTAACCTAATTGTGCCTCAGTGTCTTCATCTGTAAAATGGGGATAATCATAGCATTGACCTCACAGGATTGGTGTAAGAATAAAGTGAGATAATATTTGTAAAGTACTTTGCAAACCTTAAAGCACTATAAAATGCTATTATTACTTATTATTATCTAGAATATTACCTTAATTCCTAATAGAATGGTTTCCATTGAAAACATAGAGACTATTTACTAACACACTATATAACTCTAAGACAAGGTAGGCCTGATTTTCCCAAAGAGAAAGTCACTTTTTTTGGGTGGGGGGGGGGCTAGGCAATGGGGTTAAGTGACTTGCCCAGGGTCACACAGCTAGTAAGTGTTATGTGTCTGAGGCCGGATTTGAACTCAGGTCCTCCTGAATCCAGGGTCGGTGCTCTATCCACTGTGCCACCTACCTGCTCCGAAAGTCACTTCTTTAAGGTCTGAATAACAATTTCCTGGTTCAGGCTATCAAATTGTGTGGGGGTGCCATGGAAAAAATAAGGACTCTTTCATAGTATCCCCTATTTCACTTCCAAAAAGTCAATGTTCCTACTGTTATTTTCAGTGGGTAAGAAATGGATTCTGTGAATTGTTCTTTTTGAGAAGATAACGGTGATGTTACAGTCAACAGCCCTGAGACTCAGAACCCAGTTCAAGACCCAGCTTCAGGCTTTCTAGTCATTTGACCTTAGGCACTGAGCCTTGGTTTCTTCGTCATTGAAAGGAGGATAAACATAGTTACATTATCTACCCCAAGGGGTGCTATGAACAAAGTTCTTTATAAACTATAAAATCATATATAAACATCAGTGGTCATTAATACACTTGTGCTACAAAAGCCACAATATGTAGACATGGATGCCAGTGGCTCATAGGTTGAGTAACAGTCAAATAGTAAAAAATTGAGCTGCTTTTCTCAACTGCCTGGATCACTCATTCTGAGGAAATTATCTCTCCAGGCCAGTCTTCTGTGAAACAAGGAAATGCATGATTTTGATTCCGGACCCCAAGGAAACCAGAAAGGGCAGAGACACAAAGGAATTGAAAGAGGTTGGTGGGGAGCTTTAAGTGATCACTTGGGGCTTGCCTTGACCTACAAAACACATCTTTCAATTCTGGTGGGGACCTCCTGAATAACTATGGAAGAGTGTTTGGCTCCATCTCTGTTCCTCTCTCCTTTCCTGTTGCTCCCTGAGTCCCTGTGCCTTGCCAGTGGAGACATACACATTGATAATTACAGTATACAAAGCTTTAGGGGCATTTCACTTCTATTCACAACATTTACCAGTGTCAGTCGGAGCATAAATACAATTATGCTGGAGAGTTCTATTATCAAAGTCAATAAACTTGGCCTCAATAGAGATTCTAAAATTACTTAACTTTTCTTTAGGAAAATATTAAAACAGTATTATCACATCAATGAGAAGAAAAGACAGGAAGATAATAAAGTTATGTTAAACCTCCCTGTATTTACTCATGTGTGAAACAGTTATGTCTGGTCACATAATTGCAATGGTTCTGAGAAATATTTCATATTTTATAATGAACATTAAAAGAGTTTGTGGATCATTACTTTATATGAGTTCCAAAGTTATTACATAAAACCCAATAGGAATGGCTATAAATTATTTGATCTTCCAGTCTGGCCTTGGTAAACATAACATGAAGACTGAAACATCTCAGCAAGCAAGATTCATGGTAAGAGGTAACGTTTCTCTCTGAATTTTAAGGGGGACAGAATTCAGGGGCACTTGTAACCAACTCTTAACATTTTTGTTGCTGTTTCAAAGAAATTCCAGGGAGCCGCTAGCTTAAGCCATCACAGAAAAATAATGCTTCAGTTGGAACAAAAGAAAACCTGCTCTCACTCCTCTCATTCCCTTTTGTACCAACCTGCCATTCTCAGGGTGGCAGCCTGAACAGTCCCTGTCAAATTCTTGAACTTTAGAGCCTAGATTGGGTTGAAAATACTATACTTAGCTAGCTTATAATAACACCAGCAATTATTTTATTTTCAAAAGAATCCTGGAGAGAGTCTCTCTGAAATAAAACAAAATAAAAAAATTCCGTATCCCAGCAAAAATTATATACTTGACAGACTCTGAGAGATTTTTGTCTGCAAAATACAGTTGTCAGGCAGGATTTTAATTAATAAACCATCATCTGTGTCACCGTTAAGAGTGAGACAAGATGGGTGTTGTATTCTCTAGCTTTGCGAATCTTTATACCAGAGGATTGCAGTTCCTGTGGGGACCACACCTGGACCTGCCCCCTCCACTCCTACTTTATCTCAGGTATTTTCTAAAAGGTATGGGAAGCCATTAAGTCGAGGGGAAAATCAGGTATATTGACAGAACTTGGATTTCAGGAAGGCCGGTCAGATTCCCTTATCAGTATACAAAGTGAACCTTATGAAAGATGTTATCTGGGGAGGCTGTAAATTCATAGTCCCTGGACAGGTTACCCAGGGCAACCTTTGTTACTTAATTTCTAGAGACATAGAAAAATATTTGTTTTAAAAATCTACACTACGCCCACCTCCACATTTTTGCCATCATCCTCTTTAAACAGGTTAGGTATCTGTGATGATATCTATTATCAATGTTCTTGGAATAATTAAGGAGACTATGCCTCATCTTCTTTCCTGGTTTCATACCTGGTCTGGGTACAGAGTTGGTGAGCCCCACCCCTCAGAATGGGCTCCCCTTTCACAGGAGAAGGAACTGTCAGCACTACTTTCTTGACAAACAGATGTCTTGGGAAAGATGGGAAGTGCAGCATTGGAAGCCAGATTCTGACTATATTTTGAATTATGTCTGCTTCAATCATTATGCAGTTATTCACATATATTTTAGACATCAATATTGTCTTGAAATATTTTCAAGCTCCTTGCTATTTATATGCTTTCGCTTGTGCTCAGCCAGCACACTCCAACATCTCAGCATCATTGGTTGCCTACAGATCATTTTAATAAGTATTTTGGGGGAGAAATTGCTATTTTCTCCTAAAATATTTCCCTCTGAATTAAGCAGACATGAACATTCTTGGGATGCCTACCAACCCCTGTAACCTGTGCAAATTGAAAACGTACTCGTTTCTTCAATATTTTTCAAGAAGAAATAATGTTTGTGTTTTGCCTTTTTCTGCAGATAGCAAGTTTTACTAACAGAAAGTGAGAGATGATAAAGGTGCCAACTTATGATGTAAAAAAAAATAACTTGTTTATTTACAGAAATGCTAATTCAGCTGAGATCTGGGCTTTTGATAAGCCTGTAAGTGAAAAGGGAAAAAAAAAACCAAAAACACAAACCTATGGAAAAGTGTGAAAAGAAAGGAATCATATTTTCAGGACTTAGCATAGCAACCCAGAGAGAGCGACTACATTTTAAAGCACTCCTATCTTTATCAGCGTTAGAATAAGTTTCAAGGAATCTTTCCAGGGCTCTTAGTGTTCAGAGTTACAGAGTTCAGATTTTTTTTTAAAAAGGTAATAATTAAGTGGGGTAATGAGAGAGAGAGAGAGAGACAGAGACAGAGACAGAGACAGAGATAGAGACAGAGAGACAGAGAGAGAGAGAGAGAGAATATCTTGCAAAACTAACCTATTGATGATCCTATTTTCACAGGAGTCTTTGAAGTATTTTTGGCTGTGCCCTCTAGGTGGTGCTAACACTGCATCGCTTTGGATTTTCAGCACAATGAAAACATTAATTTGCTATGAGATAATTTTTGACGTAAATGTAAAATGGTGCCCATTCGAACTCAGTAATGAAGCATGGTGCATTTCTACAGCTCCTAATTTGACTAGTTAAATGACTCCATTACGTGTCTAACAGACAGAAGCAAATAATTTCTGGTCAGTTGATGCTCACTTATCCGTATCATTTTACCCTGAAAATAAAGTCTCTAATCTACAATTTCTTTGTCTTAGTTTTTAAGATTATTAAAGCAAACATACTTAAATAGTGCAGATTAAACCCATACAAACTAACAATTAAGACTCTGGAAGGCTTGGGTAAATCATATGTATATAATAGGGGAGGAGGAAAAAAATTAAATGGCCCCTCATAAATTAAATGAACACTTGCCCCTGTTATTAAGACTGGGGTGAGGAAGTAGGATGAGCCTCAGGTTTCAAAAAAGCAACTCTCTCTTTCAAGCCCATTGTCCTGTGGAGGCCAGGAAGAGGCTGCTGGCAAATCTGCCTCTCTGTTTCACTTTCCCAACCAATACAACTTTGAAAATGTTTGGAAAAAATTCAGCATGGTGCCTGTCAATGAAGTAAAAATGCTGCTTTAATAAATATCAAGTGATGAATAATTTTGCCCTAAGGGGAAAAAATGGTTAATATTGAATCTTAATGTTCCTCATCTAAATGCTTTTTTCTTCCTGCTAAAAACAAGTTTAGAATTAAAGCATATCATTTTACACATATTGCATGCATATTAGCAAGACACAGCTGTGTATGTCCCCCTCTTAAGAGCCATATGATTAAGTTATGGGGTATCATATAATCCAAACTCCCTTTCTATTGGTCACCTTTCACAGACAAAAGCTTTTTAGTTTTAAGTCTATTAAATGACAGAATGTCCAATTCTATAAATGTGCGAGTAATTATTATGAAACACCTGTGACTCTTATTTTAGTCCATACAACTCAATCTATAAATTGCCATTAAAACCATGCTCCATGGCTGGCCCTAGCTGACAACAAGAAAAATAGAAAAGCACTCAAGAGTTTGGAACTGAGTGGCATCTTTCAGTTAAGTACTTGGTAAGGTCAAGGGTCCCAGGGTCCTGTGACCCCTGGAATTCCATGCCCTACTCTACCCACCCTAGAACAGTGATCTAAAGGTACAGAGGGAAGCAGAGGCAGTGCTGTCCTTCTGTTTAGAGTTATGGACTGCAGGGGACATCAATATTCCTGATAACTATGTAGCTTATAACAGAGCCTCCAAGGGTTAGAGTATGATCTATTGGAACACAGCCACCATTTTGAAACTATAACATTTTTTTCTCCGTATTGTTGTTTCTCTTCTTAGTGCCTGAATCATCGAGATAAAGCCACGTCCACATGTACAAATTGATTTGAAAAGACATCAATATTATAATGCAGCCAAACTACCTGTTAGAAAACAGTCACTAACTTCTTTTATCCAAATAACCCGTCATTGTACTGACATGTAGACATAAGCTTTATGCAGTTTCCCCTACAATACAACCAGCACTGTAGCCTTCCAGAAACAATTCTGAAATTGCAAGCCATTTTCATTTGGGGTACTCTTGGTGCTGAATACAAGCAATGCCTAGCATATTGTATGTATGTAATACATTTTCTTGCACGGACCCCATTACGTCACTCACCCTTCCGTTCCCCATATCTCTGGTTTCTATAGACTGAGTGGCATTTATGTTAAAGGTAGAACTTGGCTTTTCTGTTGGATTTGGAATGCACAACTAAAGGATCTGAGTGTTAAGTTTCATTATGTGGTATTTGAGTTGAATGTTTGATGGCAAATCAAATGAGATCAGACTATGAAGGAGAGATGAATTTAAGTAAACTTCCCCTTATGGGAGAGATACAAACTGTGGGTGCAAAACCTCTTCATGCAACTCTTGGACTACAGATGCATAGGCGTGTGACTGAAGACAAACATGTGGATGATTTCCATGTGGGCAGACTTTGTAGCTTGGGTTCTGAAAATAGGTCCCCAAGATGAAGGAGATCCATGATAATGTGCAAAGTAATGCCAGAGGTCCAAAGAGAAAAAGAGATAGCACCTTTAAAGTATCAGGTCCAGGGAAAACTTGGAGACAACACACATGATCACGTGAAAAGTGAACCCCCACAGTTAAACTGATTTCAGATGAAAGATCTCCAAAATCACATGTGGAAAACTTTATAACGCCACAAGAAAAGTATCTTTCACAAGAGTGGATGCCAAGTTCCTCTTGTATGCAGCTTCACTAAGGGTTCTCTAGCATGTGACGCACCCCCTTGCAATGGCTGATGGCATCAGAAACAGCTGAACTATCGAAGGGTCAACACTCCCTGCCCTGAATTCAAAGTCCAAGATGGTATCAATCGTTTGGAGGGGAAAGACTGCCTCTTAAATCCAGGCCTTAGTTAGTTGGTGCTGGAGCTACTTTTCAGAATGATTCCCCTTAAAATGTAAAGAGACAGAGGGAATGATTTATTGAGATAAAAGGTGGCTACTTCTAGAGAAAATGAAAAATAAATTAATTATTTGCCTCCATGTCCATAAAACGGGAGAGGAGAGCAGATGCCAGCAGCAGAGAAGCATTTCCCAGAGAGGGGAAAACATTTCTGAAGGAAATCAGAATCATAGCAGAACAGGTGAGAAAGAAATTAGAGTGTCTGAAGACTGATAACTCCAGGACCAGATGGGAACCATCTTAGAATTTCTTTTTTTTTTTTTTAAAGAGGAGGCAGGGAGACAGGGGAACGATTAGCAAATGCCTTTAAAAAATGTCTTGGGAAACAAGAGAAGTACCAATGGACGAGAGGCCTAATGTAACACCTATATTTAATAACGGCTCTAGGGGAGATCAAGGAAATTAAACACCAGTAAGCTTGACTTCAGCAGTGGGGAAGATATTGGAAACACTAATCAGGGACAAAATAGGGAAAGTTATGATTTAATTAAAGATATTCAGCATGGATTCACAAAAGGGAGATCATACGTAACAAAACTAATAGAATATTTTGAAAAAAGTAACAAAAAGGAATTGAAGAGGGAAGCCAGGGGTATAATTTACTTGGACTTTAAGAAAGCTTTTGATGTGCTGCTGCCTCACAAAAGACTAATCTACAGCGATGGGAAGTTTGGTTTGTGTATGGCAGGGGTGGGGGGAGGGATGAGGGGTAGAAGATGAATGAAGAATTGTCTTGGCTTTGGAAGGCAAAGGGTATTTGTGAGCATTAACACGAAAAGATTAGGATAGAGGGAGGGGACTGCTGGAATTTCCCAAGATCTGATTTTTTTAAATTAATTCTTTTTTCTTTTCTTTTCTTTTCTTTAAAAAAAAAAAAAAACTTAGTGCATCAGTAACCTTGAAGAAGAAATGTGATGAAATTTTCTCCAAGGCATAAAACCTAGAGGGGTCGGGGGGAGCCAGCTAACGCTGAGAAGAAAGGCGATAGAATTTGGAAAGGTTTCAATAAAATATGAAAAACGGTGACAAAGGTGTGTATGTGTGTGTGGGGAGAATAGCTCCAAATTATCCTAAATATTATTTTAGAAGTAAAGTGGGGGAGATCAAGGGGCATATGAACAATTTTACTTATAGCTCAAACACCTGAAGCAGTAGACCTCATTAGCATTACCTCACACACACACTCATACTCACCCATGTGTTTATGTGGGGTGTTTAAAATGGGACAACCAGTGGAAACTTATACTTTAATTCCATAGGAAAAGAGTGAGAAAGAACACTGGTTTAAAAAAAAAAAGTCTATCTTACTTACCTCTCTATAAGTATAGACACCATTGGGACAAAAGGAGATACTATCTTCCTAAAGCACAAGACTGATCATGTCACCCCTGAAACCTTACTCAAATGTTTGTAGTGACTCTCTAGTGCTTATAGGATTTTTCTCCTAAGGTGATGCAGTGGATAGAGTGCTGGGCCTGGAGTCAGGAAGATCTGAGTTCAAATCTAGCCTCAGACACTTAAAAGCTATGTATCTGTAAAATGGGGATTATAATAGCACCTACCTGGCTCATAGTAAGTACCATATAAATGTTTATTCCTTTCCTTCCTCCTTATCATTTAATCCACCAGGTGTCAAACTCATAGTCTGGGCCACAAACCTCCCTAGCAGGGCCAGCACCTGATTAAAATGTAATTGGGAAATATTTAACAAAATAAATAGATATACAATAAGACAAAGATAATGTTAATTTGTGATCTTCTAAGTCAATATGCAGCCCACAGGTATCTGTTTCTATTTGAGTCTGATACCACTGATTTAAACTCTCCTGTAGTCCAACTACAGCCTACCTGTCTAAATTTATTTCCCATTTCTCCCCTTCACATAATCTATGCTCTAGCCAAACCAAATTGTTTGCTGTAACTTTGATTCAGTATTCTATTTCTGCTTTTGTATTTTTTGCACGAGTTGACCCCCATGCCTGGAACGCACTGCCTTCTCACCTCGGATCATGTGCCGCCTCCTATGAGAAACCTCTTTTGATCCCCTAGCTGAGAGTGCTCTGTCTCTGCTCAAATTAACACACACCATCTCGTCTGTTTCTATGGCATATCTACCCATTAGAATACAAGATCCTTGAGATCAGGGATTTGGTTTCATTTTGTCTTTCTATCTTGGTGTTTACTGAATGCTTGCTGTATTGGATTCCATTGTCATTGGGATTTGGATGGTATTGTAATCAGGATATGTAATCATTGGATTGCTTAGTGACCCAGGAGGATGAAGGCACAAAGTGACCGTCTTTTGGAACTCAAAGCTAAGCTAGGTCTGAATTATTTCTTTGAAATGTTAAAGTACATGGAATTTGCTTAGTAGTTGGCAGGAATAAATCCAGTACAGCTCTCCAAGCATAGGTCACAGCCAGCAACAAGTGAACATGAAATGGGGCTAGACTTACAAAGACAATCCATAGAGAGGGAAAGTTCAACAAATGCATGGGAGCTAAAGTACTCATAGTGACCAGAAAAGTGGAGCTAGGGATTTAGGCAAGTGAAGCCTGTCAGGCAAGTGAATGAATTCTGAGCATACTAAATGGTCTTAATGTGTGAATTTTACATATCTCAAGCAGGTGGTATTGTAAATCTACTGGATACCATTTGATATTTGGTATTAAAGTTGTAGCCAACAGAACCTATATATAATGCCTCATGGGATGCTCTGGGTTGTAAGGTAATCTTAATAAGGATCTAGGTTGGATTTAGTCATTAACACTTTACCCTAGCCTATTCTAAAAAGACAAGAATCAGATGAAATTTCCTTTGGCATATTTAAAATAGTTATAAACCTACAAAATACAAATCTTTTACCTTCTCTACAGATTGTCCCCATATTTTTTTTTACTCACTAATGCCAAGATATGACTTGTCCAGCATTTATTTTTTAGATTATTTGGAATCCAGATCTATAATTCTAGGGGAATGAAAACATATGTAACTCCAGGAAAAGAAAGGAGACCTTTCCATCTAGAGGAGAATATGTAAGACATTCCTTTTTCTGCACATCAAAATGACTGAACCAATAATTCTGAAATCTAGGCTTCTCTTTCTTCTTCCTTCCTCTTTTTCTTCCTCCCTTCCTTTCTTTCTCTTCCTTCCTCCTTTCCTTCCCTCCTTCTTCTCTTCTTTCCTTCCTATCTTCCTTCCTTTCTTTCTCTCTATTTATTTAATAAAGTCTCTTTTTAAAAGACCCCATTACAAAAGTTTGCTTTTTTATGTATAATTAAATTCAGGAAATGCATTGGTTACCAAATAGCAGAACCTAGTGGACAGAGGGCCATCTCTTAAATCAAGAAGATCTGGGTTCTGGTCCATACTAATTGAGGAGCCCTGCATGGACAAGTCATTTAACCTCCAAGTGCCCGCAGGCAATTTTCTAATACTTTAAATTATTAATTAAGTTGCTGATTTTTAGCTTCTCAGGATCTTGGTTTACTCATCTGTAAAATGAGGAGTTGTCCTAGACAGCCTCTGAAATCCCTTCAGCTCTAGATGTGTGATCTGTAGTTTGTGTAGGTGGAGGGAGTTGCTATGCTGAAGAGTCCCCCAGCACAAAGGAGATCATAGGTCTGAAGTTAAAGAGATGATGATGGTTATGAGACAAAGGTGGAGGAGGAAAAGACGGAAATCTTAAAGGAAAACAGAAAGAAAGGAACATGTCTAGCAAGCACAGATCATTATCTAAAGAAAGACAAGTGATAATCGAATGGTAAGAGTCTAAGAAATGGGGCAAAAGGGACTAGGACTGTGATTTGTTTCTGGATTCAAACAGCAGAAGAAGAACATCATGAGCTCGTTAATGGTACAGTCTCCTTCTGGACTACCTTCTTTCACATGTTCTCATGGGGAGTGGATGAGCAGTCACTAGTAAAATTTTAAGGAAATGAGAAACTCCATGTAGTATTTGCAAGTCTTCTATCCAACATTTTCTAAAATGATCTCCACCACTATAGTGCTCATTTTTGTACTGATGATTTTCAATGGAAAATAAAAGTCAGAAAACAAAGTGCTGGGCTTTTTCATGAAAGTACTCATCCCTAAATCCCCAGGATTTTCAAACAAATATATTTTGGGAAGTTCTATTATCATTGAAACAAAATTTCCACTTATAGCAGAGCCTAGACACTAAAACCACAGGGCAACTTGACTTGAAGATAACTGACCCTAAGAACAAAAGAAATATTGAATGAATACAGAAAATCCTATCTGGATTTTCTCTTGAAAATCTTTCATTGAGAATCATCTGTCAGTAAGATAAAATTAATTACTATGTGTAAAATTAGGAAACCAACATAAACTAAATATTATCTCAACATTAGAAAGTTATGAAAATCTCAATTATTAAATAATTAGGGAAACACATTGAAAAATTTTAAACCTCCACAGCCAGTGCCACTCACATTGACCCCAAATAAAATGGTTGAATCTGAGAGCTTTTGTTTTTGCTTTGCTTTCTCTCTTCCCACTGAATTTGGAGATTTGGAAAAGCCACTAGAAAATACAATACTTTGCAAAATACAGTAAGTGATCAGATCAGAAGAGTTTTCCATTTGAAAAGCTGGTGCCAAAGACCCAACCTTGGTGAAAAAGTAAGATTTGTGAGCCCAGCAGAAGAGAAGAGCAGCCCTTAACAATGAATTCCCAAGGATCAAGGTAATCAGTGAGCTATCCCAGTGCAAATACTTTATTAATTTATGCAAAGCTGGTTTTACTTATACAATCAAATCAGTTTCCGTAAATACCTTAAACATGTTTTTTATTTAAGATGTGAATTTCCCTCTATGTTACATTTTTTTTAAAGGCTCAATTGACTAAGGCTGCTTAGTACTGACATTAAAGTGGGGGAGGGAGGAAGTGGATTTGAATTTTTGTCCTCAGGTTCTATGTCCATAGGTACCAGCTGGGCATCTGAAAGATGTGCAGCAAACAATTTCCTGCCCAATTCCCTTCTCACTGATGCCAATGATAAGAGAGCCATTTCTAACCTCCATTTTACCAACTATGCAATGACTAATAAAAGATATTTCTCCACTCAAGTTCTCCGAAAACAGGTGAATCATATGAATTATTAGTTCCTCAGACACAACTTTAGACCCCTTTCAGCATAAAGCTTCCTCCTTGCTTTGACCAAAGAACCAGCCCATCCCAAAGGATGACCCACTGCGGATTTCTGCCCAGCCTCACTTTGGGAGACTACAGCGCTGTCTCCTTCCCCCTCTCCTTTAACCAAATCCTCTCCTTTAACCTGTGTATCTGTCTCCTCAGTGTAGGCAGCAGGTTTGGTCTATAAATGTGATCTTCCCGCCTCACCTTTGAGACTTCCCAAAACTAGTTCTACTGGCCTTGAACTAACTCTGCTTACCAAATCCCATGACCTATCCTATCCTGCCAGTGCCAGGTTACAAAAAGAACTCTAATTCTGAAAAGAATTAGTCAGATTTGAACCCAAGATAAATAGAAAATGCTTCCTTCCTTGGGCCATCACCAGTCCTGACTTTCGTTTTGCCACTGGACTGTGATGACTATGGAAGAGAGAGTGAGGTTGATAACTGATTAACTCTACCTCAGTTAAATCCAATTCACAAGCCAGTCAAGTCATCACCCCATGATGTCATTGGCCCTCTTTGAAAATGAAGAAGGAACAACAACAACAACCTTCCTTGGCAATGGAGGGCTCTGTCATGTTTTTGCTTGTGGCCTCTTCACTAGGTGATGGAAACATGAAAAAAACATTGATGAAATCTCTGTGGCCATCATTTTAATTCAGCACCCTAGGTGTACCTAATCTTGCACTTTCCTCCCCTTTTAAATGCAAACTTACAGAAATAAGAGTGATGATTTGTTTACAAAAGGATCTTTTGCATTACAAATAGGGTTTTTGTTTTACAAACACTCACCAAAGCACACCTAGAATTTAGCTTACTGAAATTTAGTCTTAAAAATTTTCAGTAATGCGATATTTCAGCTGGACATAACAAGGTGCACCTGTACTTGGTTCATTTTATCTGTTACATAGCACGCACTTGTTTTTTAACTCTGATCCTCACATTAATCCTTCCTCCAGCATGAATTGCTGTTTCCTCACCCTTTTCAAACTATGACCTCCTCATTGACAATCCATATCTCCCAAGAAGCCCCCACAGTCTCCATCCCTCAATTACAATCTTTCCAGGGGCCTCCTCACAACGCTAACATCTGCCCAACCTCTCTGTGATTTGGCAGGAGGGACCAACCCTTAGAAGGGGAAAATTCAAGTCTTTAAAAACAATTGTTTCCTCTACTTGGCATTCCATTTACTGATTCTGTGACCATTTCACCTTTTTCTCCCTAGAAGAACTGCCCCCCACCCCACTCCACCCCACCCCACCCCACCTCACCCCACCCCATCCATGCATACTCCTTCCTTACCTCCACTTCATAGAATCCGCAGCTTCCTTCAGGCACAGCTCTATAGCATTTCCTGATTCCCCAATCGTTATTTTTTTTTTTTTTGGCAAGGCAATGGGGTTAAGTGACTTGCCCAGGGTCACACAGCTAGTAAGTGTTATGTGTCTGAGGCTGGATTTGAACTCAGGTCCTCCTGAATCCAGGGCCGGTGCTCTATCCACTGCACCACCTAGCTGCCCCCCAATTGTTATTTTCCTTTATCTCTCTTAAATTTATTTTATTGTACTTTGTATTTACTCATCTGTGTACCTGTTGTATTCTCAAAGTAGATCGTAAGCTCCTTGAGGACTGAGACAATTTTGTTTTTGTCTATGTCTCTTCAGATGCTAGCACAGTGCTTTGTACCTAGTATGCACATAATAGTCCCAGGCTACCTCTGGGGAGATAAAGTGATTTTCACTCCAGTTGCAAACTCATGTAACATTTTGTGGTACTGATGAAATATGGTATGTTTTTTATGTCTCAGGCACTCATTGAACCACTCAGTCAGCATACCCTGACTTGGGTTGTAGTTATTTGTGGTATATGTCCTATTTTCCCAACTAGACCATGAACACCCTGAGGGTAAGGACTGTTTATTTTACTTTGGGTATTCCCCAGAGTGCTAACCACAGGCCTAAGTAGAAGCTATTTAAGTGAATTAAATGTCCTTTAATATGTTTCTGTGTATTTTTCAAATGTGTTTATTTTGTCTCCTCTTTTTAACTACAAGGTTCTGAAGGGAAGGGGTCTTTTTTTTATTTCATAGCTCCCAATAGCACCGAATCCAGAGTTTTGAATTTAGGCTTGATTCAAGGGGATGATGAGACAGCATGGTACAGTGAAAGGAGAAGTGGGCCTTGAGTCAGAAGACCTAAGTTCAAATCTTACCTCTGACATGTGTGACATTGGGTAAACTACTTAACCTCCCTGGGCTTTATTTTTTTTTTCATCTGCAAAATGAAAGAGCTGGCTCAGAGGGCCTCTGGTTTCCATTCCAGCTCTACGTCTTTGATCCTATGAGAATAAGGAACCGGGCAAGGGGGCCAGTGCTAATAATTACTACTGATGGCAAGATTTCTTGAGTCTACCAGGGATGTTCTGCTGTCTACCCCACGTTAAATGAATGCCCCTGCTACACTGTCTCTATGGAAGTCTGGAGCAAAGAGTTCCTCTTTCTATGAAACCACATTTCCTATCGCCTAGCCTATGATTATGGTTCTGGAATGGAGAAAATATGTAGCCACAAAGCAACCAAATAGAAATGAAAGCTGATTGAAAGCTGCAGGAGCTGCCTTTGGTAGGAAGGAGAATGAAGAAGTCTTCTCCACTGCAGTTATGCAGCACTGCCTGGGGGTTCTGCAGCAAAAAGGCCATTTCCAGGAGCTAGGGAAGCTGTGTCCACCATACAGAGCAGAGGCTGGATTAAGAAAGGGGAAAGGTACCTTCCACGAAAAGCTTGAACCAGTGGTTGCTGACAAATTCATAAAAACTTTTACTTTACTATGGCAATGGCTTTATCTGGATGCCACTAGACCAGAAGTTCTTAATTTTTTTTTTTTTTGGTCATAGATCCCTTTGATAGACAGTCTGGTGAAACCTATGGACGCCTATGCAGAATTATGTTTTTTAAATGCATAAAATAAAATACACAGAATTACCAAGGAAACTTATTACATTGAAATATAGTCTATTACAAGAAAACTGACATCTAGCAGTGGGTCTACTAACTACAGTAATTTCAAAGTAATGATGAGTGAAAATGATATTTTGAGATCTTTGCCACAACCATAATGGGGTATGGAAATCTTTGTGATTTCTGTCAGTGGCAAAGTCAGGAGTACTGCTAATGCCACTGTGCTTCATCATCTAAATTCATAATCAAAGGAAATGCTTAACTTGAGTTAGAGGTTAGTGAAAATAAAGATTTATTTTTTTTCCCATTCAAATTCATTAACACCTTGAAATTTTTCAACAAACCCCTTGGTGGTCTGTGGTAGACCTCAGGTTAAGAACCCCTGACCTAGATGTCTTGTGGACAGATCATATCTGCAGTTACGTTCTCACAGAAGTGAGGTCTTCCCTAGAAAGTAGAATCTAGAGGAAGGAAATGCCTCTGTCTCTCTTTGTCTCTGTCTTTCCCCCCATCCCTTTACATCCATCCTAATCAGAAACAAAAAGAGAAGCAGAACCAAATCAGAAACCAGAGAATACATCACAGCAGACACATGAGGAAGATTTAAGAACTAGGGAACAGCCATGAGCAGGCAGTGGTAGCAGCAAAGACTAGGCAAACAGGAGGCAGTGACTCCTCTAAGTTCTGCCTGCTAACAAAGCCTGTCCAGGCCAATGCCCAGAATTCGGGGTTGGGGTCAAGGAACTGTGGACAGAACAGGAGTCTGGTTCAGTAACAAAATCTCAAGACAAGGTTGTGGGACCAGGCAGAATTACTAGAAATCCACAATTAAAGAGGTAAAGGATAAGGACATGATTTGAAAATAGTGCCTTCCCTTCTATTACTTTCCATCTACTCTGTGTTTATCTTTTATGTATTGATTTAGATACATGTTGTCTTTCCTCTTCCCCTCCCCATTAGAATGTAAGCCCCTTGAGGGCAAGGACTGTTTTTGCTTTTTCTTTCTAAACCTAACACCATCCTAGTACAATGCCTGGCCCAGAATAACCATTTAATAAATGCTTGTTGATTGATTGAAAGTAAGATTTTTCTAGTCAAGCAACCTGATTCAAGTGTCAGAACTGGCCTGGAGTGGAAAGATCTTTGGGTCTCCCATAGACTGAATTTACTAGAAGAGAAAAAAATTATAATTTATGTTACATCTACATATCTGGCTGAAAACTAGGGTAGGGGAGCATAGTATAAAAAAAAAACAACATATTTTTTGCCTATCATTGTCAAGCCCATCATTATATTTGAGCACTTGGCTTAATTTTTACCTTGTGTTATAAAGATACTACCTAAGTGAGAAGTGAAAGCTGAGAGGTGACTTTAATGAATACCTCCTGATGATGAAAGGTTTATTACCTGGGTAAAGAGATAAGCTGTCCTCTCACTAAGGACAGAGCAAGAAGGAAGGGGTTTAAGCTCCAAGAAGAGGGATTTATGTTAGACATTAAAAGAAGCTTCTTTGTCGTAAAGTTTGCCGCGATGTTCTCCAGGAGCTTATTGAGGGAGATGATAACTATTTCCAAGGAAGAGAATATCAAAGAGTTATGAATGTCAGGGCTGAAAGGACCTTCGAGATCACAAGACCAGAGATTTAGAGCTAGAAGGCACCTGGCATTATCTAGCCCACCCTTTTTATTTTACAAATGGGGAAACTGAAGGCCCAAGAAGTGTTCAGGGCCACACAATGAGTCGAGGACAGAGCAAGGACTAAAACCCAGGTCTCAACTCCTAAGTCTAAGTACAGATACTGGAACTATTATTATTGTTGTTATTATTATTATTAACATTTAAACAACACCTAAAAATGTTTTACTTGCCATTTCCCCTGTAATGTAAATATTTTCTCCATTCTAGAAGTAAAGAAACTGAGGTTCATAGGATTGAATGACTTACTGAGAGAACTATAGATAATAAATGTCAAAGCAGCTGTCCTGATTCCTAGATTTTTCTGTCTTGGCTTTCATTATATCATAGTTCCCTGAGTCTTCTTGTCTACTTTTCTCCACTCTAAAATTCTGGAGTCTAAGCTCTACTTAGGCAGCTAGGTGGCACAGTGAATAGAACACTCCTCCTGAAGTCAGGAAAACTCATCTTCCTGAGTTCAAATCTGACCTCAGACATTTAATAGCTGTGCGACCCTGGGCAAGTCACTTATCCCTGTTTGCCTTAGTTTCCTCATCTATAAAACGAGCTGGAAAAGGAAATGGCAAACTACTCCAGCACCTGTGCCAAGAAAACCCCAGATAGGGTCAGGAAGAGTCGGACATGACTGTAAACAACCCAACAACAACAAAAGAAGATTTCTATTATAGTTCATCATCCTAATAGGTCATAGCATCATAGGTTTAGAGCCAGAAGGCGACCTTGGAAGACACCTTAGGGACCTTAGGTCATCTGGTCCTACTCCTTCATGTTATAGGTGAGAACATGAAGCCTGAAGAGGGAAAATGATTTATCCAAGGCCACACAGCTAGTTAGTGGCAGAGTTGGAATTAGAACTCGAAGTTTCAAAAACAAACAAACAGAACTCAAAGCTTTCAGACTCCGAATTCAGCACTTTAATACACTATACCACTCTGACCTCTATTTGCTACTCAGATAGACTAAATCAAGATCACTGGGAAACAGCAGAATTGAAAGTAACCTCAGAGGCTGTCTAAGGCCAACACTTATAGACCCTTTCACATAATAGGTAAGGAAATTGAGGCCCAGAAATGTTGAGTGACTTGCAGAAGGTCACACAGGTAGTAAGGAGGAGAGCTAAAATTTGAACCCAATCACCTGACTCCAAATTCAGCGTTCATTCTTTTGCATCATACTCCCTAAGTAACATCTTGTGGTCGACTCTGACCCGATACAGAATCATCCATCTGCCTGGCCCACTGAACTGTTATTTTTGGGTGGCTCCCTGTACAGGTCTACGCTGCACCCACCCACTCTTTGCAAGCAGCATGAAAGGATGCTAGGAACCCAGCAGGCACAAGGAGAGGCAGGCTCTCTCTACAGTGTCCTGCTGTTTTCAGGAATACTGTCCAAGTAACAGCGAATGGATGCGTGTATGTATCTGCTGTCTTTGTAATGAAATGGTGATTCAAGGCAGTCCTGAAGCTCCTCTTTACACATCCACAAACTTATGCCATCCACAAGGAGGGCAGCTGCTCCACCAATCTGCCCTGTTTTTTCAAATGAATACTCTCTCTCTCTCTCTCTCTCTCTCTCTCTCTCTCTCTCTCTCTCTCCCTCTCTCTCTCTTTCTCTCTCTCTTTCTCTCTCTCTCTCTCCCTCCTTAAACACACCAAGGATATTCTTGGTAATCCTCCAGAGCTCTGAAGACCACTAAGGCACTTCCTGCTTTTGGTACCCCCCCCCACCCCTCCCTTCTATCCCACCTCCCTTCAGGCCAGACAGCATCCCAGGAGGAAAGGAACCAGAGCTGAAATTAACTATGACCCCCAAGAAAGAGGATTTCTGGTTCAGGCATGAAGCCATCTTGGAGCACAGTTGTAACCATGCCCAGTTCCTTTGGTCTTGAACTGAACACTCTCCCTCCCTTTGTTCCTCCTCTCCTCCCCCCCCCATTTAAAAACAAATAAATGACTATTTGACTGTGGCTCAAAGAATCAGCCTTATTGTAGAGATACCTGTTCACCACAGTGGACAGCATGTGCCAATGCTGAGCTATCTCCAATACATGCCATATGCCCGTTTCTTTACTTAGATTTTTTTTTTTGAGAAGGGAATCCTTTAGAGAATCTGATGTCCCAGCATACTTGGCAAGTCAGAGAATGACACCAACACAATATGCGCAGGGATGATGGGTAGCTAGACGAATACACACACAACCCCCCTCCTTCCCACACTAATACATAGTTTCCTATATTGTTTGACCTTACTCATCAGCTACTTTATCTATGTACGGTAACTAAATTAAAATAAGCTCAGTGCTAAAGAAACACAGTTGATTAAGACAGAATCAGGTCACCCTTCTGGTTGAATCATGCAACCAATTTTCTCACCCAGAATTTGGCCATGGACACACACACATGTGCACACACGCATACATACATGCATGCATACTTCTGGTTGTATTATCCAAGTCATATATACAACTCAAGCATTTTTCATAGGCAGACGCATGTATATACAAACACACATTCTATGGATTTAGATGGAGAGAGCCCATTCTTTTCCAATATGAATGAGATGGAAATCAATGCTACTTTGTCATCTCGGGGCATTCTATTAACTCAGTAGTAAATAGAGAATTTGCTTGGCCACTCCTGGCATTCTCAGAAGCTCAAGAAACTCTTCAGAAAAAGTTCAACAACTGCCCCTTTCTTGTTCGGCATGGGGTTGGCTGCTTTGGTGAACACTGAACTGTGGGATATTGTGGGATCCCAGCTAAGTGAGGGAAGGGAAGGCTCTCAGGCCAGCTAAGAAATCAGCTGCAGCAGGAAATGGTCCCAAGCTCTCATTTAGAGCATGAGCAAGTATGAGGTTTCACTAGAGCTGCCCAAGCTCATCAGTTTTTCACTGACTAGTATCTTAAGCTTGTCAAGTGCTTAGCAAGAGCTTTCCAAGGCAAGTTTGTAGCAAGCATATGGTAAACTCGTCCAGTCCATATGACTGGTTGAGCATCGACCACCACTGTTGATACAATATATCACTTCTTCCTCAATATTATGACAGCATTTGTCAATGAAAATTAAATTACTGTCAAACTTATCCTGCTAACTTACGGCACAACAATCAGAGGAAGCCAGCTCAGTGACTTAAGCCAATAAGACCTCTTCTAAATGCTCAACCAATTTACGCGCTAGAGAGAAAGACCTTGCTTTCTTAGTTGTGACTTCAGTGCCAACATGGATGAATAGCCAAATCTGGCCAAAGGGAGAATAGGAGATACTTCATTATAATCTAGACCATTGATCTATACTAAGGTACATGTGTATGTGTGTTTGTGTGTGAGGATAGGTGTGAGTCAGTCAATATTTTATATAGGAAATAGCACCAAATGTTACATCCATGTGCTAGTTAAACAAAAATTTTAAATCACATCTTTAGAATCAAAAGACCATTCTGTTGTGTGTTTAAAATCTAATATTGATGTACTGAAGCAATCACATGGAACACATTCAAAAGAGAGATTAAGGCTGAAACAAATATTGGTTTCTTCCATACCTTTGAAAAATCTCTGCCTTTCATACCAATGCCCAAGACTTACAGCACTAAGTCATTTATATTTTCCCAATAAAGGATTGCATTAACTATGCATATCTTTGGGTTTCAAAAAAAAAAGTCTGAATTTGGAATCTCATATTTCTCTTTTTGAGCATTGCACTGGGAAGAGGCTTGGAGAAAGAAGACTGGCTGAGAGATTTACAGGCAGGTACATTGTGGGCAACACAAAGCTTATTTGCATCTAGTAATCATGGTAATAGTAACCATTTTTCATTTTATGCACACCCTTCTTCTTGCCTTCTTCCCCCCAACCCCTCCCACCCCTCAAACCATGAATTCAATCTCCCCTACCATCTAAAGAAAATACCTTTGAATTGAGGCTGACTGATAGGATCAGTTTGGAATTTTTGCTTCTTTGTTATTTTTCCTCTGCACCTTTCATGAACAAATTTTCTCATTAATTTGAGCAGCCAGTGACTTCAGCAACATCAAACTGATTTTGACTGTTAGCATTGGCAAAGCTTATTGGAAGGAGTGATGATACTTTTTTTTTTCCTTCTGAACCAAATTTTCCTGCCTTTCTGGCATGATTTCTTGATACAATAATATTCTAGATTAATGGTCAAAAGGGAAATTGTGGATGCCATCCCCACTTTATATTAGATGCTTTCTTATTTGTGGTCTGATATGACCATAAAGATAGACTTGCAAAAGCCTGAAATGAACCCGGTTTCCTATGACTTTGTGTGTAAGTACAACTTCATGGCTCCATACAGAGTAGGGGCATACTTTTGACAACTGAGAAAGTGGAGGAACTCACTGGCCTTTTGAACCTGTGTGCACAGCTGGGAGCCATCTAGGTTGGAATGAGGCAAGGAGACATTTGGGGGCTCTAATTTCCATATGAACAGGAGGACTTTTCTAACTTAGTCCTCATCCCTAGGATTTGTTTGGGGGAGCTGAGTTCACTTTGGTCATGGATTAGCTGGAGGTCTAAGTACCAGGTTCATCTCTCATTCTCAGCATTACCATTTAGGGTAGGTAGGGAGAATGTCATCAGAAGGGAAGAGAAATGGACTTCTAGAGAAAATTTAGTTGCTTTTGTTCTTTGAGTGCTCTCCCAGATGTGCATGAACTACAGATCAGAGGAAATTCTTAAATGAAGAAGGGAATTGAGCATTTAAAGGAAGATTGGGTGGGGCAGGGAGGAAGAAAGAAACAAAGATGCCAGTTCGAGGAATGTTTCCCAGATCTTTTTCACCACATCCATGAAAAAGTGTAAGAGCTGGTGAAAATTAGGTGGATTGAGCAGCTACAGCCCCTTCATGTCTTCCTACTAAATTGGAAGTGACTCTCTCTTTATTAGATAAAGGTGTTAAACAGAGGTTCCCAGATTGGATGGTGCCCTGGAATCAGGAGACCTGGTTCAAATCCCTGCTCCACCACTAAATAGGTGTATTGCCGTGGGCATATCACTTTACCTCAGTTTCCTCACTTGTAAAATTGGTGGTAATAATACTTGTACTACTTACCTCAAAATTTAAAAATAATAATAAATATATGAGACATGGAAAATGTATGAGTTTGCCTGTTCTGTGTGGAGAACAAAGTATTTGAGATTTATCCTACTCAAGTGGAAAAAGAGAACACCAAGCAATAATGCCCTTCTCAGCCTTTAACAATTCCTGGACACTTGTAATTTGCAGAAGCCCATCTTCCTTGTGAAAGTGACGAGGATCAAGAACACATAATAATAGCTAACATTTAGATAGTGCTTACTGTGTGCCAGGCACTGTGCTAAGCACTTCACAATTATTATTTCATCCTTATAACAACCCTATTATTATTACTATTATTCACATTTTAAAAATGAAGGAACTGAGGCAGAGGTTATTTCATCCTCATAACAACCCTATTATCCCTATTTTACAGATGAGGAAACTGAGGCAGAGAGGTTAAGTGATGTGGCCAGGGTCACACAACTGTTAATCGTCTAAGGTCAGATTTGAACTCAGATCTTCCTTGGCTCCAGGCCTACAGCTCTATCCACTGCACCACCTAGCAAGATGAGAGTTTATTAGCACTATGGAGGACCTTAGTTACAGTCCATCTATTCATGAGACTGTGAGATTTAGAACTGGAAAGGACCTCAGAAATTGGCTCATCCAGCCTCTATCTTACAGATGACGAAAAGGAGATCCATAGAAGGGAAGGGACTTGCCCAAGTACACACAGCAAGCTGGTAGAAGAGCTCGAAGCAAAATTTGTGTCTCCTGATACCCAGTCCAATGCTTTCCCTGCCACGCCTTCTTGCCTCCTCTTGTGATGCAGGTGAGATTGCCTCGCAAGGTACAAAAAGATCAAGGGACTGGAACGGGTCTCTGAATGCTGAGTGTCACCCTGGCCATCCTGATTTCACTGAGTCGGCAGTCAGGTTTCAATCCCAAATCCGGTTTCCAGCACACAAAGAGGTATGTGTTGGCAGTGAAACAAAAGCCAATGTGGGTGGCAAGGTAGCTGCAAATTTAAGCATGAGTGCTCTGGGTGTGGGGGCTTACACCTGATTACCAGATGCTTCAAGCAGATGGCCAGGGAAAAAAAGAGAGCAAGGCTCATGGTTGCTTCAATGGGGTTACAAAAAGCACTGAGTCTAGAGAGAGCAGAAAGAATGCTTGGCTGCCTATCCCAGGGAGCAAGACAGACCTGAGCACAGTAAGTCTGTAAGTGAAGGTACTGGGGAAACCTTGAGTCTCCTGTAACAGAGGAGAACCTTATTTATTTATTTTTAACTAGAGATCTAAACAAGAAGAAGGCTTGGTACCGAAAAAAGAAGCTATGTTTTGACCACAGAAACAGCTTTAGGATTTCTTCTTTTGCTGATCACATGGAACAGCACAGGATGCATCTGTTATTTGATCCAGAAGGTGTCAATAAATGTGATTCATTTGCAAATTGGCTTTTCAGCAATTGGCTTGGTGAGCAATAAAAGGCAACTTGCATGTGGTGTTTAGACCTCATAACTTGCAACCTGATTTGGGGGTTCTCCCAGTCACCCCAACCTGCCTTTTAGCCTAGCTCCAGAGCACACAGCTCCGCAGCTAAGCTCTAAGAGTAGATACAATCCAAGTTTGGAAGGCTAGACCCATTACAGCCCCTGCCAAACAGGAGGATTAGATCTGGGGTAACAGGACTTAGTGGTGAGATGCTTTTCTGTAGAGAGGAGATGGTCACCCTTCTTTAATGAAGGGTGGTAAGGCCAGTTAGAGGAAGGATGGGGCAGAGATGGATGCATAGTCATTTTGTATAGACTGCATAGATATTCTGCCTCTCTGGTGCCCACAGTTCACTCTACATTATACAAAGCTTTTTGTTGATATCTTTTGTTTACCCCTCACCCATGTGAGGGATATAATTTCCCACTATATCCATCCTCCTCCCCTTTAAGAGAGGCATTTGCCATTTCTTCTAATAAAGAATTTTTTAAAGAAAAAAAGTGGTTCACCAAAGCTAACCCACACAACAATAAGATCAAACATTATATACAGTGTTCCACACCCATAGTTCCCTACCTATGCAAATAAGAGAGAAAGATACGTTCTCATATTGCTTCTTTGGGGTCAAGCTTGGTTATAATACTTTAGTAACATTCAACTTTGTTTTGGATGTGTACCTTCCATTTCTATTATCAATGTCACTGTTGTATATTGTTTTCCTGGTTTTTCTTACTTTGCATTAGTTTATACAAATCTTTTCACCCTTCTCTGTATCCATTACACTCAACATTTCTTAGAGGAGGATAGTCAGTTTCTTGTGCTGCTCTCATATGTTTTTACATGATATTCTTTTCTAACAGACTAGACCGTAAGTTCTTGGAAACAGAAAGCATATTTTCTGCTTCGTATGACTCTAAAGGGCGTAGCATAAACCTGAGCACACAAGAAAGAAAGATTGTATGAGGGGCAGCTAAGTGGCACAGTGGATAGAGCACTGGACCTGGAGTCAGGAGAACCTGAGTTCAAATCCAGCCTCAGACATTTATTAGCTGTGTGGCCCTGGGCAAGTCACTTAACCCTATTGACTCCAAAGGAAAAATAATTCTTAGAAGATTTAGTGAGTTGATTGATAAGTTTCATCAAAGTTCCATGTAAAAGACATTTTAGCCAATTTCCTAGAGGTTATTCAGTAAATTAATTGTTCCCGAGCTGGGTCAATAGTCTCTTGGGTCCAGGAAATTGACTATGAGCCATGGTCACCAAAGACTGCCACTAGCTGATGCCAAGCAGGTGCATAATCATTTCTGATACCTCCAGGCTTCCATCTTGATTTTGTTAAATGAATGTGTGAATGAATAAATGAATGATATTTCACACAGCATTGAATCAAATATACTTCCTACATCAGCAAAATCAGATAAATCAGAATCCACTTCATTTCTACTATGTGCTCTTTTGGGAATTATGAGGAATAGAAAGAAGTGCAAAAAATAGTCATAGGACTGTAGAATTTAGGGCTATGCAAAGAATATTATAGGGCAGCCAGATGGCAAAGTAGATAGAGCACTGGGCTGAGTCAGGAAGACCTAAGTTCAAATTTGGCCTCAGCTGCTTACTAGCTGTGTGACCCTAGCCAAGTCACTTAACCCCATTTGCCTCAGTTTCCTCATCTGTAAAATGAGCCAGAGAAGGAAATGGCAAACCACTCCAGGATCTTTGACAAGAGAACCTCAAGGGTTGGACATGACTGAAGAACAACAAGAAATCTTATAAAAAATAAGTCAATTTAAGTCAATTCAACAAGTAATTGCTAAGTGCCTACTATATGTGTTGGGCACTGAACTAGGTTATGAGATATGGATATCATCTAGTCCATCACTTCATATCTTACAGATAGATTAACTGAGGCCCTAGAAGTTGTAGCAGAGCAAGGTTTGGAACTCAGGTCCTTTGATCCCAATCCAGTGTTCTTTCTATCATACCAGTCCCTACTCACAATAAGCTATACTCTGATAGATGTTAAAACATCAATATTTTTCATTCTATGTGATATAGTAGAAAAAAACATTGTTCTGGGGAAAAATAGACCTGGTTTCTAGTGGAGGTGTGCTACTAAATGGTTGTATGACCTTGGACAATTCACTAGACTCAGTTATTCATCTATAAAATAAGGAAATTGAACTAGATAATTTCTGATATCTCTTTCAATAAAAAAAACTTTATAAGTTCTATACTGATAGTTATAGTGAATATACAAATATTCTGTCTTATTCTCTGCCATAGGAAGGAAAGAAAGAAAGAAAGAAAGAAAGAAAGAAAGAAAGA
>NW_020954564.1:24658746-24689070 GCF_900497805.2 Vombatus ursinus
AGGAAAGGAAAGGAAAGGAAAGGAAAGGAAAGGAAAGGAAAGGAAAGGAAAGCAAAGGAAAGCAAAGGAAAGAAGGAAAGAAAAAAGAAGGAAGAAAAAAGGGAAAGAAGGAAAAAAAGTAAAAAAAAAGAAAGGAAAGAAAAGAAAGAAAAGGAAGGAAAAACAGAAGGAAAGAAGGAAGGAAGGAAGACCATTTTCCCTGGGTCTATGATTTTTTTCTTGTATCTTGTAAGATGGGAAAATGATAGTCCTGAGTTTCACTGGATAAGAGACAATCTTAGACAAACCTTATAGGCATAATTAGAGGGGCCTGCCTACCTTTTTTCTATGCTAACCCCTACCCCCTCTCCCTTAGCCTTGCTTCCATGGAGCTCTGGGGAGGTAAGGTGGGAGGTGAGGGGACATAGGGTCAACTTTGGAATGGCAGAGAGCATCCAGGTTGTGACCAGTTACAGTTACTCCAGACCCCAAGGCTCTTTCAGCACAGAGACAAGGATTAGCTCTGGTGTCCTGGATAGATTCCAGCTCAGATCATTTCATTTGGCCTACTTAGTGTTCCCCTAGGGTTTCCAGGGAATAGATTATTCATCATTGTCTGGGCTGCCCACATGCAGAGGATGGCTTCCACCCCAGAAGTAGCTGCATCCTATACTGCCTGGGTGACACATTCAGGATCTCCAGCCTCTGCAAATCCTTTGTGGGGATACTGGGAGAGGATGGTGACAGGAGGGTGTCTAGTATTTCAAGGGAGTCCAATAAAAGAAATAGCTTGATTTGACTCTCACTGAGACAGAAATCAAGTAATCATGAGCCATATCAACTTCCCTTAAGGAAGGAGAATTCCTGGTCATTTCCTCCTATACCTCTGACAATTCACATATCAAACACAAGCTTCGTCTTCCACAGAGCAGATCAGTGAAGTCCTATTTGGCTTCCTGATCCTGCAGGTGTAGTCTGGCTCATTTCTCTAGGAGACCCTGTCTCTGAGGCTCAAATTCTAGGGCTGGACAAGACTTCCCCAGATGGGAGACTAAGAGAGGACAAAGCAGTACAACATGATGTCCACTGGGTTGTGGAAGGAGGTTCACTCCCTCTATTCTTCTGTAAGACAGAATCATCTAGGAAGAGGGGTATAAGGTAAAGGAGTAAGAATGGACATGGTCCTTGCTACAGAGGAACTAAGGACCTGATAACCAAAGCAGAAGATCCCAAGGGGAGGAAAGACTGAGTTTAAGTAGTTGTTTCCTAGGCTTCTGTTGTTGAGCATGGATGTTACCTTTGGTATTCCCTTGTTCTGCCTCTCTCGATAATTAATAACTGATATTTCTGTAACTGGAAGTGTTTTTTTTTCAAGTTACTTTGTGTACATGACAATAACCTCACAATAACCCTGCAAGGTAGGTACTACAGGTATTATTGCCTCAATTTTACAGATGGGGAAACTGAGGCTCAGAAAAATTGCATTACTTGATAACTAGTTACACAGTTCTCAAGTGCCAGACGGCAAATTTTAAACCAAGTCTTCCTAACTCAAGGTCCAGAAATCTAGCCATTATACAATACTGCCTCTTAGTCTTAGGGCTATAATGAAGAAAGTAACTGGTAAGTTGTCTGGGCAAAGCTTGGGAAGGACTCAGAGGTCTGGGAGATGAGCCCCAACAATGTGAAAAGGGATATGCTGAATTTCTCACCATATTCTGGCCAAAGGATTTAATTTTTTTTTTTTTTGGCTTGACACATCACTGACAATCTGGCCTCTCTCTCTCTCTCTCTCTCTCTCTCTCTCTCTCTCTCTCTCTCTCTTTCTGTCTCCCTCCCTCCTTCCCTCTCCCTCCCTTCCTCTCTCTACTTCTTTCTCCTTCTCTCCCTCTGAATCTCTGTCTCTTCATCTCTGTGTCTTTCTTATTCTGTTTTTATCTGTCACTTCCTTCCTCCATCTCCATCTTTCTCTCCCTGTCTGCTCCTTTGTCTCCCTCTTCCCCCTCTATCTCACCCTCTCTCCCTCTATCTCTTTGTCATTTTCTCTCATCTCTCCCTCCCTTCTTCTCTCTATCTCCCTTCCCCCCCTTCCCCTCCTTCCCTCTTGTCTCTCTTTGTTTCTTTGCCTTCCACTGTCTCTGTATCTCTGTCTATTCATTTCCTTATCTATGTTTTTCTCATTTTCTCTTGTTGCTGCCTTTCTCTCTTAAAATTTGAGTAGTTTGGCAGATTCTTAATAATCTATGGATCCATTTAAACCACCACCAACAACAACCATCACCAAGAAATATGACGCCTAGAGTTTGATATATATTTGATAACAAAGCAGACTGCGGAAGAACAATGTTCTTGCAAGAAGCAACTCTGGCTTCCTCTGGCCTGTCATCTCGAGCGTTCTAATCATTACAGTACATCCGCTCAGCATTACTTTTCCTTCTGCACAAATAATTAAGAAACACCTGTGTTCTCTCAGTCAGTGTGACACACTGCGAAGAGCCACCCTCACTCCCCAAATCCAGCCTGTGCTTTCCCAGGTCCAACAAGGGCAGCTTGCTGCCCAGGGCCGAAGCCTTACCAGGGGAAAAAAAAAATCACCAGAAAAGGGTATCTGGAGCAAAACCGAAAATTAATCTGCTTCAAAATGGCCGAAGCCCCCATACAACTTTGAAATCTGAATAAACTCCTGGAGGTGACTCTTTGCCAACACTTACTCCTATGCCAGCTTTCTCACAAACGAACAGCTTGTATCCCCATGAAAATCAATGGATGGAACAAATTGTATTAAATTATGTAAAATGATACTAAAGAGCACAATCTACCAGTAAAAAGGAAAAAAAATTAAACCCCCAGAAAATCTTGTTTTAATAAATCTGGCAAAATTATAGAAGACAATTAGGAGAAAAATACTAAATTTTCATTACACTTAAAGGCATGTCTTGTGGCCATAAGGAAAGAACTGAAATTTATCTTCTCATAGGTCAGACAAGTATAAATCTTTTGTGCCTTTGACACCTGTGAGTTATTTTGCCCACTTCACACACTACAGAGAGAAAGCTCATATCTCAGCACCCTTGGATGGGCACAAACTGGCCCAGACTGCAGAAACCAGTGCACATTTTTTGGAACCAAATTTTCTTCTCTTTCACATGGATTTTTTCCCCTTTGGTAAATAACTGTAATTAGCACTGAACTTGCAATATAACCTCTTGCCTATAAGTGGAAAAAACCATTTAAAAATATTTTAGCCCCTTCCATCTATTCAATACCCTCCAACAGCTGCCAATTCCTTTTTCCTTTTTCTTTTTTTTAATTCAGGAATTGTCAGTGACATGATCAATAGGTCGAGTGGTCTGATCCATCCAGCCTGATAGCTAGAACTGGTTTGGGACAACTTTTAGCAGGCACCTAGGCCAGACACATCATCACACAGGACTTGACTACATAAAAGCACAATCACCTTAACCAAGTCACTTAATGTTTCTGAGTCTCCATTCCATCATCTGTAAAATAGGGCTGGAAGGATTTGGGGATGAGTTCCTAGATGATATTATGTTCTAGATGGATTTCAGGAGCCTGAGACAATAGCTATATGGCAACACAAGACAATTGGTGGAAAAGTAAAACCATGTAAGCAGTTGGTTTGTCTCCAATAATTAGCTTAAATATAAAATTGAATAATTGATGCTCAGTCATTCTAAATCAAAGAAACCAAATATATATTAAATACCTACTATGTGCAGAGCACTGTACTAGGCATTGGGGGAGACACAGATATTGATAACATACAGTGTCCTCAAGGAGTTTATGGGCTAGTAGGAAAGATAAGACAAAGTCTCAAAAGCTATGACTAGAGGGAGAATCCTTAACCAAGCAAAGGCTAGAGATCATAAAAAATAAAAATAGATCATTTTGATTGCATGTAACTGAACAGCTTTATATAAGCAGTATCAGTGCAAATAGGATTAGAAAAGAAGCTACAGATGGGGGAAGAAGCCTCTGAATCAATGATTTTGATAAGGATCCGATATCCAAGATATATAGGGAACCAATACAAATATTATATATAAATATATAAATCTTAAATAAAGACCAAGTGACATTCTCCAATAAGTAAGTGATCAAGGAACATGAACACATAATTATCAAAAGAAGAATTGCAAACTATTGCTCATAACTATGTGAGAAATTGCTCCAACTCCCTAAGAAGAGAAATATAATCTGAAATAATTATGAGGTTTCAGCTCATACCTAGCAAATTGACAAAGATTACAAAGGATGAGAATAGTCACTGTTGGGGAAGCCTAGGAAAGGCAAGCAAACTAATGTCCTATTCGTGAAATATTTCCATTCTACAAAGCAATTTGGAATCATGATGGAAAAAAGTGACTGAAATGTCCCTACTCCTTGCCCAAAGCCCCCACAGAGAGATATATGCCCGAAGGAGGTCAGAGACGGAAAGAAATGTCCCATTCTAAAATATTTATAGCAAAATGTTTATATTTCTGTGGTAGCAAAGCATTGGAAACAAAATAGATGTCTATTGATTGAGAAGTGGACAAGCAAAATTGTGGTATGGAATTGTGTGTAATGGAATATTATTGCACTATAAGGAATGATATCCATGTAGAATTCAAAGAAACATTAGAAAACTCATATAAAATGATGCAGAGAAAGTAAGTAGAACCAGGAAAGCTATCACAATGACCACAATGTGTAAATTCAAACAACAATAACAAAAGAAATTAGACTGTGTAATTACATTGTCCATTCTAGTGCTCCAGGAAGAGACTATAAAATGTACTCCCCACCTTTCATTGTAGAATTGGGAGACTATGGGTATGGAACATTGTAGATATTGTCAGACTCAGATGGTTGATTAATTAAAACTGCTTTCTTATTTTTTCTTACTTTTTGTGTATCATAAAGTGAGGCAGTGTCATAGAATGGAAAGAGCACCCAATTCAGAGTTAGAGGACCAGGGTTCAAATGCCACTCCGTGAAGAATTACCTGTGTGAACTTGGGCAAGTCATTTGACTTCTCCAGGCTTTAGTTCCCTCATATCTAAAAGAAAATCAATGGATTATATGGCCTAGCCCTAAGTGGTCCCCTCTAGGTCCAAACTGATGATGCTATTATATTATGACTTACTGAAGAGAAAAGAGGAGACCCATATTTGGAAATAAAAGTGATATAAAAACAAAAGATATCAATAAATATTTTAAAAAGAAACAAAAAAACCAGAGCCACAAATAATTATAATACCAAATAACACTTTCTTCATATCCCTTTTTTGTCCATATTTTTCATATTCTATGAGACATCTGACTGGGGGAAGGGGAGTAATATGGAGAGGAAGGATTAGAAAAGGCTTCATGGAGTAGGAAGGGTTTTGACAAGTTGTCAAAGTTTTGTATCATATTTAATTCAAATGCACGAGGGGGCATTACAAAAAAGATAGATAAGGGAAGGGAGGGAAGGCATGATTCACTTCATGATTCAGCAAATGCAGGTTTTGATTTACTGGACTTCATTAAAGTGGGGTAGACCTATATCTCACAATGGCTGCAATTCATCTTCCTCCTATCTACCTGTTCACATGTCACATCCTATGTCTTCCTATTCCTAGCATTACCAAAATCATATTATTTTTTTAAATAGCCCTAACATTGTTAGAGCTCCCCTCTCCTCCCCATCAGGCCAAGCCATTCTGCCCTGCCCTCAACACCAATCTCCATCCAATTTGGCACATTGCTTAGATGACATAAAATTCTAATAAAATGCCATTTCAATGTAGACATGAAACTTTAGGAGCAACTAGCTCCTGTGATAAATTATTGGCTGTCCTGGTCAGCAATCCTCCTTATGTCCATCACTGAGTCATCGTTTCCAATTCCCCACATCTGGCTACTTTCCAGTAGCTAAAAGAGCAGGTCCTATTGCATTCAACCAAGTGGAGTTGTAAGTCCAACTTGCACTACCCATGAAACCCTAGATATCAGGCATGCCAGACATTTGCCATGGCCAACAGTGAGTGCACTAGCCCCTAAATAATGACAATGGATTGCTATATGGAAGTAGCTATAATCAAGAGAAAGCAAATTCTTCCAACTTGCAAATCATTTCACCTCTCTGACCTCAGTTTCCTTATCTATAAAAGGGTACTTGAGAGATGATTTTTAAAAAGCCTTTCCAGTTCTAAATATACGGTCCCATGAACCCTTCAATCTACCCCTCTGCTCAAATAAGTCAAGAGGCAAGGATGCGGTGAAAGTGAGGATGGGGTTAAGGGAAGGGTAAGATTCACAGTTCTCAAAGGTAGTCTGGGCTACTATCCTCCAGGAAATAGGCCAAAGCAGAGTTTCTAGGGCCTCGGTCAATTCTTGGTTCTTCCTTGCTCTTAAAAGAGAACTAAAGATAGGATATATGCCCAATACCACCCTTCCAGGTAACCTAGGGATCCAGAGTCTACTGCTCTTGGGGAAATCTCTGCTGCCATCTGTGGAGTCAGATTCTTCCATACTCAAGTAGTATCTTGAAGAGTTGACTCACTTAAGAATTTTCCAGAATCTTTAAAAAAGCAGAAAGTTAGTATACTTAAAGTTTCCCTTTTGTCTCTTCCTCCTACCCCCCGTTTATAAGAATCAAGACTAAAGTTAGCTCAGGTTTAGAATTTGGTTCAATTCAATAGATATTTAAAATATATAAACGAATAAATAAATAAATATTTATACATATTTTAGGTATGTATGTATATGCATATATGTATATATTCTGTACTAAGTTCCAAAGACTCACAAATAACTCACATTAATAGAACAATCTAATGTTTCTAAAGCACTTTCTTCAAAACAACCCTTTGAGGAAGGAAATGCAAGTATTAAGATGTTCTCCACTTTACAAATGGGGAAACTGAGGTTTGGTGACTTGATCAGGCTTACATAGCTAATAAAGCATAATCAGTCATTCAATGAAGTTGTGTGCTTACTATGTGTCAGTTGCTGTGTAAGTTCTGGGAATGCAAATTTGAGAGTGGTTTAAATAGTCCCTGCCCTCAATTAGCTTACAGTCTAGCTTTACAATTAACTTCACATGTACATGGGTGTGTGTATATATGTATATTATGTACAATATATGCAAAATAAATCCAAGGAAGTTTGAGAAAGGGGGTGTAATTGAAGCTAGAGGGACTAGCAAAGGCTCCAATGAAGACATTTGGGCTTGAGCTAAATCTTAATGGAAGCCAGGAATTTCAGGAAACAGTGAGAAGGGAATGTACTCCAAGCATGAGGGGAGGGAGGGGCAGCCACTACAAAAGCATGGAGAAGGGAGATGAAACAACATCTGTGATGCTGAAAGGTGAACAGCGAGTCGTTCAGGGAAGCTGGAATGCAAGGAGGGGTAAGATGTAAGAAGTCTGAAGGGTTGGACCGGACTAGGTGACGAAGAACTTTAAAAATGTCAACCTGAGGGTATTATATCTGCGCCTGGAGATGTCAAAAAGCTACTGGAGCTTGCTGAGTGGGAATGGAAAGGACAGAGTTGGGAGGGAAATAATCAAATCTATGCTTCAGGAATGTCGCTTTGGCAGATGTGTGGAGGATGGATTGGAAAGGGAGAAGCTCGAGGCAGGGAGACCAAATAGTAGGCTGTTGGGGCAGATTAGGTAAGGGGTAATGAGGGCTTGAACGAGGATGGTAGCTCTGTGAATATGTGGGAAATATGTGTGTGAGGTGTTGTAGAGAAAGGAACAATATGATTTAGCTTGAATAAATGGGGTGAGCAAAAGTAAGAGGTGAGGATGACACCAAGCTGACCGACAGTAATCTGTTGCCTCCCAATAGCAATAGGAAAGTTTGGAAGAGGGCTCTGTGTGTGTGTGTGTAATGGAGTACAGTAATGAGTTTTGTTTGGAGCATGCTGGACATCCAGTTTGAAATGTCCAATAGAAAGCTGTTACCAGACTGGAGCTTAAGAAAGAGACTAGAATAGAAATAGAAATCTTGCAGTCATCTGCATAGATATATAGATATATCTGTATATCTATATATCTATAGATATATATAGATATATCTACATATATCTATATATAGAGATATATATATATATATATTTTAAACCATGGGAGCATGAGGTCAATGAGAAAAAGAGAGTATGGAAAGAGAAAAAAAAAAAAGAAGAGGACCCAGGACAGACCCTTGTGGGAAGCCTGCTGTTAGTGAGTATGATCTAGATGAAAACCAAGCAAAGGAAACCTAGGAATTGTCAGGCAGATGGGGGAGAATCAGGAGACAGTAAGATCCTGGAGAGGAGAAAACATCTAAGAGGGAAGGGGTAGTTCATAGTCCCTAATACAATAGAAGTCAAAAAGGATAAGAATTGGAAAGAGGCAATTTGTTGGTTAGGAGATCACTGTTTACTTTACAGAGAACAGTTTCAGATGAATGAAGGTCTAATGCCAGATTACAGAGGATTCAGAAGAGAGTGAGAAGTGGAAACCCTGAGCATAGACAGCTTTAGGGAAGATTTTGTTTGAGAAATGAAGAGACAGATGGTAGGTAAAATGAGGATGGTTTTGTGAAGATGGAGTAAACTTGGGCATGTTTGTAGGAAACAGTGAAGGAGTGAATGGATAGGAAGAATTTGAAAATTAGTGTACAATGGTTGCAATGACAGGAGGGGGGTTGGTAATCTTCTGGAGAAGATGACAGAAGATAAAATCACAGGTGTGTGTAAAGGGAATGACTGGCCTTGGTGAGGAGATGCTGGAGAAAAGAAAGAAGGGTGTGTGTTGGTATCAGGGAACTGTAAGATGAAGAGAAGGGGTTGTCAGATGAAGGAGGCGGGGTGAAGAGATGGTTCTCAATGGGTTTTTGTTGCTCAGTTGTTTTTCAGTCATGTCCAATGCTTAATAAGCCCATTTGGGGTTTTCTTGGCAAAGATACTGGAGTGGTTTACCATTTCCTTCTCCACCTCATTTTACAGATGAGGAAACTGAGGCAAACAGGGTGAAGTGACTTTCCCAGGGTCACACAGCTAGTAAGAGTCTAAAGGCCAGATTTGAAGTCAGGAGGATGAAATGAATCTTCCTGACTCCAGGCCTAGAGCTCTATTCACTGGACCACCTGGCTGCCCTCTCAATGGATAACCTTGATTTTTCTTTTCATAAAGTATTAGGCAAAAGCCTCAACTGAGAGGGTGGGGGAAGTCAGTGCTATGAGAAGCTATGAGAGGAAGAAAGAGGTTCACAATAGTCATTTTGGAGTATGGGATAAAAAGTCAATTGGAGAAGAATAAAAGGATTACCTTGCTTTGGTGGGGGCCTACTTAAGATTAGATAACAAAAATGCAGTGAATCCGGTTGGTATGGGGCTTTCTTTAGCTCTGTTTCTGCTGGAATAGGAATAGAGGAGGCAGGCCAAAGGTGAGACAATCCAGGATTAAGGTTTGACCTGACCTGAGCAACAATAGGTCGAGGGAGCAAGGTATTCAAGAACAAAAGAGAGAAGTATGTCAGAAACAGAATTCAAACTGAGATCTCCTGACTCTAGGACAAAATTCTTTCCACAGTATTGCTCTGCCAGACTTTATCTTATCATAATACAGGTCATTATAGGAGTATAGACTTAGAGCTGAAAAATTGTAGAGGTCACCCAGTCCAATGCCCTCACTTAATTTTTTTTAATTCAATTATAAATTTAGTGATATATTTTGTTTTTATATCACTGTCCATTTCTAAATGGACTTCTAACCCCAGACCCACACCTTCAAATACTGAGAGTCATCTTTTGACAGTGTGGGTGGGGAAAACAGAGGAAAAGCAATTCATTAAAACCAACCAAGGAACCAACCAAGTCTGACGTTACATTCAATGTTCCACGGTAATTGTCCCCCACCTTGGGAGAGATGAAAGGGAGGGCGTGTTCTCCTCTCTTCTCTGAGAGCCAAGCACGATCATGACAATCATACGATGTTGTATTAGGAGGAGAAGGGGGTTAATAGTTCCAAATACAGCAGAGTTCAAGAAATACAAGGACGGGGATTGAGTGGCCACTTGTTGGCTAGGAGATCCCTGGTAACTTGGGAGGGAAGTTTGTTGTTCTTGTTGTTGATTTTTCTATCTGCATTGTTGTTGTCAGGTCTGCTTCTTTTCTGATTCTGTTAACTGTACTTTTCATCAGTCCTTATAAGTCCTCCCATGTTTCCATTCATTCTTCATATTCATCCTTTCTTTTGTTACAGAAACACTACCTTATCTTCTAGTACCACATTTTGTTTATCCATTTCCCCAGCTCCAGCGCATCCACCTTCTCTCCGATTGTTTGCTACCTCAAAATGGACTGCTAAGAATATTTTGGTGCACATGGACCTCCTTTATTTTAAAGGTGAGGAGGTTGAGGCTCTGAGTTTACCTGGTTTTCCCCATTACACAGAACCAGGATTTGGATCTGCTTCTGTCCATAAAACTCAAAGATTTCTACCCAATTCTACTCCTACCTCTATCTCAAATATACTCAAATTGATAAAAAAAAAAAGGGGAGCCCTGAAGAGTTCCAGGTCATACATGTAGCATTTTTCCTGGTCCTGAACACATGGAGGAGGAGAGACCAACCACATCTAATTCCTCTTGGAAACAGAGACTGTAGAGATAGGGTTGATAGGATACCCCAGCACTGAAGAGGGTAGAGGTCAATGATTGCCAGTTAAGTGGCAGAGTGACTGGACTTGCAGTCAGGAAGACCTTAATTCAAAATCTGCCTTAGCCACTTACTAGTTGTATGATCCTGAGCAAGTAATTTAACCTCTGAAGCCTCAGTTTCCTCATCTGTAGAATGGAGATTATAATACCACCTACCCCCACAAGGTTGTTGTCAAGATCAAACGAGATAATGTATGCTGAGTACTCGTAAACCTTAAAGTGCCATATAATTGCTAGCTGTTATGATCCTGAGGTCTAGCAAAGAAGTCAGAGAGGTCTCCATTGATGCTTCAGGCTTCTTACTGTTTCAACCACAACGTCCTGCATATCTTGGAGGGAAAGGGACATTCTCCCACCTGCTATTCCTCTGGGAATACAGGCTCCAGACAACAGACTCTCCAGAACAGGCCTTGAAGGGTTAAGCTCAGTTCATAAATGAAGTTTCCTCCCTCTGAGACCCAGTTGCCATTGACAGCCTACCCTTGTGACTCACAACAGCTGGAGTCTCTAAACTGGCAGCAGCACAGTATGGCATCAGGAAATTTCGGGTAAAAAACATATAAAAAATAAAAATCATCCCAATAAACTCTGAAAATACAGAGGTGTAAAGCACTGTGTCCCAAAAAAGCCTCCTGCTAGAGAAACTATTTTTAAAAAGACTATTAAGAGGTGTGAAAGTGAAGCTGTCTATTATGTTTCTAAAGAAAGGAACCAAAGCTTACTTTTGCTAACAACAAATTTAGAGTGACCACTTTTGACAGACAGTTAGTGCAAGGTCACTGCTCGTTAGCCGGCTCCAGGCCAAGAATGCCTCCTGGGTGTAAATTATAGAACTTTGAACATTAGGTTGCCCAAACAATTGAAAGGAAAATTGAACTGGCCTAAACACTTGGTTCATAGAATCTGAATTAAGCTTGAACTTTGCTGATGTCTCTTAGATTTTGCTCCCGCTAAACACCACTTACATTTGCATCATTAGTCCCCTTCCTTGTAAAAGTACAGCTGCTATACTTACTGCTTTTATATACAGCAAATTGCCCCCCCCAATCAAAATAAATAACAGGGAATATATTCTTTTCATCTGCCTGTAGGCCAGTTAAAAGCTTATAGAAACCACACATACATATATTCTCTCTGTCTCCTTTTCTCCATCTCCCTATGCCCTCCCCTTCCATACTCTCTTCCTTTGACTTTCTCTCCCCTCCTCTTCTTGCTTTCTTTCTCCTTCCTCCCCTCTCCTCCCCCTTCCTTCTCCCTCTCTTTCTCCCTTCTCCTCCTGTCTTCTGCTGGTTTCTCTCCTCCTCCCTTCTCCCCTCCTCTCTCTCCTCTCTCTTCTTCCTTCTCCTCCCCCTTTTTCTCCTCTTCTTTCTTCTCTTCTCCTCCCATTTTATTCCTACTCTCCTCTCCCCTCCTTTTCCTTTTCTACTCTCCCCTCCTCCCCACCTATGAATTTTGTTCAGCTTGAGTCCTGAACTTGAATCGACTTAGTAAACACTTCTTTGTTATGACCAAAAGATGGGCAGCCAACCTTGTGATAAATCTGTCTGACCTCAGATCAACTGTTTCTAGGTCAAGGGGCTTATGTCCAGGCCCATTTCTGCAGCCTTACCTTGGGAGGTTCTACCAGCATTTGTTTTCTTCTTAGTATGGCCTTCAAGAACTCCATGCCCTATGGAGACACCAGAGTAGGCCTCCAGAGACATTCTTTCACAGAATCAGGAGAAATGGATTTTTGAAGTGGGGAAGTTTACATTGGACTAATTTTTATTATTAATGTCACTCTGAATTCTGAAACTCTTTTGGAAAGTGGTAGGGGGAAGGGAAGGAAATAAGAATTTTAAAAGCACCTACTATGTGTCAGGTTAAGTGCTTAACAGATATTATCTCACTGGATCCTCAAAACAATCCTGTGAGGTAAGGTGCTATTATTATCCACATTTTATGGTTGAAGAAACTGAGACAAGCAATGGTTAAGTGACTTGCTCAGGGTCACACAGCCAATAAGTTTCTGTGGGCTGGATTTGAATTCATGTCTTTATGCCTCAAGGCCAAATGCTCTATCCCCTGTGCAATCTAATTGCCTCTTAGTAGAAAGTGGGCCATCACAACCCACAGAAGGCACACATGAAAAAAGTCAAACGTAATACTACGCCAAACAAGGAAAACTACAATGACCAGTCAAAGGAGGCATTTCTGATCCTGAAAGGAAGATTAAGGGAGAAAAAAATGTCATTTTGAATGAGTGTCAGAGGTCACTAGATAAATCTGACCCAGTCCTGTTGTCTTTGGATTTAGAAATATATGTGTGTCTTTGGGGGAGAGGGGGGCAGAATTCAAGTGCCCACCCCACAGGGAAACACCATCCCACTGACCACAGCTTTTTAGTCCCAGTTTTATGCCTGTGTTAACTTAAATGTTGTCAGTTTTAAAACAAAACCAAAACTATATTATTATGCTGAGTTATAGCTGGCAGTTATAAAGATAAGGTCTAAGTCTGGTACACAGAGGCAGTATTTCTGGGCAGCTTTTGAAAGAAGGGGAGGTCTCTACAGCTCAAATTTCATCCATTATGAACTCTCAGTTGCGACTCTATATATCATCTCAGCTCTGGTTTTTCCCCTAATCAAAAGTGGCCTTACAGAGACAAGTTGTGCTTATAACTCCGGGGGCCAGAGATCCCCTATTGTGTGGGGAGCCATCCCCAGCTTCCATGCCCCTTTCCACATACCCCACATTGAGCTGAGACAGTGAGTGCCAAAAGTTGCTGTCACAATCTTAGTTCTGCAGTGGGGAACCTGAGGCATGGAAGGTCACATATGGCCTTCTAGGTCCTTGGGTGTGGCCTTTTGACTGAGTCCAAGTTTTACAGAACAAATACTTTTAAAGGGATTTGTTCTGTGAACTGTGGATTCAGTCAAAGGGGCACACTTAAAGATTTAGAGGGCTACCTGTGGCCTCAAGGCCAAATACCTTTAAAAGTATGCTGCAGGTTCCCCACCCATTTCTATGAGAAATGGTCAGACTTTCTTGACACAGCCTAAATGTCCATACGAGCCAAGTCTTCACAAAAGGCTTTGCATTACTCGTCTTATAACTGACCCAAAAACTTAAATCTGATCTACAGAAAAAAAAAATAATAGCTTAAAATCTGGTTGATTTCACCTTCTGCTTTTCATGATTCACAACCCTCAAATCTACTATCTCAGTCTTTCCAGATTGATTTTGTTGCTATGACTTGAGGTCTTTGCTGGTTCTCCCATCTGCTAATACATTCTTTTCCAAGATTACCCTGTATTTTGTCTTCTTCAGTAGGATATAAGTTCTTAGAAGACAGGTACTGTTTCACTTTTGTCTCTGAATTCCCAGTAGTTAGCCTCAGTGCTGGGCACTTAATAAACAAGTGCTTAATAAATATTTATTGATTGATAAGTACTTAATAAATATTTATTGATTGACTGCTAAAAATCATAGCATGTTAGATGTGGAAGGGATCCCAGATATCATCTATTTCAAACCTCTCATCTTACAGATGGAGAAACTGAGGCCCAAAGTGTGTTGGTCATACAAGGTCATATAGCAACTTGGCACTTTTAAATGCTATCATTTTAATATGCAAAAACATAAATAAAATGCCTTCAAAAGACATGCATAATGCTTTAAATGCCACTAAAAACAAAGCAGTTATTTTCAATTTATCACAAACACTGTCTGATGCACTACACCTAAAGAATACTCTTGATTAGGGAAGGCCTTCCTTTTGTTCAGTTGTTCTAAAAATATGAGGACTATCTCATACACACACAAAATAAAAATACTTGTACAGGTGACACAATTTTTTTCCCCATCAGACTTTTATGCAAGAAATTGGGGTAGTACATTATTATATAGGATTCAAAAAGAATAACTAAAGTTTTACATGGACACAGATCTGCCTCCAGGCAGGCCTTTTATGTTGTTTTGCATTCTCTGTGTCACTCAAAAGAATTGCAACTGGGAAATGATGTTGAACTAAAATAAGACAAGAGCACATTGACTGAAATTATACCCTGTCCAATCTACTGACACCCCTTTAGACATCTCACCGTGATGGCTCGGGTGCAGCCACTGTTCTACATGTGGGTGACATTTAGACTCATGCACAGTGGCACATGGAAATCAAACAGAAAGTGAGGACATGCAGCCTTTCTGTAACAGAAGACATGAAAATTTCAGAAGGAAAGTTTGGGATAGGTTTAGATCAACACATCCTTCCAAAGTATAAACTGTCACCTGGTATAATACTGTGGTATGATGGCTACCCTTGATGCAGTGGAAATGAACCAAACTGGAGCCATGAGAGCCAATGCATGCATGATGCTGGATGTCAGTCATTTGTTGTTGGCCAGCCAACACAGCCATTGGGAGAATGGTACAGAAAAAGTATGGGCTCTGGAGTCAGAGGACCTGAGTTCAAATTCTGCCTCTGATGACTACTACCTTTATGACCTTGGATAAGGCATTCAATTCTCTTAGGTCTCAGTTTCCTCATCTCTAAAATGAGGTTTTGGATGAGAAGATCTCTTCTAGATCTCTGATCCTATGATGCTGGGCTTCTCCTCCTAGATTTTAATTGCATGACTTTGGAGAGATGTAGGAGGCCTTACCACGATTATGCATTACCATCTCATCTGGCATTGCAGAAATTTATTTCCCTTCTTTTAGCAAATCCAAACCTAGCCAACCATCATAGATCATCTGAAGTCGCACCTCCTGCATGAACCCTTTTCTGACTACTCTAGCTGTATTTTCTCCTGAACTTATATAGCAATTTCTTTTGGTCTCTATTTGTTCCTGCCAGTGCCTAATCATAGTTTATTTTCTTAATATTACTAATAATGTTATTGCTAACAATAACAATAAATCACATGTATAACATCTTAATTTACAAAACCCTTTCATATACATTATCTCACTGATCTTTTCAATTCTGTGATGTAGGTAGGATGAATATTACTATCTTAATCTGAATTTAGGCCAGATGCTTAAATTGAAACCTCTTCAAAAGAGGGAAAAACCCACTACATAGTTATACATTGAAAGACAACACTATAACTCACATAACAAGTTTTATACAAGTCAAATTCGGAGGAGGAATGAAGTCTATCTACAGACCAATATGCTAGGAGCCCCATCTTACACATAAGGAGACTCAGCACATGGGGCAAAGGTCATACAGCTAGTAAATGACAAGGTTGGAACTTGAAACCAGGTTCTGGGTCTCAGTACAGTATTCTTTCCTTATAATCCACTCTTTTCTTATTTCCAGCATGAATCCATAAATTACTTCAGGGCAGGGGTCATTTCTTGAGTTTGTGTCTCTCACACAATAGGTTCTCACTGTATACTGGAAACACCAAACCCTAGATGCTAGCTCTCTGGGATTACCTGTCAGCCTTAGCATGGTAGATTTGGAGGAAGATGAGGCCAGATTAATAGGAATGGCCTGGATCAGAAACAGCAACTTGGCAGTGGGCTTGGCTTTTGCCTTGTGCTTGGGAGCAAATGGTCACTCATTTTTGACTATCTTTCCCCCAAGAAAAAGATCAAAGTAGGGTCTAGGGGTGAGGTGCCCAGTAAGCATTTATTAGCAAAGACTCAAGTCTTTGGTTTGCTCTGTTTGGCTTTTCTACATCTAAAACAAGACAAAAGGAGAGAGAGTTTTGCCATCCATGAAAATAAGTACAGTTCCAACCACATGCCTCCAAACAAAGTAGAAATTAGGCCAAGCCAAAGGAAATGGGGACAGTGGGCTCAAAAGATGAATCAATACTGATTTTTATTTTTATTTCCTCTGCCTTTATTTATTTATTTTTTTGAGGGAGTCCATCTGAGGGACAAGCTATCTGAGGACTGAAAGCAGACTTATGTGGAGTAAAGAGAGAAAGTATAATGTGGTGGAGGGTTAGGCATAAAAAGGTGAGCAGTAAGTATGTGGGAGGGGGTAAATGTAGTCAATCATAGTTCATATTAAAGTTGTTCTTTGAGGTTTGCAAAGCATTTTACATAAAATATCTCATTTGATATTGAGGCAATCAATTTGTATCCCCATTTTGCAGATGAGGACAAATAAAGCTCAGAAGTGTTAAGTGATTTGTCCAGGAGTCCTACAACTAGTAAAAAGTGTCTGAGATAGAATTTAAATCCAAGTCTTCCTGACCCCTAGCTCAGCTTTCCATCAATTATACCATACCATGTCTCAAGTTATAGCCCCATTTTACAGACTCAGAAACTGAGAATCAGAAATTCAATAATTTCCTGATGGTCATACAGCTAAGTAAAGGAAGCATGATTTCAACTCAGTAGGATCAATGCTATCCATTGTTTAAGGACTTCATCCTTCAGTGCTAGAACATCAAAATACCCCTCCCTACAGGGTCAGCCCAGGATTCTGTCCTTTCCTGTATACCTAGATGTGGTTTCTTTCTTTCTTTTTTTCTTTTTCTTTCTTTTCCTTGTTTTTTTTTTCTTTGGCAAAGCAATCAGGGTTAAGTAACCTGCCTAGGGTCACACAGCTAACCAGTGTCAAGTGTCTGAGACCGAATTTGAACTCAGGTCCTCCATTTTAATGGGTCCCTATGCATGGTGTGCATTTCCTACTCACCTCTCCTAGTAAAATTCCATGTTTCTTTGAAAGCCCAGATCAAATGCTCCATCCTACAGAAGGCCTTTCCTCATTTCCCCAGCAGCTAGTCCCCTCCTCCTCAAAAAAATTACTTCATTTATTTTATATAAATTTTGTAGATATGTCTGTCTCTCATTTCCCCCAAAAGAATGTGAACTTCTTGTGGAATGGTGGGCTGTTCCCTTTCTGTCCTGATATCCCCAGTACTTCATATAATATCCAGCACATAGTAGGTCCTTAATAAATGCTTGTGGATTGAGTGGCTGATCTTCCAGAAGGATGTATCTGCCACTACTATCAGCTACTGCCCCCTTATCCACCATCACCATGGGTCCAATCTCTGGTGGTTATTATAGTTCAGTTTCAAGGGCTATTTGTCTGAACTATATTCAATAAAGTGTGGTCCTTCAACAAATATTTAACTAAAAGCGACTCCCATCTAGAAGCTCCAATGAGGTTAGCAATGAAGAAAAAAAGGATAAAAACTCCTTTATTTGAGAGGTTGCTTTAATGGGAGATTTTTTTTTCTCTGAAAGGACTATAGGCCATGGAGTTTGAGATAGAAAAGATCTTAGAGGGGGCAGCTAGGTGGCGCAGTGGATAGAGCACCGGCCCTGAAGTCAGGAGGACCTGAGTTCAAATCCGGCCTCAGACACTATGTGCAACTATGGGAAAGTCACTTAAACCTGTTTACCTCAGTTTCCTCATCTGTAAAATGAGCTGGAGAAGGAAATGGCAAACCACTCCAGTATTTGCCCAAAAAAACGCAAAATAGGGTTACCAAGAGGACACGACTGAAATGACTGAAAAACAACAACAAAATTTGGTTCCCTTTGGCTTTAATGTCCATCAAATGAGTACAACATATGAATATGTTGCCAAGTCATCAGTCAGGAGAGGTGGTGGTAATCATAAGCACGAGGTACCTTTGAAGTCATCATTCTGAAAACGATGGTAAACCAACAGGCTCACAATCCAAAGTTTCTGAGGCTTACTTTAATGGAGAGTGACACTGGTCTGGAAGAAAGCAGTCACATTCTGGTCCTGGCTATCTACCTAGCCAAAGAGCTTTGGGTAACTGCAAGGCCTCCATTTGATGATAGATAAAAGGAAGGTAACAACAACATTCACATAACCGCATCAAGGGTGTTGGTATGTGAATGTGCTTTAAACTTATCTTGCTAGGCCTTTCTTTTAAGAGGACCATGTGTTTACCCAACAAGAATTTATTAAATGTGTACTATGTACAAGGCATTGTGCTAGGCTCTGGAAATACAAAGACAACAATTCAATAACCCCTACCCTCAAGGAGCTTAAATTCGCTAGAGGAGTCGATAGCCTACTGTACCCTGCAGATTCTTTCCCTTTCTCTAACATGACCTATCCAATGAGCCTCTTCCTCAGGTCATTGCTGAGCTATGAGAAAGGGAAGCAAAGAGGCTAGCATTCCCGGGACCAGAGAGCAGTAGGATGTTGGCATCAAACAACCTGGACTCCCAGCTCTGTGTTCTTGCCACCAATTCATGCTTGAGATGAAAATTATTTTGAAAACCAAGGCCAAAGGCCATGGGCATATATTTGCAGCGGATTATTGACACGAGTGTGCCACGAACCTAGCCAATCAGAAAGTAATTTTATAAACACTGTTATTAAACAGAAGGGCAATTACTTTAAGTACTAGAAAAATGTCAGGGTCATACATGAATTTTGTGGGTATCACATTTTATCTGACACTCAGTGGATCAATGACTCCAAGAAAATTTATTCAACAATAATATGGGCCATGTCACCAATCTTAAAGTTAATCCTCCTCTACATATATTGCCCCATATTAGAGAGAGGAATAATTTCTGATTTATTCAGTTTACTAAGTATTCAGAAATGCAGTCAAAGCTCTTTACACATAAAAGTATTGAAGTAATTAGGGATTATGTGGAAAGTGTACAAACATAGTTTATATGCCTGCATATTAGAAAGGACCCCTTTTATTTCTGCCTTTGTCAACTGAACAGAGCAAAGGAGTTTAATGTACTCTAATAAGAAGTGTAAGAGGGGCCAAAGGACAGCTTTTCTGTGATGCTGGTTTGTAAACGGAGTGGCCTTGAGGTCCATCTAGTTTCCTGCTCTCCTGTACTTTAGATTTGTTCTATGGTCATATACATTATGACAAAATTAATGGTAATATGAATGAAGATGCATTGTGAGAGGCAGCAATGTAATGTAGTGTATAAAGAGCTGGCCTTGAAGTCAGGAAGTCTTAGGTTCAAGCCTAGCCTTCGAAAGGTACTAGCTGTGTGACCCTGGCCAAGTCACTTAATCTCTTGGTTCCCTAGGAAACTCCAAGAAGATAAGGTATCAACTAGCATTAGTAGAGGGATTTCGTTCTCTGAGAGATGCCTATAGCAATGAAATCACAGGTCTCAATCCCTATTCCTATAAATTAAGAAAAAGAAGAAAATAAATTAATTCAGGAGCCCTGTTGTCTGCCTCTAGTGGGCAATCTTCTGAGTTAAAGGCAAGATCATTACACGTGGAGAATATAGTAGAAAAAACATAGCCTCTGGAATCAGGAGACCTCTCTTCAAATACCTGTATGACCTTAGGTAATTCATTTAACTTCGCAGGGCCTGTTTCCTTCTTTGTAAAAAGGAAGGTATTGGAATAGATGACTTCTAAAGTCTCTTCTGACTTTAAATCTATGATCTTATGAAAGCAAGAGATGCTATGTATATCAAGAGCAGGTGGGTGGGGTGGGTGGGGTCAGAGAATTGACAACACATGTCACCTTATTGAATATAGGGATATTAGGAGCCTGCTGACTCAGCCATTCTTGGAAATACCACAATGAACAACTGGCATTAAGTTGCCTTCTAGCTATCTGGAATAGAAACATAAATAGAATGAATCATCCCTACTGCCTACCTCTCCCCTCGGCTCCTGCCAGGTCTGAGGAAAGTGGTCACGGATTGACGACAGGATTCCCTTGATTCACAGCTGACTGCTTCTTTGGGGAACGCCCATTGACCTTTGTATCTGGCAAAGCTTGGAATGCAGGAAATAAGATATAGCCGCTAAACCTCTTAGGAGAAGCAGGCCTAAATACTAAAAAGAAGAAATAGGAAAAGGGCTATCTAACCTGGTTTGACTAGAAGTAGTGGGCAGGACTTTGAGTTACATGTCTTTTGGAATCATTTTGGCTTCCTCTTTTCCTTCAGGTTGGCCAGGACAGCTGAACTGCTTTCATTCTTTTCTATGTTGATCCACACAGCTGTAAGGAAGAAAGGATGAAGGGCTCTTCTCCAGGGCACTGATGTGGGAGGAGGTAAAGGCAGCCTGTTTCTATCCTGCAGCTCAGATATTGTCATTAATATGCTTCATTTCTTTTTTTAGAGTCCTCCACTAGCCTACATCATGTGCATTTGTCTGGCCATCAGCTACCAATCTCTGAGTTTCATTTCCTTGGCATCCCTCTTTCAGGGCCTTCTTTTCCCCCTAGTCCTCAAGGAAGTATCAGCTAGACTCTCTGGAAGCTGCCCTGATTCCTGGCATAATTGCACCTGCAATGGTACTGTCCAATGTGCCACTGGCCCTCCCTCTTCTCCTTCTCAACCTCACTTAATTAATTTTGATCCAGATGAAAGAATTCCTGATTAGAGCTCTGCCTGGTAGCCAGTAGAACAGTAATATTTGGGCTCTGTTCTCTTATTCCATCTGTTCCATTCTGGTTGAAGAGGAGAACCCAGAGTTAATGCTACTCATCTCTTTCCCTCTTTAGGGTGAGCAAAGGCATACAGCTAAGTTAATCTACTCTTCCTGGATGACTGCACAGTAGTGCCTCCTGATCCTAAGACAAGTATGGGATCATGGCTTATTTCTGTCTTTCAGTTCCATTTCCCTTTTATTTATGAGATCATCATTAAGGATTCTATATTCCCAATTGGGGAGTTCCATATATCAAGGAAGTCACAGATCCAATCCTGATCCCAATCCCTACTTATTATGTAGGAGAATTATTTTTATGTTTTATTAAAACTTTTTTTTTCACACGGTAATGACTTTTCAATAACCCCTCCCTTATAGAACAATATAGCAACCAACCAATCAACCACAATAGATAAACAAAACTATATAGGAGTGATTTTGATAGATTTATATACTTGGACTAAGCCAGGAATTTCCATGGGCTTGATAGTACTCAAAATATACTTGGCTTGAAGGGATTCCCCTGTAGTCCATATGCCTGATAGTCCTCACTAAATACCTCTGTTTCTCTAGAGATTTTTTTTTTAATTAGAGAAGCTTGGCTCTCCAGAACACTGCTGCATAGTGCCTACAAGATGCCAGGGATATTTGTCCTAAACAGATCTGCAGTGCACTAGGCTTGAGAGCAAAGCTGAGGGAGAGAGAAGACTCCAAGAGGTATTTACAAATATACTTGGGGTGTGAGAGGTCGTGGTGGGGTGGGAAGAGGGACTGGAACTGTGATTCATCAGGTATAGGGAACGCCCAAATGAAGAGCCTCCTTCTAATACAAGTTGACACCTTTTCTGAGACCTGGGATCTTAGAGAGTTACCTAGGACACTGAGGTTGTGAATTGCCCTAGATAACAATGTCAGCATGTGTCAGAGGGTGGGCATTAACCCAAGCCTTCCTGATGTTGAGGCCAGCTATCTCTCCATTATGCCATTGTGTTACAGATATCCTATATAATTCTTTCCTTCCAGGATAAAAATTGACAAGTCAAAGAACTACAATAATGCTCCATAAATAATCACTGGGTGAGTGATTAATTGATTAATTGATTGATTGAATGAATGAATGAATGAAAAAGCCTTTTCAAGATTTCTGTGCAGAAGAAGAGTAATCTGGAAGGCTAGATCATCTAAGAAATAAATCTCCAGTAATTCTCTCCAAACACATCTAGGAGTGTTTGAGTCATAGCCAAATCTCAGATGAGTAGATTAACTCATGTACCACCTTTCTTCTCAGGAAGCTGAGGCTGTGTTAGCAGCTCCTTTGGGCACTGCCAATTGTGTGTGGGCAGCCACTGAAAATTCCCATGGCCCAAGCAATGTTGATGGAAAGAATCATGGTTGTTTATTTTGTTGACCATTTGCCACAGGGAAAATGTTCAGTCCCTGAAGGGCAGAACTAAACCAAAGTGTAGCTTCAGCCTATCAATTAGTAAAGGGTTGTTTAAGGTGTGTTCTTAATGGACACAGGCCCATAAAAATCTAGTCAGCCATTCTAATGCATAGTATAAAACTAAGCTCATTTCCCCACCCCACCCCATTTCAGTTAAGTACACTTACTGCCTTGTCTTCATAATAGCCCAAAACATAGTAGGAGACTGACCAGTGAGAAACCTCTCCTCAGAACATAGTGTGCTCTGCTTGCTGCCACCCCACACATAGGGTCTTGGTGAGCCTGCTTCTAGAAGTAGGGAATAAGGTGTTATGGTGGGCCTTGTTCTCCAGTAGCCATGTGGTAAAGAAGTAAACTTTTGAATGGCTACTTTAGCCGGAACTGGGAGTGCATATAAGAGATTCACAGGAGGAACTTGACCCTTAGAGGAAGATGGACTGCTCTGGGCTTCTGGGTGGGGGAAGGTCATGTTGCTGAAAGAGGTAGTGTGAGGGCTATTGGCCTACTCTATCTACCAGCCTTGAATACATGGCCTTGCTGTTTTTTTCTGAACTTGCTATGTCTATTCTTTCCTAATATACGTGAAGGAATATTAGAGATGGAACATACTAGTCTGTGACCTTGTGAACTTCAAGTGGTTGGGAGAACTACAGAGTTCCAGAAGCTGAAGTCCATGCCACAGTTTAGAGAATGACTGGGCCCCCAGTCCAGCAATGGATTGACCACACAGTGAAGATGCTGGGTCCTACAAAAGGGAGCAAGCTGTTTAGTGGCTATGCTGCATTTAGAAATAAACACTTTGTAGATACTTCTTTAAGTTTGAACTAACTTACCCCAGGGAAGAGTGTGCCCTGAGTGCTAGGGGAAATGATTTCTACTTCTGTAACTGATACATCTTGTAAATAAATATCCCTTTGTAAAAGCTCATGGGTGTAAATTGCTTAAGGGAAACTGGAGGTCTAGTCACCGATGACTGAAATTGGGGAAAGAACATATCAAAATGGGCACTTGAGCCAATAGCATTGGAGTGGCATCAACAAAGTACCTCAGGGGTACTCTTAGAACCCTAAGAGGGTGGGGAGTAGCCTTCTTCATGGATCTGACTGGTGGGTACAAGTGGATGTTGTGATATTGATCATCAGAGCTTATAAAGACTCTCTCCAGGGATCATTTCTCATGAGTCTTTCCTGGGAGAACTCCACCTAAGACACAGCTGGAAATAAGCCGACTCCTTGGTATCAGGTTCACTTTTCAGTTAACACAGCAGTTTCTTGGGACATCCCTCTTCATCATCTCTAATGTTTCTCCTCACTCCAATTAAGAGATCTCCAATTGCTTCTTATAATTAACTTATTGAATACCAAAACCACAGTTATACCACTTAGGTGAAGTGGGAGGTATAACATGATAGTATATTGGATTTGGAGATAAGAATTAGATGAAAATTCCATCTCTGAGATTTTTCTGTGTGGCCATTGACAAATTATTTAACCTTTTTAATCCTCGGTTTTCTCATCTGTAAAATGAGCATAATAGCACCTACCTCACTGGATTTTCTTTAGCCTCAAATGTAGTAATGACTATAAAGTGCTTTACACACTTCAACATATTTTATAACTATTAGTTATCATGGGAGTTCATTCATCTTTTTGTTGGAGTTCAGGTAGAAATACCCCAGAGACAAGTTACTATCCTGCAATTATTCTTTTTTATTTAATGTTCTACTGACTCTTACAATGATAGATAAAATAACTATTTTCATAGGTAAATCAAAGTATTACAATGTAACTTTATCCTTTATAGGTTAACTGAAAGCATCCTTGATTCAAATCCAATAGGCATTACATACATTTGATACTGTCCCCATATGGTTTTGATTTTTCTATTAGGTCTCCATATTTAGAAGGTTTTCATCATCATTATTATTATTATGGTTCCTACTATTACTATTATTACTACTACTACTACTCGGACTATGATCTTGGGTAAGTTAAGTTATTTCACCTCTCCATAGTTTTCTCCTCTGCAAGAGCCTGTACTAAATGAAAAAGCAGAATCAGATGATTTCTAAAAATCCCGTGACCTACAATTTCAAATGTTTTTAGAATTAACATCTCTTTGTGATTCATTTCCTGAGTATGACTGTCCTTTAAAATGACTTGAAGAAACAAAGTAGGTGTCCATCAATTGGGGAGTGATTGAAAAACTTACGGTATGTGAATGTGATAATCTATTAATATATACTAACAAATGATGAATATAAGGAATTCAGAGAAATGTAGGAAGATTGGTATGAATTGATGCCAAGCAAAATAAGCAGAACCAAAAGAACAATGTTTACAAGGATTGCAACAACATGAATGAAAAGTTAAGCAAAAAGAAGTTGAACTCTAAGTAATAAGGGAAAAGCAATCAATATTTGAGAGAAGAAACACCAAAAAAAATGATCTCCCCCCAGTGGAGAGGTGAGGGGACACTAGGAGAGAGGAGTGGACGCCTTTTCAGATAAGGTTTCTATATTTGATGCTTTTGCTTAATTATTTTTCTTTGTCACATTGAAGGGTTCAGTTGGGTGACAGGATTAGAAATGACTGTGATGTAAAGACAAAAGATTAATAAAATGAGATTTACAAAAAAGCAATTTGAATCATATATTTACTTTTGTAATCAAAGCAAATTTAAATGATGCTTATTTTAAACTCCTTAAAAATCCTGACATCATAGAAACAGGGCCTAGAAGCCTTAATAGAGAAACTTAGTTTGGGTGATATAGGTTCCCCCAGGAGCAGGAACTATACAAAAAAGCGAAAATATCGTTCTTTTTGTCTAAACACTATTTCACCCTCTTTCCAAAGCTGGGAAACTTTTTTCTATCCTACAGCAATGAGCATTATGGAGTGGCCATTGTCTTCTATAAACCATACTTTTCTTCCTGAGGGCTGATCATAAACTGGTAATTCTATCTTTTAAGTTGAATTCACAAAAAAATGGTAAGCCATTTCTTGTTTAAAATGTCTCCTAAATGGTAAATAACATATAAAATCCTCTTGTCCTTGGGGATAAACTCTGAAAAACTGAAGTTATGCCTTTCTCAAGGCATTTATGACCATGTACTAGGGGTAGGCAGCAAACAGGGTTATCTGGCATCCAGACAGCTGTGTAAATCCCATGTAACCTATGCTCTTATCCAATTAAAGAGCTTTCAGCACACACCCACATGAACTCTAGTTTTTTCTCCTCAATGCCCCCCCCCCTTTTTTTTCCACAGAGTGAACACTGTTGTCAGACCAGTCCTAGCAATAATTTCTGGAGCCTACAGGACAGGTCTTGAAATGACAGCTGTCAAAAGATGTCCTGTGGCTATCTGCCTCAAGAGAAATTGCCATTCATTTGAAAAAGATGAGAGACCAATCCAAGATGATGGAGTAAAGGCAGACACTTGCCCGAGTTCTCCCCCAAATCCCTTTAAATAACGACTCTAAATAGAACCCACAAAAGGACATGATGAAACAATTTTCTTGCCCAAGATAGCTTAGAAGGTCAGCAGGAAAGATCTGTTGCACCAAGGTGAGAGAGGAACACAGTTCAGTGCAGGGTGCACCAGCACAGAGCTGACCCCAACAAACTAGGAGCAGGCCTGGGGCGATTGAATCAGTGGCAATAGTTGTGGTTTTCAGACTTCTTGCCTAGAGACAGTATGGGGATTAGACAATGGGTCAGAAGGAAATTTACAGGGGTCCCTTTGCTTGTACCAGGGTCAGGACTCTGTTGTATTGCCTTTACTTACATTTGGGTCACAATCCTAGGTCTTAGCCCAGGGTGAGGAAGAGCACTAGCACAGCAGAGCTAATGGCCACAGGAGAGCAGGGACCCTGGTCACAGTTCCAGGGTAGAAAAAAGTGCTTGGGATCTCTCACAAACCAGTGCACAGCACAGGAAAGTAATAAACACACCTCTCCTTAGATCATACCACCTTGGAAGAGCCAAAAACTTACAGGTCTGCGGAATAACCTCTAAAAACAGCTGCACAAAAAGCCTGAAGTTTGGGACAGTGCCCCCTCCACTTGGGAAGCAGAGCCCCACTTTAGTTAAAAGTTAAAAAGAGTTAAAAGTCAAGAAATAGGCTGGAAAATGAGCAAAAGAAAACAAAGTCAAAATTCCTACATCCAAAGCCTCAAAGAAAAAATATAAATTGGTCTTGGGCCATGGAAGACCTTAAAAAGGATTTTAAAAATCAAATAAGAAAGGTAGAGGAAAAATGGGAAGAGAGATGAGTGTGATGTGAGAAAATCATGAAAAAAAAAAGAGTCAACAGCTTGGTAAAGGAGACAAAAAATACTGAAAAAGATAACACCTTAAAAACAGACTAGGCTAAATGGTAAAAGAGGCACAACAATCCAATTAAGAGAAGAATGCCTTGAAAAGCAGAATTGGCCAAATGGAAGAAGAGGCACAAAAACTCACTGAAGTAAATAATTCCTTAAAGGTTAGAATTGGGCAAATGGAAGCTGATGACTTTATGAGACATCAAGAAACAATCAAACAAAATTGAAAGAATGAAAAAATAGAAGAAAATGTGGAATATCTCATTGGAAAAACAACTGACCTGGAAAATAGATCCAGGAGAGATAATTTAAGAATTATTGGACTACCTTAAAGTCATAATCAAAAAAGGAACCTAGAGACATCATCTTTCAAGAAATTATCAAGGAAAACTGCCCTGGTATTCTAGAACCAGATGGTAAAATAGAAATTGAAAGAATACACCTGTCAGCTTCTGAAAGATATCCCAAAATGAAAACTCCCAGGAATATTCCTAGCCAAATTCCAGACCTTACCTTACAGATCGAGAAAATATGGCAAGCACCCAAAAAGAAATAATTCAAATATCATGGAGCCACAGTCAGCATAACAAGATTTAACAGTTTCTACATTAAAGGATCCTTGGAGGGCTTGGAATATGATATTCCAGAGGGCAAAGCAGATAAAATTACAACCAAGAATCCCCTACTCAGCAAAATTGAGTATAATTCTTCAGGAGAAAAATGGGTATTCAATGAAACTGAGGACTTTCAAGCATTCCTGATGAAAAGACCACAGCTGAATGGAAAATTTGACTTTCAAATACAAGATTCAAAAGGTAAACAGGAAAAGGAAATCAAAAGGGATTGGATAAGGTTAAACTGTTTATATTTCTACACAGGAAAATGATATTTATAACTCCTAAAATCTTTCTCATTATTACAGGAGTTAGAAGGAGTATACCTAGACAGAAAGCAGAGGCATGAGTTGAATGTGATGGTATGATTATCTTAAAAAATAAAACTAAGGGATGAGAAAGAATAATGCACTGGGAGAAGTGGAAAGGGAAAGGTAGAATGGGATAAATTATCTGACATTAAAGAGGCCTGTGAAAGAGATTTTACAGTGGAGGGGAAAAGGGGGAAGTGGAGAGGTGAACACAGGAACCTTACTCTCATTGGAATTGGCTCAAAGAGGGAATAACATAAACACAGTTGGGTGTAGAAATCTATCTTACCATACAGGAAAGTAGGAAGAGAAGGGCATAAGAGAAGGGGTGGGGCACTGATAGAAGGGAAGGTAGTTTGGAGGAGGTAAAAGTCAGAAGCAAAACACTTTTGAGAATGGACAGGGTAAAAGGAGGGTGGGGAAACAGAGAGAGAGAGAGGGAGAAAGAGAGAGAGAGAGAGAGGGAGAGAGAGAGAGAGAGAGAAAGGATAAATGGGGAAAATAGGATGGAAGGAAATACATAATTGGTAATCATTACTGTGAAAAAATATTTTTACAGTGAGTTTCTCTGATAGACTTCATTTCTCAAACACAGAAAACTGAGTCAAATTTATAGAAATAAGAGCCATTCCTCCACTGATAAATGGTCAATGGATATGAATAGAAAGTTTTCAGACAAAGTAATCAAAGCTATCTATAATCATATGAGAAAAATGCTCTAAATCACTATTGATGAGAGAAATGCACATTAAAACAACTCTGAGCTATTACCTCACACCTGTCAGATTGGCTAATATGACAGAAAAGGAAAATGACAAATCTTGGAGGGATGTGGGAAATTAAAACATTCACGTACTAATTGTGAAGTTGTATACTGATTTAACCATTCTGGAGAGCAATTAGGAACTATGCTCAAAGAGCTATAAAACCAGGAATGCCCTTTGACTAAGTGTATCCCAAAGAGATAAAAAACAAAAAGGAAAAGGACCTATGTGTGCAAAAACATTTATAGTAGCTCTTTTAGTTGTGGCAAAGAATTGGAAATCGAGGGGATGTCCTTCAATTAGGGAATGACTGAACAAGCTGTTGTATATCATTGTGATGGGATTACTATTGTGCTTTGAGAAATGATGAGCACAATGGTCTTAGATTAGAAAAACATGGAATGATTTACATAAACTGATGCAAAGTGAAATCAGCCAAACCAGGAGAACATTGTACACAATAACAACAATAGTGTATGCTGATCTACTATGAATAACTTACTGTTCTCAGCAATATGATGGTCCAAGACAATTCTATAGGACTTATGATGAAAGGTGCTGTCCATCTCCGGAGAAAGAACTGGTAGAGTCTGAATGCAGATCAAAGATGCTTTTTCTATACTTTCTTCATTTTTCTTGATTTTTTTTTTTGGTCTGTGTTTTCTTTCACAGAATGGCTTACATGGAAATGTGTTTTGCATAACTACACATGTGTAATCTATGTCAAATTGCTTGCCTTCTCAATAGGGGGAAGGAGAGGGAGGTAAAGAATTTGGAACTCAAAATTTGAAAAAAAATGTTAAAATTGTTTTTACATGTAATTGGGGAAAATGTTATATAAGATTTTTTTTTTTAAAAAAAGAAAAAGATGAGCAGCTCTTGGAAAAGGAAATATTAGTGGGAGAATGTAATTAAATTACTTTGGAAATCTTCAGGATCTTTTATTTTTTCAATTCATAAGCCAGAGTGTACAAATTTTACCTATGTCAATAGGGAATAGCAAGTTATCATTCATTCGTAGCATTGGCTCCAGTTCCTTTACCTACAGGGTTTTCAAAGTACAATATTCTCTTACTGACATAGGAAGACTTTTGATCTTCTTAAATGTGATCTTGTAACAGTATTTTTAAAGTCACTCAGAAGTTTTGACTCCTCTCTGTAAGAAAAGGAAAAATGTGCCAATGATATGCGTTGGGGCTCTGATGGAAATTTGTCAGGTAATAGTGGATTTTTTGTCATCTGTACAACAATTCACATTTAACCGCTGGCTAAGCACTGTTATCAGTGTCAAGTAAGCATTATACATACAAAATACAGCCCTTGCACATCTGTGTTCCCACTCCCATTTTCCAACACCATTTGCCTGGGCCCATGGCTAGCACCCAGTGGACAGGAGCAATAAAGACAATGCTTCCAATGAAGAGTTGCAGGGCCTTAGGCCTTATTTGACTTTGATATGTGGAAAGTACAAACAACTTCAGGTATTAAGCCCTTAATTTCATTTCTTTCTGAGATATTTCACCATTTAATGTTGCTTCCCAGATGTGATATAATAGAAGTCACTAGACACAGTTGTAGAACTAAGCCTAAAATCTTTATTTCCTAATTGCAAAGTGACCTTGGGCAAGTCCCTTCTCCTCTCTTTCCTCACATGTTAAAGGACAGGGAACTTTAAAGACTCTTACAGCTTTGATTAGCAGCCTGGTCTATTGGAATCAGGGCAGGACTAAAAAGCAGGAGTGTTTGAATCCCAGCCCTTTACAACTTAATGATTAGCCATAAATCCCTCTAACATCTCTGAAACCCAGTTTAAATCATCTGTAAAAT
>NW_020954564.1:24689080-24792778 GCF_900497805.2 Vombatus ursinus
GTTAAGAGATCACGCAGGGTCACATAGCTAGTAAGTGTCTGAAGCTGGATTTGAATTCAGGTCTTCCTGACTCCAGGCCCAGCACTCTATCCACTGCACCATCTAGCTGCCTCTGAGGAGGCACTTTGTACAACTTGAAAGTGCTATTTGTATTTGAGCTATTATTATTATCCTAATTTTATACTATAATTATAGGTTTTTCTAAGTTGCCATTTCTTTGTGACCAACAATATAGCTCAAGTGATAGCATCATTTGATAGCATCTATTTTTCCTGCACATAGCAGGGACTCAATACGATATTTGTCCAATTAAAATGAATAGATTTGAAGCTATCACATTGCATTAGTAATATGTAGGCTCCTTGAGTGCAGAGAATGCTTTTCATTTTGTCTTTGTATCAATGGATTTATAATATGGTTTACATGTAGTAGATGCCTAATAAATGGCCAGTGCTTAACACACTGCCTGGCACATAGTAGGTGCTTGATAAATGTCTATTGATTGATTATTGATCAATGTAAATGCATGTTGCTGGATGGATCACATAGACACCTTGCAGAATTTCTGATTCCAACTGGCCCTGTGTTTATATTTTGGTTGGTGGCATGTCCAGGTCTTTTTTTCTTTTCATCCATTACGAAAATTCCTTATTGCATTTGCAGCTTTTCAAATGCATTATTAAAGTCTGATGACAGCACATTGTATCTCTGCTGTCTGAATTCCCTGGGTCATGGCTGCACCTTAGCACAGACAGCATCGGGTTTTACACATAATTGATATTGATCAGGACCATTAAGGCATAGGCTCTTCCATCAGGCTGTGCAGGCGAACCTCAGACTGTCCCTGCATTAGCTGTTCCCCTCCTGCCACTGCTTATGGGAGCCCTGGGAACCCAGCTGATTCGTTCTCCCAATCTAAACTTTGGGCCAGCATCTTGAAGGGAATCTTTCTGATGTGCCCATGGAAGAAAGAGATCAAGTACTCTGACCAGCTGTGTGGATTTTAGGGGTCACTTCATTTGCAATATGGCCAAGTTGCTGCCCTGGCCTCTGCCCTCAGTGGACTGATAGGTGCACACTAGACCTGTCTTCCAGCATTTAAAGGGTTATGGCTGCCAGATTAGATTTATTCTACTTGATTGCTGAGGGAAGAATTAAGAACAACGGCCGAAAGTTACGGAGGCAGATTTAGGCTTGATTATAGCAAAACTTATTAACAATTAGAGGTATTCTTATTACCAATTAGAAATATTCTAAAGCAGACTGGGCTGTCCCAGGAGGTGACAAGTTTTCCCTCACTATGGTCTTCAATCAAAGACAGCATGACCACTTAGGGAGGGTTTAGGAGCAGGTATGCACTGGACTACATGGTCACAGATGATTTCCAACTCTGAAATTTTCAGAAATGCTGTTATTTCATAGAAGGGGTGACAATGTGGCCTACATTGATGCTGCTTTTGAGTTTTCACAGGATCTGGGTCAGGAGAGCCCCTGAGTGTGTCACCACACTACGTGGCTGACTTCTATCAGCAGGTTGCCATTAAAACCATGAATAAAGCCACACCTGTTCTCATTCACTGCTGGTATATGTGTTCAGTTGTTTTGGCTTTTTACTCACGTAGGTCATTGTTTATCAGTTAACTTGGTGGCAATCCTCGACTCTATCTATAAGAAGGCAGACCAAATTTTTACCTTTGCATCAGTAAATCATGGTGTTGTGTGTGACCCTTTTTCAGGGATGCCATAGAGGACATATATGGAATATAAATCTGGAAGATACCATTTATTTCAACATCTCTGTTTTATTATTACTAACTGTGATATTAATAATAGGTAGCATTTATCTACTGTGTGCCAGGTACAAATTAAGTGCTTTACAATTATTATCTTATTTGATTCTCACAACAACCCTGGGAGGCAGGTGCTATTATTGTCCTCATTTTACAGTTGAGGAAACTGAGACAAACAGAGGTTAAATGACTTGCCTAAGGTCACATAATTAGTGTCTGAAGCAGGATTTAAACTCAGATATTCCTGACTCCAGGGTCAGATATTATTATTATATTTATTATAATTTGTAATTATAATTTATAGTTATTATTATCTCTATGTACTGAACCACCTAGCTCTCCCTTAATGATGAAGAAACTGAAGTATAGAAAAGGGGAGTAATTGCCCAGAATCACACAGGTAGGTCTTCAGGCTTTAAATCCCATGTTCTTGCCCCCCATGCAACATTGACTTTTCTTGAACGAGGCTGGAGGTTGGTCCAGATAAGGTTCCTTCCAGGTTGGTGATTCTAGGATCCAATGAGCTAAAATCTTCCTGCATAATGATTTGAAGAGCCCACAGCATTTTCTACTTCAGAACTGATAATCAGTGACCACACTTAGGCACCATTGCATCTGTTGAGGTTTAGAGGTTTAGGGACCCCAAAATCACAACATGTGGGTCCTGCCCAAAAGAATTCAACCCAAGTCTTCTTTCAGCCAAAAACAAGATTTATTAGAATATCTGTCATATTGGGCAGACTCTTAAGGAGTCTGAACATTAGTTAGCTATTGGCTAGATTGTAAGAATCTGAGCACCTTAATAGAGACAAGATGGACCTTATATACAGAAAGACTGTGGGAGGGATCTAGGAGTGGCCAAGTAGTTTGTGGGGACTGTGAGGTAATAGAATGCCAGGGACCTGGTCCACTTGGCCAAGGTAGAATAGAGCCTAGATATGATTAAGGGTGGGAAGTGGCTGGAGACCATAGGGAGGAAAGACAATGGAGGGCTAGACTAGGTTAAAGGTAACAGAGAATAGGGAGTAGCCACAATGAAAGGCCAGTTGATGGGATTATAGACTCAGGCAAAGGCCAGAGATTTGGCCATGTGGGAAAGGCTAGGGTTTTTTCCTTTTTGGGGTCTAGATCCCATCCTCATCACATCAACCCCTAGTTTTTTCTCCACTATATAATGATCACTGGTTACATTTTGGTTCAGGGTCTGGGCTGTCTTAGCTCATTTCACCCTACTGGCCCCTTGATGACAATCCTGCAGATTTTGACTAGTCCTTCTCAAGATCTTCTTTCCCACCTTGTGAAAAGCTTAAAAGGTCCCCAGCTACCTCAGGCTGCTTGTCTATCTTGGACTATCCCCTCAGACGATGGGAATAATTCTTTCTGAATTTCTTCTTAGAAGAGAAGACCATTCCCCTTCTGGATCTCTTTTGTGAGCATTTGCCTCCAATCTCTGCCTTAAATCTCTCTCCTCCAAATTCCTTCAATGCATAGGTCAGGAGACACTTTTCAGTGAAACTCTTCCTAAGTAACAAGGAACAGAAGCAGGGTAATCTCTTTCTCCTAGGATGCCTCTTATATTGGAGTAGTAATTCTTCCATATGAATTTTCATTCATTCATTCATTCACTCATGTGATCCTATAGTCAAAAATTCCCCCAGAAAAAGAAACTTACCAAAGCAGAATTACCTGAAATATGATGCCTCTTAGTGTTTACACTAACCATATTACAGGAAGGGTAGAGAGGAAGAGGAAAATGAACTGAGCTAAGGAGTCACTGTTCTTGGAAGAAGGGGGATAAATAAAGGTAAAGGAACTATGAAATGAGAAAGAAAGTCGGTTATGGAGGAGTGAAAAGAGTATTGACTTTGAAGTCCGAAGACCCTGGGTTCAAATTCTCCTTTTGATGCCTCCTATGCAAATGAACTTAGCTAGTTGCTAAAGCTTCTGGGGCCTCAATTTCATCATTTGAAAAGTGAGGGGTTTGGACTAAATGATCTCTAAATTCTCTCCCAGCTATGAGGAGACTTATATGATCTTACGACTTAACTTAAAAAAATGTTATTTGTGCAATCTTTTTTGAGAACCCATCAGCTGTCTAAAGGCAGACACACCTGGATGCCTAATTATCACAGCCCAATGGATTAAGCCTTGTTCTGAGAACCATATTATCTGAATTCTGTTTTGTGAGCTTCTGTTGACTCTCTGTGTGACTGTGGGCACTTATTCTTTCTGGACCTCAGTTTTCCCACCTGCAGCATGAAGCAAATGATTCCTATCACTTTATGAACTCAGCATGAATTTACTAAAGGCCTACTAAGCACCAAGGATTGTTCTAGGTGTTGTAAAGGACAAATCAATGAATAAAGCACAGTCCCTACCCTCACAGGAGGGTGAAATTCTGTATCAGATGAACAGAAGATGCTTGTCTTTCAAACTGCACTTATTAGATTTAAGGAATTATTAGGACTATAGGGGAAAGAATAAGGTATGTGAAGGCATTTTCCCTAAATCCTGGCCTGGGATACAAGCACCATTGCATGTTGCTTGGTTTTTGTGACTTTATTCAAAAATGTTATTCTCCTTTGGTCATTGTGGTTGCAGCTCCTAGTTTCAAGTAAAATGTAGATCTAGTTTCAGAAGTTGCTTTGTTAGAGCTACTTAATGACAAAATTGTGTGTGTATCTGTATGTATGTCTGTGAGACTAAAACTCAAGATGATTATCTGATTATTCTATTTTTGAGGGTGTCCTATGACTTACAGGCAAACCAAAAAAAAAAAAAAAATCAAAAGCCTTTTCAGTTCACAAAAAAAAAAGTCCATGAATATGTTTAAATACTTCAAGGTTGCTAGGAAAAGACAAGACAAATGGTCTTTGTAAAATTCATAGAATCTCATCAGGTACTCATCTGTCTGGGTATTGTTGCCAAAATTCAATACTTTACTTGTAGCTATCATTTTTCATGTGATTAAAAAAGAACCTGGTCCTGTACAAGGTTTTGAACTGTGGAAGTTTGAAGAGTTCAATTCGTAAATTTCCCTGGGTTGTATTAGGAGAATTGACCCTGATGCCTTTGCCCAACGACATGAATTTGCTGAAGGTTTGTGAGGAAGGTGCTTCATTCAGTTTGCAAAGCACTATAGAGAGGGAAAGGGCTATAGAGAGGTGGCTAATTATTATAATTGAAGTGGATGAGTGAGGCAATGAATGAATTCCTTAGGAAATAAATGAAATATTTAAGTCAGGAAACAAGTGGGAGAAGCTTTTAAGATTAAAAGAATGAAAACCGGCATTTTTAGCATGAGTTTGGTCTCTTAAGAGAATGTTTTCTCGGAGTCTATTTGTATAGACATGGCATTACTCAAAGTAGAAAATTTGTTATTATATGACGAATTGGAGCTTTATATGTAGACACCAAGAGACAGCATGAAATAATAGATGGGAGGAGACTGACCCTGGAGTCAGGAAGACTTGGATTCTGAAAAACCTATTCTGCCTCTGACATATACTGCCTATATGACCCAGGGCAAATTATTTAAACTCTCAGTACTTCTCTTAGAGTCAGGGGTGGGGAACCTGCAGTCTCAAGGCCACATGACTTCAGTCAAAAGGCCACATTTGAGAACCTAGAGGGTTGCATGTGGCCTCAAAGCTGAAGGTTCCCCACCGGTGACTAGACCATAAATTTCAGGCAAAATGGGTAATGTGATAATCTGTCTTGGTGGTAAGAATTTCTATAAAGGGAGCTCTGAGAAACATAGAGAAAGGGAGACAGGGACAAAAGGACAAAGAGAGAGACAGAGAGATAGAGAGAGACAGAAAGAGACAGAAATATAGAGATAGAGACAGAAAGTCAGAATCAGAGATAGAGAGACAAAAACAGAGGCAGACAAAGAGACAGCTGAGAGAGACAATCTTAAAGTCAGTAAGAACTGGTTTCAAGTCCTACCTCTGACTGGCTGTATGATCTTGGGCAAATCACTTACACTATCAGTGTTCTAGGTAAGCCTCTAAGTCTGTAAGTTGCAAAAATGGTGCCAACGTCCGTCCATCGGGAGAGGGGTTTCTTCATCTGGGAGTTCCCTATGTCAAGTAAATCAGAGGTCAAGTCTCTATCCTATCTCTATTCCATTTATGAACTCAACGAGCCATTTATGCTACATTTCCTCCATGTATTTATCTGCATTACCAAGATACTTTAGGAAAAGTTAGAGAGAGCCTCAGGGTCTTAAATAATCCAAACAATTGCTGCTGTCTAGATCTGGATTTTAAAATGTTCTTTTAAAAAAGTTTTGCATAAGTTCCAAGGACTCCTTGGACCCACATTCTCCTTGACATTCCTAAGTGAGGATTTGCATATAGCATCTTATTTCTTTTGTTAGATAACTGAAGCAGATGAGGTGATAAGATATCTTATCTGAGTATTCAAGGTCAGCATTTCTCAAATGAATTGGGTCACAGAACTTTTTTTTTTTTTTGGATTGAGAGAATATCACAGGATCATAGATTGATAGCTGGAAGGAATTTTGGAGGGTACCTGATCCAACCCTTTTGCTTTATAGATGATGAAACTGACAAAATGATCATAGATTTCAAAATAGAAGGGAAGTTAGAGGTCATTTACTCCAATCTCATTTTACAAATGAGGAAACTGAGGCATAGAACATTTAAGTTATATGCCCGAGGCCAGACATGTAGTGTCACATGTAAAATACGGACCCACATCTTCCTGACTTCAAAGCCATCCTTCTATCCATTAAACCATATTGTCTCTCTAGAGTCCCGGAGAGGTTAAAGTAATTTGCCTAAGGTCACACAGATAATACTCTGGAAACAGAGGATTCAAATATACATCTGTCTTCAAATCTAATACTTTTCACTATAACAGGTATCCTCCCCAATATATGAGTAGAACCCAATTATATTGCTATTAGAACCTATAGATTCTTCTCTAGAGGAAGACAGGGAATAAAATAATGAAATAAAAGGAGTCAGGAAAAATTTTAAGCAAAATAGAAGAAATTAAGCCCATTTTCATCCCAAACAAAGTGCTATACAGTATTTTTGTGTATACATAATTAAATATTTAATATTTTAGAGGGGAAAACATTGCAAGCCTCAAAATATTCTTAAAGAATATCTATTTATAGCCTGTAGAAGCCATTTGGGAAATATATCCTTTTAGGATATACAAGTAGTCAGAGTGGGATCATTCTGTTAAGACAAGACATTCTGGAATAGACTCTTTTACAAAAGACAGGTCTGGACCTGGGCTCCAAGGGAAGTAATAGCTTTCCCCTCTGGGTAGCTAGAGAAGTCAACACCAATATCACAGAGCTTGTTGGTTTCTAGTTGTACCACCAATACATCTTCCTTGTCTTGACAATTCAAACTACAAAAGAATCTGGGCATTTGATTATATCAGCCAATCAATCGATTAATCAAATGTTTAGAAAGAGCCCATCATATGCCCTGGGCAGATAGGTGGCACAATGGATAGAGTGCCAGACCTGGAGTCTGGAAGACTCACCTTTGTGAGTTCTTAGACACTTAATTAGCTGTGTGACCCTAGGCAAGTCACTTAATCCTGTTTACCTCAGTTCCTTATGTGTAAAATGAGCTGGAGAAGGGAATGACAAACCACTCTAGTACCTCTGCCAAGAAAGCCCCAAATGGGATCACGAGGAGTTGGACACAACCGAAACGACTCAGCAACAACAGCAACATTATATTTGATTGCTAGAGAATGTACAAAAAAGAAAAATGGACTCTACCTTGATGTTCTTGGTTGGCAGGCAACATGAAACGATTAGAACAGAACCAGCAGACATTAGCTTTAACACCTATCAGTTACCTTCAGCTGACATGGAATTAGGTTTTTCATCCTTATAACCCTAACTGTATGTATCCATATTTTGTATTGAATTATCAGTGGATATATTGCATCTTCAGTAGAATATAAGCTCCTTGAGGGTAGGGCCTGTTTTATGTTTATCATCATATACTCAGCACCTAACACTGTGCTTTTGCACATAGCATATAAGTGTTGAATAAATACGTGAGTTGGGGGAAGACAAAAGGAAGGAAGGAAGAAAGAGAAGGAGGGAAGAAGGGAAGAAAGAAGAAAGGGAGGAAGGAAAGAAGGAAGGAAGGGAAGGAATTAAGGAAGAAAGAAGGAAGGAAGGGAGGGAAAAAGAGAGGGAGGGAGCATGGGAGAAAAAAAGCATTATTTGGAGTCCATATTCCTCAGGATAATAATAAGGGACATAGAACATAAGGGAGAATTTAAAGGGCTAAAAAAGAAGTCCTCCAACATGTTTGGTGGACCTCCTGTCATGACTTTGCGGGGAGGGAGTAGAATACAGACAGTTGTCACGGGCATAAATAGGTTGTGATCATTGTAGGGAGCTCTGAAATGTGTAAGATCACAGATGCATTTGAGCATTAAGAAAACATCCAAATATTCTTTTCCTCTCCTTTTCAAGAGCACAGAAAAATCCCACTTCTCCAAGATTTGCTCTCAGCAATGAAAGAGAAAACAGTTACAGATTGTATGGGTTTCAAAAAAAAAATAGGTATAGGGGTAAAGCATGGACTGTGATAGGAAAAACCTTCTTTCATTTGGGGGAATATTTTGCTTCAGAGAGGAAAAAAAAAATCAGTACTAAATCCATTTTGATTCTGGCCTCATACACACTCTGTGGTCACAAGGGAAGAAAAAAGTTTCCTTACATCTTACGCAGCAGTGTCCTTATAGACCCTATTTTCCTCGGAACTTTTTTTTTTTTTTTTGCAGCTTTAGAAAAATAGATAATTACTTCAGTTAATTTCAGCAAAACAGTTCAAACTCATCAGGGCTGAACAAGTATAATTTACTGCTCCTTCTGACTTATTGTTTTGACTAGATCTAGATTGATGATTAAAGTGGTAAACAGTAACATTTTTATAAAATGGCTGACTCTGCCAATGGCAACAGAATAAGGAACCTGCCGGAATAGCTGGGCTGTGATTGTGATTGTGCTCTAGGCTGTCAACAAAGAATATAAGTATTTGACAAGGTGTTATCTAATTGTGTTTTTAAAAGCCGCAATACATACATCTTTTAATGTGTCACTTTAAGCAGCCAGAGAATTTCTTTTATTAAAAAGTACAAAGGAAAAAATGAATGCCTTGCATTTTCGTGTGTGTGCGTGTTTTTTTTTTTTTTCTTTTCCTTCAGCTCTGCCCTTTTGCCGTCATTCGGTGGAATATATTTGCTCTTTAGTCAAATTGGCTTTTATTTAAATGGTTGCCCAAAATAGCACAGCAACATTAGGTGCATAAGAAGAAAGAACAGTGTGTCCCATAGACAGTTTTTGCTTCCTTGAGGGGGCTGGGGGTGAGGGGGAGATGTGGGGATTGACTGATGGTAGCAGAAGCTTAAGGATAAAAATCCTTCTGGCACATTTAGATGAGGACAAGGAGTATGAGGGTCAATGACAGATTGTCTCCTCCCTTGTTCTGCCTTCAGGTATGGGGAAGCCCCTATGCTGCTAGACCTTTGGAAAGAGAGGCACCATCTCCTTCAGAAGCAGCAAGGTTTTTGCATTCGTGGTCCTACATGATATCTGGGGTCCCCTCTGGGGCCCCTCTACTAATCCCTTCCCACCTTTCTCTTTTTATACTCTCTCTTTTCCAATTTTTTTTTCATTTTTCTTTCTGTCTATATTTCCTATGCATTAACCCTGCTGGTCAGATGCTGTGCCAAGGAGGTTGATGAACTCCAAACCAAAATTAAAAAGCTACTAATAGGGAAAGCCCATCTGCCTTCTCTAAGATACTAGAGGATGCTAGCTGATAAGGCACATAGCACATGATGCTAAAGCAAGCAACATCATTTTGTCATGTGCCGAAGAATAATGAGGGGGTTCAAGAATTCTCTGCAGTGGTAAGATCCGGGGATAACCCCCAAGAGAACATGGCGTAGGAATGGCCTGGGAAAGGTGAGGGCCTGGCGTGGGTGGAATTTCTACCATAACTGTCTCTGAAGACATCACTACAGGTTGGGGGTGGGTAGGGAGGAGGAGAAGAGACAGACAGACCGACAGAGAGACACACGCACACACAGAGGAACACACACACACACACATACATACAGAGGGGAGCAGAGAGACCACAGAGACAGATAGAAACAGATAGATATAGACACAAGAACAGAGAGAGACAAAGAAAGAGAGATGGAGTCATGCTATAGGCTGCTGGCCCATGATAAAACTAAAGATCAAGAAGTTCTTCCTGTCAGGTATAAAAGTTTCTAATAAACTTACTCATTTTGAGCTTGTGGGGAATTTACATTTTAATCCTTGGAAGGAGTTTGCATTTATTAGTCAAACAAAACTTCTACCCATTTCTCCTAGTTCTAGTCTCTGAGGGCCCCAGGACAAAATAAATATCTTTTCCATATGACAATCCTTCAAATACATTTGGACAGCTATCGTTTCCCTTCTACGTCTTTACTTTTCTATACTACATATTCCAGGTTCTTTAACACATCCTCATATGGCATGAATTTGAAGCCCTTCACCATCTTGGTCACACTCCTCACCATCTCATCAATATCCTTCTTAAAGATGGTGCCCAGAACTAAACAAAGTGCTATAAAAATGACCCAATTAGGCAGCATATAGTGGAATAGGGCAGCAAGGTGGCATAGGGGATAGACCACTGGGCTTGGAATCAGGAAGACCCATTTCCTGAATTCAAATCTGGCTTCAGACACTTACTAGCTGTTTGATCCTGGGCAAGTCACTTAACCCTGTTGGCCTCTTATCTGTAAAATGAGCTGGAGAAGGAAATGGCAAACCACTCCAGTGTCTCTGCCAAGAAAGCCCCAAATGGGGTCACAAACAGTGGGATAGACTATCAACTCACATTTCTTAGACAATATGTCTCTCAGTGCAGCTTAAGATCACATCAGTTTTTTTTTTTTTGGCTACCAAATCACACTATTAACTAATACTGAGCTTGAAGTTCACTGAAATCCACAGATCTTTGTCAAGCAAAATACTGCCAACTTCTATCTCCCCCTTTCTTGTACTTGTGAAGTTGATTTCTTCAACTTAAGTATAAAATTTTACATTTATCTCAATTAAATTTCATTTTATTCGGTTCTGTATGATATTTTAGTTTGCCAAGATCTTTTTGAATTCTGATTGTGTTAGTCACTTCTACCAATACTGGAAGGATATATGAATTTGATAATCATAGCATCTCTGCCTGTATCCATGTCATTGATAAATATATTAATCAGCACAGTTCCAAGCCCAGATCCCTGGGACACTACACTGGTGACCTCCTTCCCAGTTGACATCAAGCCACAAGGACCACTCTTTATTTCTGTCCATTTAGTCATTTCCAAATCTACCTAAGTGTACTATCATCAATCGAATATGTAGTATCACTATCATTTCAACAATAATAGCATGAAGGCATCTACAAAACCCTTTGCTAAAATCTAAGCAATTTACAACTATAGCATTCCCCTGATTTGTTGAGTAAACCTGTCAAGAAAGCAAATCAGTTTAGTCTGTCATGATTTGTTTTTGATGAAGCCATAGTCACTCTTTGTGAGCACTGCTTTCTTTTCTTTTTTGGTGTTGTTCTGTCATTTTGGTCGTGACTGACTGTGTGACCATATTTGGGGTTTTCTTGGCAGAGATACTGGTACTGTTTGCCATTTCCTTTTCCAGCTCATTTTACAGGTGAGGAAACAAAGGCCAACATGGTTAAGTGACTTGCCCAGGGTCACACAACCAGTAAGTGTCTGAGGCCACATTTGAACTCAGGTCTTCCTGACTCCAGGCCTAGCACTCTATCTACTGTACCACCTAGCTGCCCCTGCTTTCTTTTTTATCAGTTCACTAATCATCCTTTTAACATTAAAGAATTTTGCCAGCAATTAAAATCAAGCCCACTAACCTACAGTTTGCTGATTTCATTCTCCTAAAAAAAATTATTAAAAAAATATTAATACACCCCACTCCATCATGTTATAGGTACAGAAAAGTTAAGTGACTTGCACCAAATCACATAGGTAGTAAATTACATAGCCAAGATTCAAATGTTCCATCCAACCTCTTCATCCTGGAACTTCCACAGTCTGGTCCCAACCTGCCTACCTACCCTGTTTACCACTACTTTCTAGTACACATCTTGACTCCAGTCAGTTTAATCTTTTCGCTCTCCTGTGAACTTGCCCCGCTCATCATGGACTCTTTAAGCTTGTCCCTCCTTCCTCCCACTGATTCTAATGCTACCCATTTCTGAGAATTGAGCACAGTTTTTCCTCACCCATGGTGTCTCTCTGACTCCCCTAGTCTCCATTGTCCTTTCCCTTCTCTGAACAACTGTCCTTACTGTCTCTTCTATAGCATTCATGTCATATAGAATATATTGGCTTGAATTGTTCCTTAACATTTTTGTGCATGCATGCATGCATGCCACATCACATAACTCAGATTGTGAGCAGCAAGCTCATGGACAGGCACTGTGTATTATTCTCATGTAGGACTCTGCACGTAGTAGGTATTTAAAGAATTTGTTTTCCCAGGGTTGGGGGGGGGGGAAATTTGCACTTCAGAGGGAAGGGAAAAAGGGTGAATACTGGAATAAAATCCACCGGAACTGGTGTCCCTGGAAATTCCACCCAGTCCCCTGGCATCATTAGAGTTTGCCTGGTTTACTTTGGGAAGGTCCTCCTGAAAGTAAAAGGAGTATAGTTTTACAATTTTAGGACTGACTTTGTGTCTTACTGTGACTTGGGGAGATGGCAAGATTTTTTGTAAAGAATAATAAGATCACATATTTGTAAAATACCTGATATTTTCTCAGAGCATAGGTGGGGAACAAAGGGGTGAGAAGACGTTATCTCCCTAGAAGAAATGCTTGATTGAGTGATGCAGAAGACTGAGCTTTTCTCAGCTCTTTTGTTCACTACCAAGCCAGGATCAACTTAATAGGAAATCATAGATGATAGGTGTGGAAGGGACCTTCAAGATCATTTAGCACAACCTTTCATTTTACAGAAGAAAATCAGAACTAGGTACCTTATTTCTACTATGTAATTTCTTATGTTGGGTATCAACTCTCTATTAGTCCTATTGGTTTTGTCCTTGCAAGTTCATAGAGCATCGTTCCTGGCAGCAAAAACTGAAGCAAAATGAGAATTTGCCTTCTTGTCATTGTCAGATACCATCATCTCATCTACTTTTGCTAGTGATCCTTGTCCTCCTTTGAGTCTCCACTTTTATCCAATATAGCTAGCAAAAAGAAACAAAATGAAACTTTTGTTTTATTTTATTTTGTGGAGAGGAGTACTCATAAGCATTCCTCACCAAGCTCAACTCTAGGCACTTTCACTGGCTTTCCCTCATGCCTGAAATACTTTCCCTCCAGATCTGTGTCCCCTGACCTCCCTGATTTCCTTCAAGACCCAGCTAAAATCCTACCTTTTACAAGAAGCCTTTGCAAATTCCCCTTCATTCTAGTGCAATTATCTCCAATTTATCTTGTACATGTGTTTTGTGTGTGTATGTATACACACACACATAAACATGTATAATATGCAAACAACTATGAACAAACAGTATGTATACTATATATAATATGTGCGTAGTATGTATACTATATATAATATGTGCACATTATATATAATAATGTATATCTGATAAATAATACTTCTCTATCATATATTATATATAATAATGCATATATACTATATAAACAGTATATATATGTGTATCTCTATTCATCTGTCTCTCCATTCATCCATCCATCCATCTCTCCATTTACCTATCTATCTGTTCCTTCTATCTATCTACTGTTTGTACATGGTTGTTGACATGCAATCTCTCTCATTAGATCATGAGTTCCTCAAGAGTAGGGATAATGCTTTTTGTCTTTTTTTGTATTCTCAATTCTTAGCACAGTAGCTGGTACATAGCAGGCATAGAGTAAATGCTTGTTGACTGAAGGACTGAGCTCATTCTGTGCTTTAGCACATGACACAATTTTTACAGGGCAGTAGTTGGGCTCTGTTGTTTCCCTTTGCTTCCACTTTCTACATGTCTTTTAAAAATGTAAGTTGTTTGGTAAGTTCCCTGGATGTCTATTTGGATAACTTCTCTCTTTCTTCCTCATCAGAATCATTTTTCTTAGTATCTTCAGACTTTTAAAGGCGTGAGGGGGCATTTATAGGGAATTTCCCTCACAACAGACCTATGAGCTAAGTAGCAAAAGGATTATCATCCCTATTTCACAGATGAAGAAACTCAGGCTCATAGAGGTTAAGACAGGTTGCCCAAGGCTACACAGTTAATAAGTGGGTGAGTCAGGGTTCAAATTCAGGTTTTCTAACTCCAAATCCAGTATTTTCTTCACGAAGACATGGTGGTATTTAAGCCTGATGATGGCACTTCTGGCTCAAGTTAGAGATATTTTGGGGCAGGGGTAGTGAACGGGCACTTCCCAAGGCTTCCCATATCACACCATCTATTTATTCATCACAAACCAAGTCTTATCTGTAGGCTTCAGTTTCCTTGAGACCTCATACTGACATCTTAGTGCCTACTTCCTTAATAAATATGGTAGAAAAGAGGAAAGGGAATGGGAATCTGGGGAGGAAAGAGAAGAGTTTGCTGCCAGAAAGGGGTGGAAGAGAGCCTGCACTCACAGGAAGTGTAGCAGTGTGCCCCTCTCCTTTTCCTACAGAAGTCTCAGTTGGGCATCAGAGTGATGAGGGACTAATGACCTGGTCAAAGCAGTTATTTAATCCATCATAGTCAGTGTCATGCAGGGAGTCAAGCAATTTGCTACCAGTTATGCAAAGAGGCAGCCTCACAGAGAGTGAGCCAAGTCTGATCAGAAGGGCATGATATCCACCCAGGGCATTCCAGGGCATTTTCTCCCTCTGACAAGAGTAGGGTAGTTACAGAGAAGGGGAGTGGGGGCAAGGTGGGGTGTGATGCTCTAAGGGAGGCCAGATTACAGGGTTAGGCACGCATACTACGTCTGCCTTCAGTAGGAAAGTGGAAGGTAGGGGAGCTGTCTCCAAACAGGGCTTCTGTGTTCTGACCCTTACCATGCTGCAGGTGTGGAATAGATGGCAGAGGCCACCAAAGGGTGCTTAGAAATGGGAGGAGGAGGGTTATGCAGTTGCCACTGTTGAGTGGACAGATGTTGAGAGGTCAGGTCAAATTGGTATTCAGAGCTGCCAGGTACCATGGCAGCAGCTGGAGAAGGAAAGATTTGGTACAAGAAACCCACCAAACGCTTTTCAATATTGAATGTCCATTGATTGTCCTTCCTGAGAAATCTGAGGAAGGGGTTTCTGGGATCCCTAAATGAACTTTGGCATTTTGTATTTTAGCATTTTATGGCTCACAAGAGCTCTGGGGCAAGATGCCTCACATCACTCAGGTACCATTTCTAAAGATGAGAAAGAACAAAAGAATCCTAACTAGATGTGATGAGGAGGGAAGAGCTGGTCCCAAACCATTTAAAGCTGTTCACAGTTGAAGTTGAAATATCTTCAAGGCCTGATCTTTGTTTTGTCTTCTTTTAGTAAAGAAAAATGTGGATAAATAACTAAATTTCTTATTTAACATACTTCAGTAATTCAAAGGATCTTTTATTTTATCTGTATTCCTTCTATCATCATCAATCAACATGTATTTAATATGTGTTTGCTGTGTACCAGGCACTGTACCCAGTTCTGGGGATGCAAAGAAAGGCAGAACCTTGGTCCCTGCCCTCAAGGGGTGCACAGTTTAATGGAGAAGACAACATGCAAATAACTATGTTTACACAAGATAGAGAAATGAATAAATAGATACAGACAGTGCAAATGAAAGTCAATCCCTGCTGGAGGGCACTGGCAGCGGGAGAACTGGGAAAGGCTTTTTGCAGGGACAAGATTTGCACTGAGTCTCGAAAGAAAGAAGCCGGGGAAGCCAGGATGCTGAGATAAGGACAGAGAACATTTTAGGCATGGGAGACAGCCCATGAAAAAAGCATGGAGTTGGGAAATGGTGTGTTTCTGTGCAAGGAACAACAAAGAGAATAGAGTAACTGGAAGAGACTATGAAATTAAAGGCTTTGTATGCCAAATGAAGCATTTTATATTTGATCCTGGTGGGAATAGAGAGCCACTGGAGTTTATTGAGTAGGGGGGTTGAGATGGTCAGATCTGAGCTTTGGGAAAATCACTGTGGCAGCTGAGTGGAGGAAGACAGATTGAGAGCCAAAAGGAATCTTGGAGGCTGCCTAGTTCAAGTTGCTCATTTTTCAAGAAATGAAAGCCTAAAGAGGTCCAGTGACTTTCCCAAGGTCATCTGGCTAAAAAGTGACAAAAGCAAGGTATTAACCAGGTCCTTTAATTCTAAATCCAATTTTTAATCCACATGGCCACACTACCTTGGATTTCTCAGTCCTTCCATACCTTGTCAATGAATTAGTGAGTTGCAGCAGCTAAAATAACTCATCATCCGGTGGCCAGTCCTGTTCCTCAGATAACAGACTCAAGCGTGGCTCACTAATTGAAGTCTTTCCAGTGTGGAAGGAGCTCTTAGAACTTCCATGCTTTTGAAAACCCAGCGTCACTTCCAAATCATGATGAAGCATAAATATAGGGCTTTAGCATAATTATATTCTACTTAACATATATTCTCAATATGCATTTGAAATCATTTGGGGGTTGAAGGTAATGATTGCATCAGAGCTTAGGGTAAAATTCCAGACCCTGAAGTTTTTAAGGTCATTTCAGGGTGAATAAGTGAGGAGTCCTTGTATAGAAAATTAACAATTCTTCCTGGTACCCTAAAAGTCCATGCTAGAAGAAAGGAAAAAACAGCTAAGCTATTTCTCTCAAGATCATTTCTTTGGTGAGATCAAACCCAGACACAAAAAACCATCAAAAGGATTTGGTCTTGCCAGATAGCTTTATAACCCAATTTGCATTAATGTGACTTTGTCAAGAACTGACTCACTTCAGAAAGTGGCATTTATTCATTTGCTATAGTCCCTTTGGAAGTCTGGCAAGTCAAGTCAACATATTGCCTCTGGCAGCTACAGAAAGACATTGGGCCATGCCACATGGTGAATTTGATTTGGGAGGTGGGGGCTTTTCCAAACTTCTTTCCTTCTGGAAAAAAAAAAGTGGATACCAGGCATGGTAGACAGCAGATGGCTTGTCATAAGTAGCTCATTATGATTCTCTTCTATAAGGAAAGTTCATTCTTTTCTGATCTGGCTTATCGATTAGAATGGGGATACCTTCTTGGGTGAGATGAATTCGAGGACCACAGTAATGAAGATGGTGGCCACTCTTAAATCACAATCCATGTTATTTAGCCCAAGACTCATGCTTGCCTATAGCTGGATCTTGAACTAAGGTACTAGACAATCCACCCAGGGAATAGGGAAAATGTGGAAGGAAGAAGGAAGGAAGAATGAGTGGAAATTAATTAGTTTACCAACTGATTGATTTTAGAAGGAGAATACTACCAGAAGCATACCTTGTTCTACACAAAGATGCAGGTATTTTCTGGTTCATTTTATGTTGCAGCTTTATAACAGCATCTCTGATCTGCCTTCTGGAGTTGTAAATACTTGGTAGCATTTTCACAAATGGATTTTTTTTTAAACAACAGGTTTCCTGGAGAATTCTGCTCTGACATTCAGGAGAAAATGCTGAACTTGAGGTATCTCCTAAATGGTATAAAATGTGAAAAACCTCAGCAAGTAATGAATGCATCTCAAGCTTTATACCTGTTTATTTCACACTTTCTTTAATATACCAATTATTCATGTAACACCTAACAGAAAAATGTGTTATAGCTAGCAATCACTTATAAAAAAAATTCACTAAACAGTAGCACAACAGCTATGTCCATCACAAGATCATTTATCATTCTTCTATAACCATGAACTTGCTGCCAACTGGTAAAAAAAAAAAAAAGAAGTTGATTTAATCTTTGAATTCAGAGGGGAAAAAAAATCCACAGAAAATATTTGTGATGATGAGATATTTGCTTTGCATTTCCACAGCCAGTTAGGATTCACAAACATGGAAATCCATTATGGAATGGTATATAAAGTGTGACCGATTCTTGTTCAGTCAATTAGTGAGCAAAGTCTGAATATGATGTTTATCTGATCATCTGAATCTTTAGTACAGTCAAAAGTGAAGAAGTTATTAACAAAAGATTGGGCTGAGTTCATAGGAGGGCCGGCTCATCAAACTATGCTTTGGTATATCCATAGCATCCGAGAGGGGTTATTTTTCATATTAGATGTGACTGAGTTTAGGAGTCCAGTTAAGGAGAGATCTAAAACACCAGGAAAACACACACACACACACACACACACACACACACACACACGCATACCTCTCTGATTCAGTAACTAAGTTCTTTCAGTTTTTCACACAAATCCAAAATGTGCTTTATTCATGCAGCATTCCTGCCTGCCCTGACTTTGTTTCCTTTCTCACCCCTCAGTTCAACATCAATGATTCCAGTCCTCTCTCCCCAAACCGATGCTATTTTTTGCTGTGTGTTCCGGCACTTGCAGCACCCTGACTCATACGTGGAAATTATCCTGCACATCTGTATTCTGATTATGATATTTAGTGCAAGGGTCATGAATAATAAAATTGCTAAATCTGCTTATTGCTATCTATAAATAAAGGTTATCACACAGAAGAAGGTTTTGTTTTTGGAGTGGCAGAACAAGGCGGGTTATTTGCGAGACAATAGAGCTTTAATTTTAATATGAAAATAAATACTTAAATTTATAAATATTCAAATGGTTGCCGACATACAGGGAAACTGCATTAATGCTTGCTTCAAGAATGAGTAGAGTAGCTGGCAACAATGAGTTGAGAAAGTTTACGAGTCTGGTAGGAGTACATTCCCTATTTGGCAAGGCCCCAACCATGCTTGATTCATTCTGGGCTCAGTTTGCTCTCAGGAAGGACTTTCACTCCTCAACAGTGGTCCTGTCTCTATCATCTCCAATAACACCCCACCCCCAAGTTCTAGCTCTTCTTTATATGTTGTCTTCCCTCATTAGAATGTAAGCTCCTTGAGGGCAAGCACTGCTTTGTTTTCTTGTATTTGTGTCCCCAGCCCTCAGCACAAGTCCAGGAACGTACATGATAAATGTTTTATCAGTCTTTATCAAAGCAAGAGTAGGGCTGGAGTGAGGTGGGGGGACCTTTATGACTTAGATTAGGTGGGATTTTTAATTTGAATAAAACGATTGTTTATGGCCTATAATGCTATTATCTATTATTTCCATTTATAAACTCAATACCTTGACAAAGCCAGCTATCTCTACTAAGTAGAAGCAGGAGCTTTGGGGAGTCAATCTAGGAGGGAAGGGATTGAGGAAGAGGCAGAACAACAATTATAGGTCTGGGAGGCATCCATTGTATTCAGCTAAGGCTCACTGAGGAGAAACTGAGAATAAAGATTATGCCTGCCCAGTGGCCAGGAGTGTCTGTGTATGAGAGAATCCAGTCCCTTTGTGATATCCACACAGTATGGTCTCAAGGAAAGAACAATGGATCTGGAATCAGAGGTTGTTCAGTCATTTTCAGGTGTGTTTAACTCTTTGTGAACCCATCTGAGGTTTTCTTGGCAAAGATACTGCAGTGGTTTGCCATTTTCTTCTCCAGTTCATTTTACAGATGAAGAAACTGAGGCAAACAGGATTAAGTGACTTGCCTAAGGCCATATAGCTAATAAGTATCTGAGGCCAGATTTGAATTCAAGAAGATGTCTTCCTGTCTTCAAACCAGGTGCTCTATCCACGGCACCACCTAGCTGCCCCTGGAGTCGGAGGATTTGGCTTCAAACACCAGCTCTGCTATTATCTTTGTGATATTGAGCACAGTGGCTTAGTGGATAGTTATCACTTGGAGTCAGAAAGACCTGGGTCTAATTCCCACCTCTGACTGTTCCTAGTGGTTCAACCATGGGCAAATCATTCAGCCAATCTGAAGCTGTTTCCTCATTGGGGAAATGGGTCTGATAACACTTGTAGGAATTATCTCATAGGGTTATTGTGGGACTCAAATTAGATAATGTAAGCAAAGTGCTTTTGTGAACTTTAAAGGGCTATATGAATATGAGTACCAATTACTATTATTCAGTCAATTCATTGTTGAACAATATTATTGTTCAGTCAATTCAGATAATCATTATTGTCTTGTCCTCCCTGGGACCCAGTTTCTTCCTCTATGTCATAAAGGAGTTGAACTAGATATCTAATCTAATATCACTTCCAGCCCTAAAAACTTAGATCTTACCTGAATATAGCTACCAGATCTACTATTTGGATTTCAATTAGATTAATATTTTGTGGCTGTTCAATTCAGAAGTTCTTAAGTTGAGATTCATAAGTATATTTCAGGAAATATGTATGAGAAAAAAATTATGTGGATGAGAAAAAATATCTTTATTTTTACTAAACTCTAATAGAAATTTATCATTCCCTTCAATTATGAATATAGGCAACAATATATTATACCGAGAATGGACCACAGGTACCACCAAACTCCCAAAGAGGACCATGATACAAAAAATATTAAGAAACTCTGGTTTAGTTTGAGAACTAGACAACTGAGTAATAAAATCAGTCAATTAGTAAACTATTTTGGATGTATGTATAAGCAGGTAAAACATCCTGTAGATATACCATGAAGGTACCACTGGTTCAAGGAATTTATTTAGTAACTCTCTCTTCTTGTCCCCAGTGGGTACATGCCCCACTGCACTGATTACAACCACTCTTTAGAGCTGCCCCAAAGCTGGCATGTCTGTATCTACGTTTCCCAGAAGCTCCCAACCCTGCTACATGAGAAATGCTTCAACAAGGATGTTCTGGAGCACTTCCGCAGGTGGCCCTTTTGCTCTCCTTGCTTGCTCTCTTCAGTTTGCCAAATGATGGGCTTATAGGATCATCAATTTAGAACTGTAAAAGATGTGAGAGATCATCTATTACAACCCTATTACAGTCAAGTAAACTGAGTCTCTGAGTAAACTTACTTGCCCATGCACAGACTGTGTCACAGGCAGAATTTGGACCATGATCTTTCTGAGACATTCTGAATCAAAGTCTATCACCATTCTGTCCACTACACCACACCGCCAGAGCTGAGTAGTTATCCTAGCATCCATTCTTCACCCTGATCCCAGTGGGATCAAGATACAGTGATGACATTAGTCTGATCTTTATGACACTCTCCATTCTTCCCACCTAGTGTCCATGGAAACCATCTACATGAATCTTGGCCATCCTAGAAGTTTTTTCAGCATAGTAGGATCTTCCTATCCTGTCCTGTCCTATTCTATCTTCAATATGGACAGAAGTCCCATTTATAGAACCCCATCTCTTCTCCACCCAAAGCAGCTAGAGAAGTCAATCTACAGCATTAAGAGGAAGATCCTATATTTCTTCCCCCTGTAGAATTAGGCTTCAGTTAGCTAGGAAACATTTACCCAGAACTTCCTGAGAATCAGCATTAAAAAAAAAAGTATTAGCTTTGTTTTCTGAACTAATCTTTCACAAGACTTAAAGAACCATAGAGTTTTATGCCTGGAAGTGACCATAGAGATAACCTACTGCACCCTTCTTGGACACTGTCTTGGAGAAAACTCAAATCATACAAAAAAAATTAGAGTCAGAAGAAACAGCTAGGTATCCTAACTCCCAGTTCAGTGTTCTTTCCACTGTGTCATGATCATAGGAAGCATGCACAGAGCCTACTGTGCCTGGATGTGCTGACACACTTGGCCCATACTCTATGCACTTCTATGACCATAATGCCATTGGTCAAATGCCCAAATGACTGGTGTTTCCAGGAGGACTAGGTGTATATGCTAGCACTATTGTTGAGCCCAAAGGGGTGCTCTCAATCTAATTTTGTTCCTTCCTACTCAGACATTAGCCAGGGGCCAATTAGCTCCTTTTTTATAAAGTAGATCCCAATTTGTTAATTTCTCCACCTAAGAATAAAGCAAGTTAGTATAAGGGATTTGTTATTTTTTAAAACATTATTGGATTTGGAGTCAGAAGACATAAATTCATGTTTCAGCTCCATCACCTATTCCCTGTGCAAATTTGAGCAGTTCCTTTCACCTCCATATGCCTGTAAAATGAGAAGTTTGGATTAGATGGTCCCTTCCAAGTCAAAATTCACCACCAACAGCAAGATTTGGCAAATACATTTTAAGTGCATGCTATGCGCAGTCTCATTCTGAGATGTTATACCTCCTCTAAAATCCTTTCTTTTCTCGGCTAAATGTCCCAAGTTTCCTTCAACTGATCCCCACCAGACATGGTTCCCAGTTCTGTCACCACCCTAGTCACCCTTTTGTGGAAGGTAGCTAGAGTTTTGCCTTGAGTTGGATATATGTCATTCCAGATATGGTCTGGCCAGCACAGAGAACCATGGAAATAGCTATCCTCGCCTCCCTTATTTGGGGCACTAATTCTCTTAAAGAGACTTTAAGCATGCCCAGGAATCTTGCCTTGACACATGCCCCACATGTGCTAAGAACCATTTTGTTTTCCACAAAAAGTCTTGTGAATTTTGCAAGGGGACCACCTGTCAGAGAGGACAGAGCAAGGGAACCAGACACAGTTCTGGGAGGGGGAGTCAGATTTTTAAAAAGACGGTGATGAAAGAGCAGCGAGTAAGTCATGGACAATTCACCATGAAGCCCAGAAGGTGCCTCTCCAAAGCCACTCACACAGCAGACTATAGGCCTCATCAAGAGGCCATATGTCCCTGCTGGAAGAACATGTGGACTGTCAGTATCTGGGCCTTCTGATAGATATTTAGCTGTATTTCCATGTGTGGGGGGCTGAGTATGCTAAACATGGAGATACAGGCAGATAATCAGGAGAGGGGGAAAAATGTGATTTGGTTTAGGTCATTAATTAGATTTTTCTTAAATATGTCTGGTTAGAGGAAGGATGTAGGTTTAACCCTGTGAATCTGAGAGTTGAAGCTGCAGTTTCATCCCTTACCTCTTTGTCCCCCACCCCTTTCCTATTTAATTTGCAGTCTAAGTGTGTTTGTGATATTTGCCATCACTCTGTAGGTTTCTCTAGAGTCTCATTTTAAAGTGTGCCATGACTCTTATAAAGAGCCAAAAAGCATCTCTCTCATCTGTTCTTCTTGCTGAAAAATATTCTTCCTCAGAATGTTTCATAAAACATGACCTTGTAGACTGACTGGTTAATTTGTACAGTAAGTGAACTCCAAGTGTTACAGTGCTGGAGATCAATAGCTCAATTGACAACAAAGGATGGGAACTTGGGCATGCAGTGGGGTGGCTGTACATTTCTCCAAAGGGGCCTGAAGTTTGTGGGGCCTGGAGGGAAGGAGCAGGGTGAGGGGGAGGAGTAGACAATATAAAGACCCTCCTGTCCTATCTTGTTTCAAGCTGTACCCAAAATAGTAGGAACCAAATGTTCACCACCATGTTGGGGGTCAGGTACCTCAAGAGATTCACAATGGGTGGTGAAAAATTTGTTCACCATAATTAAAAGGTTTGGAGAATTGGAAAGCTAATGCCAACTGATCTTGATTTAGTTGGGAAAAATGCATCCTATCATTTGTTGTTAACTATTGAAGTCATTTAAACCCTTCTGAGAATAGATCTAACACTGGGCTGCTTTGAAGGTTTGATATGTCTTGTAATCCATAGATTATTGAAGTTAATTTCTCTGCTGAGATCCTGCTATCAGTAAAATTGCATGCATACTCAAAAATATACTTTTTAAACAAAGACAGGTTTTAATTGGATTTCTGTTTATGCTTCAGTCTGGAAAAGTGAAATGGTGGGGAAGAAAAAGAAGTCTGCTGAAGGTTCTATAAGGAAAGATACTAGCTAACTCCTCAGTCTTTCCCAAATCTTTTCCTGAACATAGTTCTCCTCCACCCGCCCCCATTTTCCTAAGTATGCTTTGTTCCAAATCTACAATCCATTCATTTAGCTACCTTTTTTGGGAGGAAGGGGGTGTTATTAGAAGAGCCCCTTACAGGATAAGATAAAGTAGGCAATAACAATATGTTGATTTATATCATTGTGGATCATTTTTTCCATACTTCAAATTAATTTTAATTGAATTTCATCCTCTTGACTTTCACTTACTTTTAAATGAGTTTTCGTTGTGGTGCTAGAATGCAACAGACTTCACAAGTTGACAAGTTTTAGTATTTTGATCATAGATTATTATGTAATGTTGACAAATGTTTCTTGGACTACAATACTGCATATTAAATGCTACACGATACTCATGGTATTTTCAATCCATGCAATATTTTACAGGTAGGCGAAAAGCTTGCTAACTGTGTTAAAAATGTAATTAATTTCCAGAAGGTACAATTGCCTCAAGAGACGATTGCAAATAATTTACCAGTTTATGACCATCATGTAGAAGCTGGCTGGGCAGAGGAATCCTTTTTTAAAGAGATGTTCAATAGAGGGACCTATAAAAATGACTTGAAAAACAACAGAGCTTTCTATGCTGGTATTCAAAGTCATTTTTCTATGCTTTCCTCCTCTTCACTGAGGGAGCTGGCCTACTGTCGCCTTGTTCATAGATCCTGGCATCCAGATGTAGTAGAAAGAAGAGTGGAATCAGAAATTTGGAGTTTAAAATCAGAAAACCTGGTTAACTTGGAATTTGGAAGAGTTTGGAATTAGAAAGCCTGGGTTAAATTCTTAGCTTTTCCACATACTACTTGTGTGAACTTTAGCCGAACACTTACCACCTCTGGGAGTGAAATCCCCATCTACAGAATGAGAGGGTTGGGCCAGATGATGTCAAGGGCCACTTAAAATCCTATCACCCTAGTATTAGACAACTTGGGGACATGAAGTTTGAAAGGAAATTTCTCTTTTTGCACTGTAGCCTCATTACTTGTGAATGTGAAATGGAAGGCATTTAATACAATCTTTTTTTTTTTAGTAATTCCTATATATCCAGGCTTATCATTGATTGAGAACGGGTTGGAAGGGACTTTAGAGGTCATTTGGACCAACTCTCACATATGAGAGTCAGCCAACAAACATTTACCAAGTGCTCATTATGTACGTGCCAGGCACTATACTAAGTGATGGAAAGTGAAAAACAGAGGGTTATTTGCCGAAGGTCATGAAGGTCATAAGTAACAGAGTCAGGGTTTGAGCTGAGAGTCACTGACTCAAAATCCAGTTCTTATTTCATTCTTCCACACTTGCTCTGCACTGTGAAAAAATCAGAAACTCCCCATTCACAGAACTCACAGGCTTCTTGTGATTAGGCTCAATTTAGCACATATTGATTAAGAGCCTATTATGTGCAAGGCATAAGACTCAGCATTGGGGATAAAAGATTTAAGAGTCAAAGGTCCTGCTTTCAAGGAGCTTACATTGGACAAAGTACTAAGCTAATGTGGTCAAATTGGATAAAAGGCCAGAGTAAACCTTGAGAGTCCCGTCCAACTCTAGGAGCCTATGATTCTATGAAATGTTCAAATGGATTCTCCAGAGGATAAAGATTATGGGACAGACTATCACGATGAAGGGGCTGGGAAATGTGTTTTTCAGTGTCATTATGAAAGAATTCCTGAAGGAGTTAATACTTGGACAGGGTTTCGAAGGATAGGTCAGATATGGATAGGTGGTGCCATTTCATTCTGGAGGGACAGCCTAAACAAAGGTTTGGGAGCAAGAACAAACCAAGTGTGGTGTGTGTAGTCAGGAGCCCAGTCTGCCTAGGAGGCAGCGTATTCCTCTAGTTAACTTTGGATTATGAGAAGACTTTTAATTAGGAGATTCTATGCACCCATAAGGATCCAACAGGTCAGCTCTCTCTTATTTGAAATATAGAATATTAAAACTGACAGGATCTTAGAGATCACATAGTCTGACTCCATATTTCATAGGCGAGAAAAAGGAGGATTAGAGAGGGAAGTGACTTATCCAAGGTCACATGCAGAGCTGAGACTAGAATCCAGATATCCTAACATCTAGTCCAATTCCACCCTCTTGGATCTTTAGTTAATTATTTGGGCAATGTATTACTTCTTGGCCTCTGGGCTCAGACTCACTTCTCCATTGTGCTGTATGGCATCCTAATGATTAATACCAATTGATGCATGTACCCAAGGAGCTAATTTACATTTTGATGTTGTTTATTCATCTCAGCTACTGGTTTCTTGAGTTTCATGGCAGGTATACTTTTTTGTTCATGCTAAGAAAGAAAGTGCCAGGTTTGATTCAATTCAATTAATTTTTTTTCATATATAAAAAAGACATGTTTTTTCCCTCAAGGAACTCACAGTCTAGTTAAGAAAGCAAGATTATGTATATATATATATATATATATATACACACACACACACACACATATACATATATACACATATATATGTGTGTGTGTGTATGTGTATATTTATATATAGACACATATTTGCTGTTGTTTAGGTGTTTCATATATTATATGTATATATGCATGTATATATACACACAAGCTATTGTTTAGGTATTTCGTATAAACATATGCACATATACATATACACATACACATATATATGAAACACCTAAACAACAACAGCAAAAGTGCTCAATTACCAGAATGTCTGATGTCTCATATGATATGTCCTCGGAGATGAGGAAGGGAGGGGATGCTTTGGACCGGGCCGTTCAAGAATGGTTTCATGAAGGGGCAAAGTTTGAGTCTAACATTAAAGGGTCAGTGGGCTCTGGATCAGGCGACAAGATGGGGAAGTACATTCTATGAAGAGGAATGGCATGAGATGTCTTCGAGCATTTGAGCGACCTGTCATGTGGAAGAGGGATTAGACTTTTCTGCTGGATTCCAAAGGGCAAAAGTAGAACTGATGGGTAGAAATTGCAAAAAAGACAAATTTGGTTTTAATGTGAGTGAAACCATACCAACAATTAGAATTGCTCAAAAGGAAAGTGCCCTGCTACAGGAGGTAGTGAGTTCCTCATCTTGGGTGTCTTCCAACAGAGGTCTGAAGACTACTTTTAGAGTATATTGTACCGGGGAATTCTGTTTTTCAGGTATGAGTTGGACTAGATTATTCTTGAATTCCCTTCTGACTGTGAAATTCTGTCATTCTATCTAAAATTTCAGACTAACATTAAGAATGATGATGATGGTGATCGTGATATGTTTACACTGTATTTAAACTGGGTTCCTCTAACATTCAAAGAAAAAAGATCCAAGAACAGTAGCATGGGAAGTTCCATTTGTCAGTACATCAAGCCAAACCAAACACATAGCACCTTCACCAAAAGCTTTCTTACTGCTGATCCCTTATCCCACTGATGCAGGGGGATTTGAAAGTGTAAATAACACTAGAGCTAAGAGGAGTTATCTATGTGAGTCCCACAAGGATCAGTTGGAGAAGTGACTTTTCCATATACTATTACACACTTCACTCTATATTCTCTGCTTAAAACTGTGCTGAGTTTCCAACAGGCTAAAAAAAAAAAAAAAAGCAAACAAACACTTTGTAACTTTCTGTGGCTATGGCTCATGTCCCTGCAGATCTTGAATGAATTGCACATGTCCTGGAGCTGCATACAATTAAAACAACTCTCCTTAGTAAATGAGGAAGCCTTTTTGAAAATGATAATAAGCCAAGTTGGGGAGTTAATCCCTGACTTAACCCTCCCACCTTCCTTTGGGGCACCTTTCAGAAACTGGTGATTTGAGGCCGGTTGCAGTTCCCCAAAACCTTGGCCTCCAAGAAGTCCTTTCCACAGGACTAGGTCATGCTTACCATACACACGTCTTGAACCTGAGCACCCAAAGATGTGAAGGTTATAAAAACACGATCTCTGCTCTTGCGATTATTTCAAAAGATGGTCACTTTAGTACATTAGGTTTTGTAACCCTTCTGTGCTCCACACTATACTGTACTCATTGCCTCCTCCTCCTCCAAGGAAGCTAATGTTGGAATTCTGTACACGCTGAGTTTCTAGAATTCTTTTCCATCTGTTTCCCAGGATTTCTTTCTTTCTTTTCCTTTTTTTCTTTCTTTCTTTTTTTTTGCCCCATTTTCTATCCAGAATACACTAGACACAGAAAATAACGCATCATGGCCAGAAGAGCTCTTTAATAACAACTTCAAAAGATGTGAGTGCTTTTACTTACAAGTGTTAGGGAAATAAGGTGTATAGTTCAATATTTTGCCTTGATGGCCAATAATAATGGCTAACCATCCCAGCCCATTACAGAATTAGAAATACGCAAAATGAATTCAAACACTCAGCTGACTGTACTGAGTACCTGGGCAAGACAGCAGGTTTAAAGACAGGTCTCATGTAGATTGCTTTCTGGAGAGCTAGTAATGCAAGACATCTGGCAGCCTCAGTAAAGTCTGTATCCCCAAACCCAAATGAACACATGGCATCACAGGTTAGAACCCTGACAATAGTAGTCACAATTCCAAAAGGGGGAAAAAGCTTCCTGAGCTGCAGTGGGGGGGGGTACTATTATACCATCCAGTCAGTCAGTTATCAATCATTTAATAAATGCCTACTAACTTCCAGGCACTGTTTGAGGTGCCAGGGAAAGAAAAGAGGGGGAGGAGAGACACAGACAGAGAGACAGACAGACAGAGACAGGGACACAGAGAGAGACAGAGATAGAGATAGAGACAGAGAGAGAGAAGGAAGAGAAAGAAATAGAAAGAAAGAAAGAAAGAAAGAAAGAAAGAAAGAAAGAAGGAAGGAAAGAAAGAAGGAAAGAAGGAAGGAAAGAGAAAGGAAGGAGAGAGGGAAGAAGGAAGACAGGCAGCTCCTACCTTCAAAGAGCTTAGATTCTATTGAACTGAAACAATGTGTATGTTGTTCAGTTGTTTCAGTCATGTCTGACTGTCTATGACCCCATTTGGGGTTTTCTTGGCGAAGATGCTGGAGTGGTTTGCCATTTCATTCTCCAGCTCATTTTACAGATGAGGAAACTGAGGCAAACAGGTTTAAGTGACTTTCCCCAGGGTCACATATCCAGAATGTTTCTGAGGCCAGATTTGAACTCATGAAGATGAGTCATCCTGAGTTTAGGCCAGGCACTCTATCCACTGGCCACCTCGCTGCCCATTAAGTCCAAAGGGCTAAAGTTTCAAAAGGACAGCACAACCTTTTGACTTCCTAAGAAAATTAACAAGCTACTCTAGCAACCAGGACCCCAATAATTTGGATGGCATTGGCTCTACATATCTGCCTTGCCGGCAGGCTGGAGTTGCTCCGGGTTGCTCTAAGCTGACTCCCTTTGCTGAAGCAAGCCGGGCTTCATGGCAAACTCATAACTAGTGTCTGATTTGCAAAGATTAAAATTAGCCTTTTGTCGGACCTACTTCCACAAAGCCATCGTGCAGTGCTTCTGTGGGGGTTACTTAGCAAAGAGGAGCTGGAAAGCAAGGGCAGCAAGCAAGAATTGGGACTCTAGGTTAAGAATCACTGCAGGGAAGGTCCCCGGCAAGAAATATGCCACAGAGCAAGAAAGAAAGGGACACAAAGACAGGTCTAAGGGAGGCTCTATGGAATAGGGGCCAATGCTGGGATTTTCTTAATCCCCTATTGTTTCTGCTTCGCCCTTCCTTTGCTGGCTCATCTCTAACTGTGGTCATAGTAACCCGGGCAGGGCTAGGAGCAGGACTGCTGCTGTACCCTAGCTGGGGCCTAGAAAACAGAAGGCTTTTTATGACCGCCTCTGATCCGAGGGCATTCCCTACATTAAAAGACTCTTCCGACTTCCACGTCTAGCCAGAGATACTCCTTAGAAGGAGCCCAGAAAGAAGTTGTCATCTGCCCCCCCCCCCCCCACTGCCCACCCCACCCCTCCTTTTTCTATTCCTTTCCTGGATAGATGCTCTTTACTAATTACCGCGGTTGAGATTTTTGACCTAAGAACTGAACTGCCCGGAAAGCATCCATGGGAGCGCTCAGCTTGCCGGGGGTCATGCTCCTGATGTGAACGGGAGGGAAGGAGCCCTCTCGGATGTCAGGTAGAATGAGGCTCCAGCTTCCAGGGCCTGCGTGCGTCGAATCTATTACTCTTAAGACTCTCAAGTCATTTTAAAAGGTTGCCTTTTACTGTAGGTCAGAGATAGAAATTATGAGCAGGAAGCAGATTTACAGACCTTTACACGAGAGGAAAGGAGGGACTGTTTGGAAGCGGTTTTAAAGTCTTCCTAGTGGCTCAACAGTTGGCCGAAGATTGGCCACGTGGGGGAGCTACAGGGGCACTGCAGTCCCACAGACGCACAGGTGGAATAATGCGCCCCCCCGCCCCGCACTCCCCCAGCCAGCCCACCAAAGGTTTGGGGAGAACGCAGGGCAGAGAGGCGAGAGAAGAGGGACGAGAAAAGAGTGGGCTGTCTAAATGAAAAGCAGCCTTGCAATTTCCTGTAATGGGAGCAGTTTTAGCATGGATTAGGACAACATGAAGAGAAGAGATAGTCTTTGCTCTATGCTATGTTTCTTGTGGTCCATGTCAAAAGGAGGGATATTTCCTTCAGAGATGTGAAAAATCCAAGGAAGATGCAACAGGTGTACATATGTGTAGATGCAACAGGTATACACATATACATATGCATAGATATGCATAAATACATATGCACTGCTTGAGCATACACATATGTGTATGTGTAGATATGTATGTGTGCATATACATTTTGTTGTTCAGTCATTTTTCAGTCATATCTGACTCTTCACTACCCCCTTCAGGGTTTTCTTGGCAAAGTTACTGGAGTGGTTTGCTATTTCCTTCTCCAGCTCATTTTATAAATGAGGAAACCGAGGCAAACAGGGTTAAGTGACTTGCCCAGAATCACACAGCCAGTAAATATTTAAGGCCAGATGTGAATTCAAGAAGATGCATCTTCCTGACTCCAGGCCCAGCACTTTAAACACTGTGTGTTTATATACCTAGCTGCCCTATGTGTATACCCAGCCTCTGATTGGTTAAACAAAATTGGTCTCAAGACAAACGGATTAAAGATTGATCTAGACATACTGCAGTTTGCATCTAGTCATAGAGTTGGAAGAGATCTTTGACTGTATAAATGAGGAAGCTAAGATGCAGTAAGAAAGAAAACCCCACACAATGCGAAATCATTATTGTTGTTATCGTTATGATCTAGCAACTCTATCCTAAGGGAAGAAAAGACCATGCATTATGTCACTTTAAAGATTCTCAAATCATTTTGAAATTCCTGTGAATAGATGGTATTATAAAATGGAAAGACCATTGAATGTGAAGTCAGAGATCCTGGGTTTGAATCCCAATATCATACTATTTGGGTAACATTGGGCATGTTAGCTCCTGCTGCTGTTCGATTATATAAGGTTAGACTAGATCAGTGATGTCAAACTCAAGTAGAAATGGAAGCCACTAAACCATTCATAAAGAAACTTGTGAGTTGCATATCGATTTAGAAAACCACACATTAACATTATCTATGTATTATTGTATTTTTATTAATTTTTTAAAAAATATTTCCCAATTACATTTTAATCTGGTTTGGATATTGGTAGCAGAGATGATATAATCTCTTAATTCTCTTCCAACTCTAAATCCTGTCACCCTTCAAGAGAATGGAAGATGTTTTGATTTCTTCAATTTAAAAAAAAAATGTATTCTTCAACTCAAACCATTTTCCACATACCAGAATGATGCTAAAACTCAATAAAAATCTCCTGGATCAAGGAATACATTTGCTCTAAGTACCCAGATACCCATTTTATATGTCAATTGCTATGCTTGTTAAATAATATTCTGCCCCATTCTAGGTGTGACTCAGTGATAATTTGGTGACTAGAACTATCCAAGTATAAGGTCCAAAGCACTTGAATTCTTTTGACATCATATCCCCATTATGATATTGGCTAATACCACTTTCCCCTAGTCCTTCTTACTGTTGCATCTCCTCTTCCATAACAGGCAGATTATTATATTTATTAAGGCATGACTGAATTGAACCTATTTCATTTATTCCCCATTAGTGCTATACAAGGCAAGGGTTCTATGCCAATGGCAGGAAATAACATTTCTAGTTACACACATATACATACATACACACATACACAGAGTGCAATGCCCAGATAACATTATCTCCATGCATTACTTCCATTTTCTAACCTACCACCCAGTCATGTTGCTGACAAGGACAGGAGAACAGCCACAGTTCTTGATAATGGGCTGTGAAGAAACAAAATAGAAAGTATTTTGCCAAGAAGATCCGAGGCTGTTTTCTTTGCAAAGTTAAGAATTAACCTGGGGCTCAGATTTCACACGTCAACTGTAGTCAACTCTTCTCATTATTCAGCTAAAATTGACATGGAGGCTAGTACTGGACTTAAACTCAGCCACTGATATTAGGTTTATACTAGCTGACCCTGTCTGTGAACCCTGGTTTGCCATGCAGCTAAGGAAACTCTCCTTTAAGGGCCTCTCCTCTAAAATATCAGGTCTCGGGGTCATTCGAGGGTTCCAAGAACTCTGAAATTTCAGGCTAGACTTTAGAGCTCCATCTGTGCGTTTGAACAGCAGCTTCCCGCCATTAGCTCCTATGGTTCGACCTCTGAACTTTCAAACAACAATTTTATTTAGAAAGTTGATTTATTCATAAGCAAATAGGATACAGTGTGGATGAAGTACAAGGAACCAGGAGGCAGTTATTAGATTTATAAGCACAAAAGCCTCACTGTTGCAGACAGTGGAAGCTCAGCAGTTACTGTACCTTTCAAAACTAATATGTAACCATATCTGTTTTAAAAGAGTGATTCATTTTACTCCCAATGCATGAGAAACTCCTTCTCATCCCCACCACAGGAAACTTGAGTCTGATTTTAATGAGCTTCAATTGGAATGTGGCCTTTGAAAAGTAGTGCATTTGAAAAGATGGAACATTAAATTTTGTAATGATGTAAAACATCTTCAATTTTTGACAGGACAATGGTGCTTATTGTACTTTATGGGTCCACTGGTGATTCAAAGGTCACTTTGTATATGACTCCACAGACAGGGGCAGCACTGAATGAAAATTAGGTTACATGTGATCAGCTTTATTATTAATCAGATGAAAATGGATTTTTAACATTTTTCTAATGAGCAACAGAGAAGGAAGAAAATACCACGAATAAAACTAGGGAAGAGAACAGCAAGGCTAAAAAAAATGCACTGTGGTCATAACTAATAACGTGCATTAAATCTGAAATTCTTAAATACTATCTCAAGAAATAAAATGCAGCTGCATATTTTGGTGTCATAAATACACAGAAAACTGCTGAAATACCTACTGTAATTTACTATCTCTGTCCTTTGTTTATAACTAACTAATGAACTGATTTCTCCTTACAGTATATTACTACAACACCGGCAATGCCACCGTGGCTTAGGTTGTGTGGCTGTTTCCAAGATAAATTCTGGTTTTTGGAGAGTTTATACCTCAGCTGTTAAAAGAACAACAAAAAAACACAACGCAGGCTAAAACGTGGCATAGGAGGTCTAAGCTAGGAAACATATTCATGGCATAACGCTCCCACTATACCTCTATTCCCAGCCCCAAAATAATCCCCCTAAAAGAAGAAATGGAAACAAAGCAAAACCCCTATTTTGTGCTTTCTGAGGGATGGCAAATGAGCACATGCATACACCCGTCTTAAGAGTTTCAAACAAGTTGTTTACATTCTTGTTGAAATTGAAAAGGTTGCTTTTCGAGATAACTATATGTGGAATTTATCAAGGTGTTTATGGAATGTAGAAACATTGGCTCTCAGTTAATAAGCAAAGGGAAACAATGAAATATGGTCCATGAAGACCATACTCTTCTGGGATGTATAGAATCAAAAATCTTCTTTCTCTTTTTCCTCTGAGTGCCGTGGCGTTTCGTCTGTTATGAGACATATTTGTCACAGTAACTTTTGCATTTCCCTCATATTTCCTGCCTCAAGGAACTTAAAGTTGAGAGAGAGAGAGAGAGAGAGAAGGAGACAGAGAGATAGAGAGACAGAGACAGAGAGAGACAGAGACACAGAGAAAGACAAGAGAGAGACAGAGACAGAGAGACAGAGACAGAGAAAGAGAGAGCAGAGACAGAGATAGAGACACACAGAGAGAGACAAAGACAGAGACAGAGAGAAACAGAGACACAGAGACACAGAGACACAGAGACAGACAGAGGCAGACAGAGACAGAGAGAGAGACAGAGAAAGAGAGAGACAGAGACAGAGATAGAGACAGAGACTATGGACATGCAACTACTAAGGATCCAGAGCAGAGAGAAAAGCAAGAAGATACAGCCCCCTGCTCTTCTCTTTCTCACCACAAATCACCGCAGTGATTTTTCTCAGGCACAGATCTGACCATGTCATTTCCCTACTCAATATACTCCAATGGCTCCCTATTGCCTCTAGTGTAAACTATAAGTTCTTCCGGTTAGCTTTTAAAGTCCTTGACAGCGTGGCCCAACACATCTTTCCAAGTTTATTGAACGCTAATTACTTCCCCTTCTTCACTCTGCGATCCAGCCAAACAGGCTTTCTCTCTGTTCCTCACACACAGGATACCATCCCTCCTACCTACCCTCCATGCCTCATACTGACTGTTCCCCATGCTGGGAAGGCACACCTCCACTTCACAGAATTCCTCTCTCTCTTTAAGAGGCATAAGAAGCCTTCCTTCCCATAAGAAGCCTTTCCTGAGTCCCCCAACTCCTAGCGCCCTTCCTCCCTAACTATCAGGTATTGGTTTGTATTTATTCTCTCTATACTTAACTTTCTATGTACTTATATATATATTTATTATCACCTCCACCAGAAGGTAAGCACCTTGAGATATTCTATCCCCAGAGCCTAGCCTAGTGCTTGGTACTTGGTCGGTATTTAGTAAATTCTTGTTGATTAATTGCTAAAAACACAAAGACCTTAGAGGGTTATGTGGCTTTTCAGTATGATGATTAGGAACAAAAGACAAAATGGTGAACTGAAAGTATATCAAAGAAATGTCACAGCAAAGTTTAAAAAAGGAAAAATTCAGGTACTGAGGTCAGATGCTTGGTTTAAAATGCCAAACAGTTTGACTGAGTTTTGAAAAAGTAATTGATTACTTTCAAGCAGAGACGATGGACTTGGCTTCTTGTTTTAGTCATGACAATAGTCAGAAAATCCCATCTATGTTGCTGAACTATCTAAGGCTCTTTTAGAGCATTGAGGTAGTCACAATATGAAGTGTGTTATTTCAGGAATCCCACTAGGAATGTGCTCTACTTGGGGGGTAGGGGAAGGGGTAAAGTGGGGAGTAGAATGGAAAGGAGCCACAACACTTGGGGAATTGGAGAAGAGGGGATGGACTCAAGATGAACTGGCTATTGCCTTGGATCTCATAGTGTTTCATTTTCTGAAAAACTGATAGTGGAATTCACAGAGGCACCAAGGATCAGTGGAGACTCAGCTCTTGAGATGATAAACGTGGATACAATCTTGGGATGCCTCATAAAACCTTTCACCTCATGCCCCAAGCAGAGTTTCCCCTAATCGTCCATATTAGGTATATGCCTCTCTCTCAGTGTTCTTCTGCAAACATGCAGACTAGCTAGGTGGGTTTTAGTTAAACCAACAAAAATTAACTAATGAGTTTGTCCCTGATTTGGAAATCTCTCTCTGAAAGTCAGAATTTCTCCCCCAGTCAAACCCCTGTTCTAGTGTGTATCACGCTCCCTCTGGATCTGCATTTAACATGGCTCACACTGTACCAACAAAAGCCTAGGTCCTTGCTGCTTCTTGATGCAGATAGTTCCCCTGCTAAGTCAATCTTTCCCTCCCTTTGAGGTTGTGCAGGTGGTGTGACTCTTTATTTGCCACCATGGGTAGAGAAGGCTAATGGAAACAACACGATTTGCTGGCATTCTTCAATGAGGGGTTTTATTTTGTTGGGTCCCAAACACTTCCATGACTCATGTTTTCTCTTCTGTAAAATGAATCTGCTAAGATTCAAGGGGAACTACCAAGGGAACTCACTGATAGAGCACTTTTACCCCAGTCCTAGACAGTCATAAGGGATCTGTGTGCAGTATAAATGGATATAATGCTGGCTGCCTTAAGTTAGACAAAGAAGTATAGTACTTCAGAGGCATTATGTGGACTCAAAAGGTCACAGAATCAATCTCCCCACCTCCAAACAGGATTGCATCCAATTCACTCCTGATAGACAGGTGTTTGGCCTCCTCTCACAAATACCCAAGGAAAGAGATTCTAGTGTCTAATAACTCTGACTGTCAGAAAGCCCTGGCTCTAAAATTTGTCTTACTGGAATCCCTTCTGCTGCTGTTTAAGCCTGCTTCCTCTTGTTCAGTCCTCAGCAACACTGAAGGAGATAGTTCACCATCCTAATCATCCACAGTGCAATTTTTATGAGTACTCACCAACCTTGGATTGGGTAAACCACCATATTGCCTAAAAGTAACCCTTCTTAGGCTCGTTATTAAGGGCCTGGGAGTAAGACATTGCTCTGGGTCCTTTTCTCCAAACCAAACCATTCTGTGACTTTCACTTTCCAGCAAAGGTCCTATTTTCCAGACCTTTAATTATCTCCTGTCCTCTTGGATCGTCTCCAAATTCTCCACTAAGGTGTGGAGGAGTTCACAAACAATAGTAGCAACTAACAGACCTTTTCACTTACCTTCTCAATTTGAAAGTGATTAGGGTCCTTTAAGGTTGCTATAGTTCCTGTTTTCACCTTTTAATATTGGAAAACAGACACAATGTAGATAATATGAAAGGTGTGCTACCTCGTGCCTCCTATGGAGGCCTGCTCGGCATGAGATGCAAGTAATATAGCAACCAGCTGGGAGAGGAAATACTAAAAAAAAATCAGCCAGAAATAGCTATTCATTTGAAAGCAATTGGCCTGGCCATTAACAGAAATCCTGAAAATCTAAGTCACCAGCCGGTACTAGCAGCAGCTGCTGGAAAACCCAGGACATTGAGTTAAATGTGAGTTGTCCCCAGCATGGTCACCATCTTGTCCCTGCCCTATAGAGAGCCATTAAAGAGGACTTGACACTTGTGATTGGAGAAGGCTTAGGATAGACAAAGGCTGAGATGATCTCAAAGTGTCTTATCCCAAATCTCACTTAGTATTCACTAAATTGGGCAGACATGGATGAATCACCCCCAAGTGTCTCTGCTCTGGACATCACAAGAAATGGATATAGCTTCTTTGTCAGACCTGGGATAAATCTAGAGTTCATGGTAGCTGTCCATAAATATCTGAAGGGCTGTTGTGTGGAGGAAGGGTTCATCTTATTCTATTTGGTCCTGAAATAAGAGGAAGGAATTATGGAGCAAAGAAACAAATTTAGCCTTGGTGTCGGGGGGAAAATAGGCTAATAATTAGAGCTTTCCAGAAGTGGAATGGACTCCTTTTAAAGGGAGTATGTTCTTCCCCCTTAGAGCTCTTCAAGCAGAAGCTTGATGAATACTTGCTGGGCATATCAATAGCAGGGATTCCTCTTTGTATGGGTTGAACTAGATGACTGCTAGGTCTCTTTATGTTCAGTCATTTTCAGTTGTGTCCGACATTTTGTGACCCCATTTGGGGTTTTCTTGGCAAAGATACTGGAGTCGAAACTGAGGCAAACAGGGTCACACAGCTAGTAAGCATCTGAAGCCAGATTTGAACTCAGGAAGAAGGGTCTTCCTGACTCCAGGCCCAGTATCCTATTCTCTATGCCACCTAGCAGCCCATTAAGATCTATTATAACACTCAAATTCTGTGAAAATTTGTCATAGATTTAGTTCTGGAAGGGGTCTCATAGGTCATCTAATGCAAGCCCCCTATTTCATGAATGAGGAAACTGAGGCCAAGGGAGATTAAGAGTATAGAGTCACAGATTGTAGCCATCAGTGTCAATTTGAATATAAGACCCCTGGCTACAGAGCTAATACACTTCCTCTGTATCATGATACCATCTTTCCTCAGCTCTATTTATTCACAGAATCATCTCTGGCTTAGTCAGTGTCAAGGTTTTGAAGTATGAAGGAATTAAGCCAAGAAGTATAGGTAAGTCTAATATTGGGAGAATTAGAAGGATGGCAAAATGGAGCTAACAGATACCCAGGGTAATTTCCATAGTTTGATCTAGAAGGAGCACAATGAGATTACAATGGACTGATGGGAAGGAGGGAGGAGAGTAAAGCAAAGAATCACAGAATCTGACTTAGGGACAACCTCACTGGCTATTTAGAATAAGCTATCCTTGGACAGAAATCACCTCTATAACATCCTAGATAACTAATCACCCAGACTGCCCCTAAAGTGTTCCCAGATCAGTCTATTCTACTTTTGGACAATTCTAATTGTTATAAATTTGCATCTAAACAAAATTTCCACCATGTTCCAATTCCAGTCATCATTCTGAGTTCTCTCTTCTGAGGCCAAGCAGAGAAATTCTAATTCCTTTTTCCCAAGACAACCATTCAAACACCTGGATGGCCACCATGTTCCCATTATATCTGCCCTTCTTCAGGATAAACATCCTCAGTTCATTCACATGGTCTTCCTACAGCAAGATCTCCAGTCCCCTCATCATCATGGCTATGCCCTTCTAGATATGTACCAGCTTATGGAAAGTCATCCTAAATGAAGTGCCCAGAACTGAACAAAGTATTGCAGAGAGGTATCACAGAAGCTCTACTGTACTACTTATTACCCAGTGAATAGAGCACTGGGCCTGGAAGCAGGAAGATCTAAGTTCAAATCTAGCCACAGACACTTTCAAGAAATATGACCCCAGGCAAGTCACTTAAGTCTGTTTGCCTCAGTTCCTTCAACTGTAAAATAGAGATAATAGCACCTACCTTTCAGAGTTGTTGTGAGGATCGAACAAGACAAACTTTTTAAAACTGCTTAGCACAATGCTGGCCAGGCACATAGTAAACTCTGCACAAATGTGTGTCTCCTCTTCCCTCCCCTCTCCCTCTAAGGTTTCTCCTAAATCTAAGATCTTTGTAATCATTAGAGTGAGCACTGGGGTAGAGCTGACCTAGCTGAAAAGTGGAAGAGGAGTGCTTCAAACATGCCTCATCTTCAGCCCCCAGGACTTCACTGATGCTGACTTTCCTAGTAAGTAGGGCCAAGAACTCACTTTCTGTCCTGCCACTGCATGCATATGTCTTCCCTTCCCACCTTCAAGCTCATCTCTCATTCAGTGATTGAAAGGAGTTACAATTGTTCGATGGTTCAACTCCAAATGCAATTCCAAATTATGGGTTGCCTGGTCCACAGCTCCCCCTCCCTGGCTATCACTCCTCATTCCTTCCTACCTCTCCATGTCAGCCCTTTACTTCCCATGTTCCTAATCTACTCTATCCAACCCTTCCATTGAGTTGCACTCTAGAGCTCCATTGTATTGTTAACAAGCTGCCCTTAAGAATATTGGTTCTGGAATCAGAGATTTATGTTGAAATCCTATCTCTTGACAACCTGTGTCACCTTGGACAGGTCTCTTAACCTCCCTGTGCCTCAGTTTCCACAATGGTAAAATTAGGGTATTAGACTAGTTAGAATGTGAGATTCCTTTTAGTTCTATGATCTTATGATCCCATGACTTGTGTTTTCCTTTTCCAACTTTTTTAAAAATATTTTATATTTAATTTTCTACATATACCCCCCAATAGAATGTAAGTTCTTTGAGGCCAAGGGTTATTTCCTTTTTATCTTTGTATCCAGAGTGCCTAGTATAGTACTTGGCATGTAATGGGTGCTTAAGGAAAAATTTTTGGATTGAATTAAAACAAATGCTATGAAAATTATCATATCCCTTGTTCTAAAAACTACAACTGCCTTAATGGTTTCTAAGACAGGATATGCTCATTTTGTTGCTGTGTTATAATGTTGACTCATATTGTGCTTTCAGTCCGCTAAATTCCCAGTTCTTTTTCAAACCAGTGGTGGCTCATCATGCCCTTATGGGGTTGATTTTTTGAAGTTATATGTAGAATTTTTTGGGGATCCTCATTACATTTAATCTTATTAGATCTGGCCCATTGTTCTAGCATGTGGAGAATTTAGATGCTGATTTTCATGCAACATTAGTAGGGTATGTCTTATCCCATGGCATGTGGAAACCGGTTGGTACTAGCTGTTGAAAGCCAATTGTTAAACTTTTGATGTGAGTATTTATACCTTGAAAATGAATAAATGCTACAAATAAGGGCTTGATTTTTTGTTAAGTTGACTGTCAACGTTCAAGAACATGATGGAGAAAACATTAATAATGAGATTGAACTTAAAAGTAAGTTGTGGGACCATTTCCTCACCTCCCTCCCCCACCCCCAGCTGGTTGTTAAAAATTTATTAGCACACCCCAGGCCTTACCACTAGCTAAATTTAGACATGAGCTTTAATATTTCTAGTGTGTAGACATTATTATGTGAAGATAACCTTGTTGACCCTCTATCGTGCACAGGACATACACTTGGAGTTGCTTTTTCCACTACTAGAGATAGATTGAAACTAATTCATTCATAGACTTTCATCCAAACCTTCTTGCAGTCTACAGCAATATAGGCAGTGAGGTAAAGTGGAAAAAATACAGCACTTAATATCAGACCACCTGAGCTCTGCTACTTACCAGCTGTGTGACTTTCTTCCCTTGTCTGTGTCTCAGGCACAGAAGGGAACTACCTTCTCTGTCAAATTGACATAATGATGCCAATTTGCTTATTTCTTAAGAAAGTTGTAAAGATTGAGTGAGAAAATATTTTGTAACTGTAAAACTCTATACAAACATAAAGGATTATTTTGAGTTGGATTGAGAGACAGAGGATAGAGAATGGGCCTCCAAGTGGGCCTCGAAAAGACCTGAGTTCAAGTACCACCTTTAGCTCATACTGACTGTGTGCCCTAGTTAACTTTCTAACATGGAAAATTGCAGAGCAAATGCTGATTTGCATTGGTAGAAGGGGTCCCCCACATTGGAATTAGCTGTATTAATGAGATCAGACATGCAGTATAATAATAATAATAGTAATAATAACAATAATAATAACAACAAACCCATACAATAATTTGCCTTAACTTATGTGCCAGTTAACTGGATTAACCAGTCTCACATTTTTAGTCATGTCTCTACAAGTCACAGTACTTAACAAGCCTTAACCATGAGCACATGGCTGAATGGTGTACAATGAATGGGCAAAAAGAGATTATGAGTCTTAAGTAGTCCATGCACATCAAAAAAAGGAAAGGATATTCCAAGGTAGTCCCGTATGAAAATCAGCACGAAATAGGGTACTTCCATTCTCAGTCACTCGCGTTTATGACCTGGTGGCAATCCTTATTTTTTTCTTCCTTCTTCCTCACTTCCCAGATCCCCTTAGTTGCCAAGTATTCTTTATTCTACTGCTCCCATATCTTTCAAATCCAATTTCCCTCTCTCCACTCACTTGACCACCATCTTACTTTAGGCTCTCATCCCTTCTCACATGGACTATTCACCCATGAACTTCTCATTAGTGTCCTTGCTTTCAGACTCTGCCATTTCCAATCTATCCTTCATATAACTGCCAAAATATCTTCCTAAGGCATAAGTTTGACCCTGTCATTGCCTGGAAAAGTTTTTTCAGCAGCTCACTATTGCTTATACAACACAATAGAGGCTGGTGTATAAGGGTCCTCCACAATGTGGCTTCAACCTACCCTGACAGCCTAATTTTGTATTACTACCCTTAAAGAACACCATGTTCTAGTCTCTTATCCAACACATTCCATCAATAGGCAAATCTTGCCATTTCTATCTCAACAATATTTCACACACTCAACTCCTTTTTTTCCCTACTCCTATAGACATCAACTTAGTTCAGGGCCTTATCACTTCTCACCTAGAATATTCAATACCCTTATACTGGTCCCCTTGCCTCAAGTCTCTCCCCACTCTAATCTATCCTCTATAGATGTCAAAGTGATTTTCTTTAAGCACAGCTCTAACCATGTAACTCCCCTGCTTGATAACCTCCAGGAGCTCTCCATTGCCCCATGATCAAATATAATCTCTTCTGTCTTTTAAAGCCTTTCACAACTTGAGTCCAACTTGATTTTTCAGCCTCATTTTCCCTCTATGGTACAGCTAAACCAGCTTTCTCTCTGCTTCTCATACACAACACCCCATCTTCTGTCTACATGCTTTTTCACTGGCTTTCTCAGATTAGAATGTACTCCTTTCTCACCTCTGCCTCACAGAATCTCTTTCTTCAAGTATCACTTTTTACATGAAGCCTTTCTGATCTCCCCCAAATGCTCATGCCTCATTTCCTTGATGATCTTGCATTTTATTTTGTATTTTCTTCTGCCTATACTTACACACATACATGTTCTTTATCACAACAGAATGTAAGCACCTTGAGGGAAGGACTTTTTTTCCCTTAGCATAGTGCCTGGTTCATAACAGGTTCTTAATGAGTACTTGTTCATTGATTAGTTGATTGGGCAAGGTGTTGCTGAGCTCATTCCATGTATTTGTACGTTGTCTCTTAGAATTCACTTCTTTTATATCTTTTCCTCTTAGCATCCTTATCTTTCTCCAAGGATGCACCTTCTCCAAGAAACCTTCTCTGAAACCTAACACCCCAGTTCTTGATGCTCTCTTCCTGCTAAAATTACTTTGCTTCTGCTTTCCTTTGGACACTATATGTCACCCTAGGAAAATGCAAACTCCTGGAGAGTGGAGATGCTTTCGTTTTTATTTTTGCCATAAGCATCTGACATAATGCCTTACACCTAGTAGGCTCTTAAATGAACATATGTATATTTGAATTGAATAAAGGGCTCATCAGTGTAGTTTTGTTCCCTAAGAGTAGCTACACCAACAGACCAAAGAATGAATTTTCCAATTGGATGACAAACTAGTTGTTGAATGGAAAGCAAAGCACAAGTCTTGCTTCCTTATCATCTCACACGTTGCAAGGGGTGGGGTAAGGGCTGATGTCACCAAACATGATCAATGGCTAGGGCCCTTGGTCATGACAGGAGGAATATCTATATCTATTGTCTACACCTGTCCTTTCTTCTAGTTTGGGAAACGAATTACTTTCTTTGCATGTGAGGATGAATTTTTGAATAATGAAAATTACTCCGACCTTGGTCTATATAGGAACCCCTGAAGATGAGATTGCCTTTACCTGGAAGATGGGGATGTCCTCATGATTGTAGGCCATGAGGAAATGTCACCAGGAGTTCTGGTCCCTGCCTTGCCCTCTCCTCCAGCATAATTCCACACAGAAGAGGTTCTGAGCCTCTCTGGATTAATGCCAGCTCCAAGGTTCCATCTCTGAGGGGAATTTGGAGCTTACTCTCCAAATGGGAAGAAAATCTTTTCCTTGTGTTAAGAGAATCTCAGACATGAAAAAGAAGATGAAGGAAGGAATTCACTGACTTGGGGGTAGTGGTGGGAAGCTTCCCAGGGCTTCTGAAAGTATATATGGCACAATAAGCTATTATCTGTTTACTTGTAAGCTTGGCCCTGATTCTACTCCTTAGCATTACAGGTTTCTTTTATATTTTTCTTTCAGGTGGAAACAGGTCTCTGCCACAATGACTGCAGCAAATTGAAAGTACTCCATTTGGACCATGTCTACACTGAACAGAGAACAGCCCTGTATTTCTAATATGGCCTTTCTCTCTTCATGAGGGAAGTGAGAAGTACATACAATTGGTTAAATGAAGTAAGGATCAGAAATGAAAATAAACACCAGATCACAAGTCTTGAAGGAAATCAAACAGAAGGAAATTAAATCAGGACTTTGTCCAGGGGTGTTCTGGAACCAGTTTGTACTGAGGTCTATTGCTAAATTTTCAGTGTGAGCATTTATACCTCAGAAATCAGCAAAATGGGGGACAGCTATATGGTGAAGTGTAGAGCACAAGTCCTAGAGTTAGGAGAACCTGAGTTCAAATTTAGCTTCACACACTTACTAGCTCTGTGACCTTGGGCAAGTCACTTAATCCCTATTGCCTCAAAAAAAAAATGAAACAAAATAAGAAATCAGTAAAATGCTACAAATCAGGACTTGTTTCATTGTTTTATTGATTGTCTAGGCTTAAGAAAGTGATGGAGAAAATATTAATAATGCAGATTAAGCCTGCTTTATAATGCTTATATTTGTTCACATATTTCCCCCCTCTAGAGAGTTGGTTGTTATACTTTTATCAGCACTTTCTTGATTTTGTCATTAAATTCTCTTGTTGTTAGTTTCTACCTAATAAAATCCCATGAAGATGGAGAATGTGTGGACTGGGAGACAGAACAGGAACAACAGATATAAAAAGAGACAGGATGATGTGGTAGAAAGAATATTAGGCTGACAAGTGAGAGACTTGAATTCTGATCCCAGCTATGCCAAGGTTGAGCAAGTCATTTCCATTCATTGAGACTCACTTTACTCATTGGTAAAATGAAGTGTGTAAACTTTTTTTTTTTTTGAGGTGATTGGGGTTAAGTGACTTGCCCAGAGTCACACAGCTAGTGAGTGTTATGTGCCTGAGGCTGGATTTGAACTCAGGTCCTCCTGCGCCACCTAGATGCCCCAAAGTGTGTAAACTAATAAATCCTTCAGTTCCTTTCCAGCTCTAACGTTTTATTATTCAAAGATCCTAAGTTACAGAGAGGCATACTTTGGTTCAGTACATAGACGAAGAAAAAAATAGGAAGAAAGCATTATACAGTGGAGAGAGTATCATATGTGGAATCAGACGACCTAGATTCAAATCCAGGCTCTACTTCTTACTATTACCTATGTGATCTAGGAAAATCAATTTACTAACCTTTTTGGGCTTCAATTTCTCACCTGTAAGATAAAGGGATTGCATTAGTTGATCAACTCTAAAATCTATTGATCCAACCCAACAATGGAGAAGCTATCTTGGAAAATAATACATTACTAGCCCTTTTGAGCAAAGGCTATCTATGGACCATCATAGATGTTTGGAGGGGAAATTCTAGAATTGGGAAGGAACTTGGACTAGATGACCTGGAAGGCCATTCTCACAAAGTAGGAGCTGGTATTGTCTTAGCCAAAAGGAAATAGGGAAGCAAAAAGCTGAGGTTAAAATGTACCAAATGGTCATCCATATCTGGGTAAGAGGTAATGAAAATTTGACAATGAGTCTAACTCATGGATTCTTAAAACAACAACAAACCACAAAATCTGCTTCCAAAGTTGGTTTAGCCCTAATTGCATTAATGTACCAGATTTACGACCCTGACTTATTAGTATCCATGACTTTAGTTTTCTCTTCCTTTATCAAATCCATCTTCATCTGAATCTTCTCATAAGGAATACTCTAATGGTAGTAACACATCCTCACTGAATCTCGGAGTTGGACAGGATGTCAAAGGCCATCCCATCTCTGAATTTAAAATATATATATTCTCCGTGACATGCTCCAAAAGTGGTCATCTGACCTTTGCTTGGAAACCTCTAGTGAGAAGAAACCCGCTACCTCCTGGGGTCGTTCATTGCCCTTTTGTAAAGCTCTAATTATCAGGAAGTATTTTCCTTGTATTAAGCCTAAATGAGCCTCTTTGGGACTTGCAGTAATTGTTCTTTGTGCTGCCTTCCAGGGCCAAGCAGAATACATCTAATCCCTCTTCCATATGATAGGGTTTCAGATACTTGAAGATAGCTATAGTGGACCCTCTGAAGCCTTCTCTTCTCCAGGCTAAGCCTCTGCATTTCTTCAACCACTTCTCATCTGGTATGACCTCAAGATTTTTCACCATTCTGGTCACCCTCCTTCAGATCATCTCCAGTTTATTGGTGCCGTTTCTGAAATGTGGCACCCAGAGTACCCTCCTAACTCTTCTTTCCTCCCTGTGACACCCCAGAACAGATCTCTGAAGGTGAGCAGTCACACGCATTCAGACAAATCCTATTTCTTAACTCTCCTTGGAGAAGTAGAACTTCAAGGTATTAATGGGGAGAAAGTCAATCATGCTGCTGAATTTTTCCTATTGATCCATTTGACAGCCCTTTCTCTGGTCCACACTGTTCCTGAGGGGTAAGGAATGGGAGGTAGGAGGAAGGGAATAAGCATTTATATAATGCCTACTATGTGCCAGGTATGGTGCTATTTACAAATAGCGCCTCATTTCCTAAAGATACTCTGTTCATATATTCTAGCATCTGACTTCGAATTAAAAAAAAATAAGTAAACACAAAGAGCATCTCAAAGAGGGACTAAATTCAACTCAGGCAGCCCATGTCTACATGACAGTATTCTAAATCTGAGCACCCCCCTTTTTGAGCTTGGCCTTATAGTCTCCAAGGGACAGGATGGAAAGCTGACCACCTGTATACAGGATATGTTTTGTTAACTCCCAGAAATGTAAGCATGTTTTATGTGAGGGTAATTGGGTATAATTCCCCCTCATGAGTTACAGTCAACAAACAGACCATACAGCTGGGCAGTATTTTGGTCTTTTGCAGCAAATGCTATTTTCATGACCAATTTATTATAGAAGCCATGTTTTTGAGGAGATGTCACCCACACACAAAAAAGGGTATATTTATTGATATGTTTAAAATACAGGTTTTTAACTCTCTTTCTTAGCCTTTAACAACAAAGTAAAGAGATAGACAGATATAATTATGTTCTGACTACTCTCAGCTTTGCTGCCCAATGGGAACCTTTGTATATAGTTATCAGTAGCACTGAAATCTGCTTAGGAAAGCAACAAGTCTTTTGTTCTGTTGACAACAGTTATTACAATTAATTCATTTTGTGATTGGTACTTGCACTGAGTGACAAGGTGTTATTTTACCTCAGTAAAAGTTAAAGCGGTAATACCTACATGCGAAATAACAATCTGAGCTTGCAATCACTCACACCAGAAAAGAAAAGATTATCTTCAGAACCAGCTGCTCAGCCACCCCACCCTGTCTATAGCCCAAGTATGAGTTGGAGTTTGGAGCTTGTGTTGAGTTAGGGAGTTAGGGAGGGCTTTGTGATTTTTTTCCCCCAGAGTTGCTGTTTTTCTTTCTTTCTTCTTCTTCTTCTTTTTTTTTTTTTTTTTTAGTACATTGGCATTAATACAAAGTTTGTTCCTGAAACACAAAGAACAAATCACCAACTTCTTGGAGGAAATAGCTACCTAGAAAGAGATGGAAAAATTGACTGCCAAATCAATGTACTGCAGGAAAGGCAATGAGCATGTATCTACTCCTGGACACAGAGCACCTGACCTCTACATTGTTCCAGGGAGCAGGGCCTGAGAACCACAGAAGGACAAACCTCTCCAGTAATTTTTTTTTTCCTTACAACAATCTAACAACTCTGGGAAAGTTAAATGTACTTGCTTATTTCTTAGGGACTGAGATGCCAGTCTATGCTGATCAATGAATACAAATTTATTAAGCACCTACTATGTGCCAGGCACTGTGTTAAGTGCTGGGGATACAAAAAGAGGTAAAAGACAGTCCCTGCTCTCAGTGAGCTCAAGGTGTTGGATTCATAAAGACAAAGTAGCATTTTCACCTTTTTAAAATTTAAATGATAGGGCAAAATTGACAAGAGTGAAGCTAAGCAAAAAGTTAAATGAATTATACATACGTTCAGGTTCTTTTTTATAAAGTAAACAATATGCTCAATGGCTTTTTGTTATAGAATAATTCTGACTCCTATTTAATCTGATATGGTTGAGAAATGGGATGTTCTGGTTAATTAGATATTCTGGTTAATATAGAGTTCCCATTATGTGAATTCCCAGCTTTCAAATAACTATAATATGATAAAATAGACTTGATGCTAAAAATACTTTGGTCATAAATTGATCTTCCTTTGAGAACTTAGCTGTCCCTCAAAGCTATCATGAAAATGCTGAATTTGGAATCAGAGGAAGTCTTTGTTCTTACACTTACTACCTATGTGACCTTTAAGCAAGTCACTTTCACCCCTTTGATCTCAATTGCCTTGTCTGTAAAGCTCGGGGTTGTACTAAGTGACCTCTGATATCCTTTTCCAGCTCTGAATCTCTGAAGCTATATGCGTCCGTGACCACCATACCAGCCAATCACAAATCCTGGTGGTTTGAACTTTCTGATTGTTTGGATTCTGGGTAGGTACAATTTTGCTGTCCCCCGACTGAATTTGCTGTTGAAATCTTTCCACTCATCCCCACTTTTCTTTACCTGTTTGGATATCACCTGAAAGATAAGGCAGCATTCAGGAGAAGGAAACTGATATCATAGGCTACCTGCACCCTGAGATATTTCCTGGTTTCCAACAGGGATGTTATTTCCTTGGATCTAAGCCTGGGACTAGATTTTTTTTTTCCTGCCATGGAACAAGATGGAAGTATTTGCTGAACTGGAGCTTCCTGAAGATTCAGTTCTCTTCCCATTTCTTTGCCTCCCCATCTGTTGCTCCTGCAGTATAAAATCCTAACAGGACACTTTCTTTCTGCTGCTTGGAATAACTTCCTGCAAATAAGGCTAGTCCACCTGATGAACAAACCTTAAAGGACCCGGTATGATGTACTTGAAGTTTTTTTCTGAAGAGCTATCACCTTGTGTCAAAGAGCATTAGATTCCGAACTTTTGCAGGGAACTTAGCAAATTGATGAACATCTTCAGCATTTGCAGTCAGTCACCATCATCTTCAATATAGGGAGTTCAGCACTTCTCTACTCCAATTAGACACTGGTCTTGGTGAACCATCAACAGAGAATCATTAAAAATGCCCATTTGGATTTTTTTATTAGCAGTATTTATCACTTTCTCAAAATCAATTTTATATTTTAAATTAAAACAAATGACTACCCCTATCCCAATCAATATTTGCATCTTTGCCTTTTAAAAAATTTCTAGAAGTTGAGTGTAAAGAAATCTTTTCCTTCCCCTGCATCAATCCAATTTCAATATAATTCAATATTTAATAAATATAATCCTCTTTGTCTATGCAAGAAAACATCATAAAAAATGCAAAAGGTTTCTTGGTCTCCAAGAACTTGGGAGTAAGAAAGTGTTTCCTTATTTCCTCCATAAATACTGAAGTCCTCATCAACGAATGTTTTCCTTTCCCTCTTTCACATATTAGAAACAGTTTGTTCTTATTAGGCTAAAGAAAAGGGTTTATATATTTAATGATTCTAAAAACAAAATGCTACCTACCATCTCTAAAATTGCCATTTTATCTCTTTAGAATTCTTTAGCTTGACGTTTTTAAAAGGGCAAAAGAAGAAAAAACCTTATATAATACCTAATTTGTACATCTGTGGTTTTCCTCTGACTGGCAAAGGCACCATATGTTTTTAATTATCATAATAGCCTTAAAGAACCTGTTCGGTGGGAAACACATATGATCCTTTTATTACTGGTTTGTAATTTAAACAGTTTTAACAGAAAAGGTCTGGCTATAGGGGAGTGACAGTCTCAAAGGCCTAAAATCCCTGCCATTGACCTCTGAAAGCCCAAGTTCAGATCCCACCCACTGAGGTTGGGGACCTTATTCTCCCTGCCTTGACAGAGGTAATTGGTCACATGTGCAACAGCTCTTCAGGACCTTAGAAGACATAATCTCCAATCTCCAGCGACTCCATGTTGTGGTCGGAGGCTGACACAGGGAGAATAAAGTTTATAAATATTATCATAGTCTGATCTATGCAGTCTTCTTGGTTGGGGGTTATGCATATCTGAAGTTGCTAGGGGCTTGCTGAAAAGCTGCTGCTGGGAACTCTCTCCATTGGCTTTCCTGGACACCTTGTTTCACTCAACACCTGCTCCTTGAGTCTAACCAGGAGGGTCAAGTCTACTCCCTGCCCCATTTCCCTGGTAAAGCAACTAGGCTTGTTGTTGTTGTTGTTGTTGTTGTTGTTGTTGTTGTTTTCCTCTTATGCTTGCAGAAAACTGAATAACTCAGTTCCTTTATGACCCTGGATCATCCCATGGTACTTGAACTTGATCAAGTGACTCTCCTAAGGTGGTGCCATAGTCCTACTGGCCACCCTTTTCCTGTGACTCACAACTTCAAACTCAGTTATGGAAAGAACAGATTTTATCGACACATCCCAAATTACAGACTAGTCAGGAAGGGGGATGAAAATTTCCTAAGGACAAGAATATTTCCCCTTAGTCTTTGGGCCAATTCCTTTCCATCGAGGGAGCTGTTGCCTGAGAATGGTGTGATACTTAAGGTGAGAGGATCCTTCTCTTAAATAATAGGTAGTCAAGATAGTGGAGAAGCAACCCAACCTTAGCCAGTCTTCAGTAACTTTTTGGGAACTGTCATAGGAATAAATTCTATAAGTGTTGTCAGGTAATGTAAGGTTTCCTAGGAGGCTTATTGGGGCTCAAAAGGCATGGGCATCTACACCATGAATTGGTCTAGACTAAGAGTGTTCAGCCAGACCAGAAGTAAGAGTCAGAATTCACTGGTGTCATTAGCAGAAGGCTAGCTACAGGGTATTCTACAAATGCCATTATAAATTTCATTGTTTACATGTTTCTACATCATATCATTTTGTTCTTTAAGAAGGCAAGATACTACTTTTAAACTTATTATCAAGACAATACTTAAAACACCCGCCCCCCCTATTTGTCTCCATGTACAACAGATTAACATTTTGGAGAAGAGTTATTTGATTACCTCTGCTCCAAAGGAAGACACTGGGGATAGGTTTGAAGTGGGGTATCTAATCTATTACTTCTGGATAAATTCTGGCCCTAATCAATGGAATTTTCCTAGTTTAATACTGGACCTATGTGATTCCTTAGTAACAGATGAAGAATGGGAATGATTAATCAAAACTTCCTCTCAGAGATATGTTGTTTAGTTCTCATTTTCATTGGGCCTATAATTTTGTTCTCCAAGCAAGCCTAGCAGTATTTACTAGTGGTGTTACCTTAGACAAGTGACTTCACTTTGCTGAACCTCAGTTTCCCTATTTGTAAAGAATTATACTTGATAATCTCTAAGATTACTTCTGGCTCTGGTGTTGTGATTTCTAGGATTCCAATAGGCAAGAAAAATAGCTATTTTCAGATCACATACCTAAGATATACTATACCTTCCCTAAACCCATGGTGAATAGTAATAAAACTTGTACTTCAAACAGGATAGGATGCTACTTTCTTCTACTCTAGGGATTCACAGCCCTGGTTTTAAATGTCTCTAGATACCTTAGAGGCTATGCCAATATCCTTTAAAACAAAACAAAACTCATCAATCAACAAGTAAATGTCTTCTATGTCCCAACCACTGATAGAAGACACATTTGAAATAGCCCTTGTCCTCAAGATGCTTACATTCTAATGGAATATAGTCTTAATTCACCTCTGTTTTCAAATGAGATGTGGATCACAAGATACTTTTTTTTTAGTGAGGTAGGGGATGAAGGTATCTTGAAATAAAATAAATAATTAGAGAATTACAGCTCCAGATTGGACATTGGTCCTCAGCTCCACACTTCCTCTCATTTTTCTCTCCAAGAACATTTGCCAGAAAGGCTAAACCCTAAGAACTTAAGTGGTCATGACTACTGCTGAAAACCAGGGACTGAAAGGCTTCACCCTTCCAAGGGAACGACCAGATGCTATTTGTAGGGTTGAGAGGTCACTGTTGACATCTCAAATGAGTGGGAGCAACAACATCTTAATCAGAGGGCATCCTTCATGTCCACCCGGACGATTGCACTGACCCGCCCGTTAAGGAAACAAGACCCCATTTAATCACTGGGTGCAACAAGGGGCGACAGATGAGCAAAGCACTCCCACCAATAGGAAAGACATGGTACTTATGGAAAAGGGAAACCAACTCCATCATCACTAGCTGCACACTGAGTATTTGTCCTCCTCTACTATGCCCTCCTCAAGGACACCCCTTTCCCCCCTAGTTGTATGGATTAATTCGGGGCTCTGTCTCCTCACTTCTGATGAGTGAAGGCTCACCCACTGCCAGGCTCACCCTCTCCTATAAAGCTCCCAACTTCCAATCTGAGGGGATAATAACTCACATTCCTCCAAGCCCATCTGCACCCAGCAAAGGCAGAAGAGCGTATAAAGCATAAAACACAAAGTTCCCACAGACAACATCTGTCTTAGTGCAAACAATGGACCATTATCTTGTAAATAATTCTGATTAAGCTGCAGCATTTCCCCCCTGAAACAAATGGTAGAGGAGCAGAGGGGGAGGATGTTTCTATTGGAGACACCAGACCTTGGCTACCCCTGCTGGTGTTGATGCCTTACTTTCATTCATCCTCACCCATCCCTCACTATACCCCCGCCCCCAGTCCAGGATCATTTTACTAACTACAGGCACTCTGGTTTTCTCCTTAAACACCCCACCTCACCAACACGCATGTTCATTTCTACTGGGAGAGGACCAAATCAGATTAATGAGTTCCCCATCCTCAGTCCTCAGGGAGCCTTCTCTGGCTGTTTTCTCTCTCATTCTTTGTCCACTTTTCTCCAGTCTTCCTCTGCGTTTCTCAGATAAATGCTCTCCTTTAATATTCTTTTTTTTCTCTTCTCTAATATATTTTCTCATTCTTTTCTCCCTCTCTCTTTCTCTCTTCTTTCTCCCTCTCACTCCTTCTTTCCTTTTTCAATTTCCTGACAGTATCCCAAGCTAGGCTGCCCTGGGCTGTTGACACCATTCTTGGGTTGAAGGAAATAGGGATCCTGTAGAGTCAAAAGGAGGATCAGGTTGTCAGTTATCATGCTGCTGTTTAGTTCTATGGGAGTTTCCCAACCCAAGGATTTTGCTTTGATGGATGTATTATATTGTGTCTGCCCACAGAGCATGGGCAACCTTGCCTCGCCATCACAAATCTCAGAGGTTGTGTGGCTACCATGGGTTTGCTGTCAGGTTGGATGTCATTTCCATCAAAGCAGAAGAATGGGGGGGGGGGGCTTGAAGGTGAAACTATAAGGGATATCAATTTCCACCACTATCCCAAACTGAACAGAACAAACTCTAATGGAAATTCTCATTTCTACCATGAGAAGGACCACTTGATTAGGAGACCTGAATCCCAATCAGCAGTTGGTTTAAAAAGGCAGGGTGCCTTGTGTACCATCACCCCCAAATCCTCCCATGTTGATTTACTGTCCTCCAGGGCTCCTGCTGTTTTTCTTCCTATCACAAAAAGCTGAATATAAGGTTTGTACATGTACCCTTACCTCAAGCATATCCAATATATGAAAAACAAAAACAAAAAGCAAAACAAACAAACAACAGATGTCCAAGACAAATAAATTAAGGCAGGGGTTCTTAAATTGGGGTTTGTGAACATATTTTCTTAAATATTTTAATTTATATTCCTATATATTTGATTTGTTTTATAATGCTACGTGTTTTATTTTATGCATTCAGAAACATTATTCAGAGAAGAGATCCATAGCCTTTCCTAGATAGCCAAAAGGTGACCACAAAAAAGTGATCACTCAATTTACAAAAAAAAAAAAGATCTTTGCTTTGAAAAATGATGCATCATGGGATTCCTGTAGTAAGCTCCCATCTTGTACTGATATACAATTGATTGTATAATGTTAATATATAATAGACTATCTGATTTATAGACCTTCTTCACGATTGCATCTTCTGTATATGGCAAGGCACTAGGATATAAGATTCTTATTTAGTTTGCTGGAATGAAAACCAAACCTTCAGTGATGATATTGCTTTGAAATAATCAGGAGAAAAAAGAAAAGAAGGAAAGAGAAGAGAGGGGAAGGAGAAGATGAAAGGAAAGAAGAAGAAAAAGAAAAAAGAAGAATGTGGGGAAAGAGATAGTTAAGGGGAAACGTTTGAACCAAATTTTAAGAATGATGACTTGATGCACAGTGTTTTCAGCCATATTTCTTCATTGCACTGTTTAGATATAAAGGGATAGGATTATCAGTGAATAATCTATCAGTGACAGGTTCTCCCAGTGATTTCCATGAACCCTGTGTTCTTTAAGGGGAAATCATCAGACAGAGGAACAACTAAGAAAAGGCCAGTCAACTACTAAGTCTATGTTGAGAGACATTATAGAAATTCTCTCCATTTTGGGTAGGTCTTAGGAAGACTTGAGCCTTCATATAATTGCTGTCTTATTCCAAAAGAATGACAACCATTTTCAGAATCACCAAAATGTAGATAATGCTCATCTTCAAATTTTATGTTAATATTTATTTCACTCTCTTGTTGGTCTCTTGTAATCCCATTTTATAACTAGGGCCACTGAGACAGCTGAGCTTAGGAAAGTGACTACACACACACACACAAACACACACACACACACACACACACACACACACAGGGATACACACATAAACTCGCACCAGAAACAAATTCAGAGCCTTTAGGCACTCACTCACACCTTGAACTGGAAATCATGAGGAGATACTGCTGGTTGGGGGATGACTTCAGATGGTGGTGAATAAGGCCTGGAAGAGAATTATGAGGATAGATGGGGGATAAAGACAATAAAGGGCACAAATATTGAAAGAAAGGAAGATTTTTTTTAAATGTTTTCATGTGGCTTGATATGGATCCATGAACTCTTAAGTTTACCTTAGGTATTTGGCACAATTCTTAAAGGAAGAAAAGTGAAAGCCTTAGAAGTAAAACATCAGACTCATAACACAGACAGTGTAACTAATTAGCTAATTGATGCCTGAAAAATGCTTGGGAATCTCTAGTGAACATGGCCATTGTTCTCTCTGCAAACCTGAGAATTTAGTAAAATTTAACAAAGTACTATTTAGTTCAGGCTGTGAGAATAACTGGTTAAAAAGTGAATAATTCAATCAAATAATCACTTTTTTTTTCCTATATAATAACATAGAATCATTATTTTTTTTCCTACTGATATGACCAGTTGACTGAATTGACTGATTGTTTTGACTTTAAAAGACTGCAAACATGGTTTGTTCTGTGGGGGGAAAGTTGTAGGAAAATGGTTTAAGTTTGTATTATGTGAGGGGAGGAGGAATATGGACATTCAATGGGGAAGAAAGAAAAGGGTGAATGAAGGAAAACAATCTTGAATTCTTTTCTTATAATTTTGGTTTTGTTTTCTTTACCATATAGCAATTATTCAGTTTTCCACTGGACAACAGACAGTACCATCCCAAACTAACTATGCTAAATTTGGTGCCCTAAGAAAAATGAACTCTGATCTTATATTCTGTGACTCACTGGGATAATTTCTTCATGGAATTCCAAGAGCCTAGTGCTAGAAAGGATCTTGAGATGCCATCTGATCCATCCTTCTACCTCCTGAACATCTTGTTCAGTTAATACACTTTTCAGTATTTAAAATAAGTAGTATTGGAATGTATGTCCTATTGCTGGTCAAATACTAGAAGCAAGGAGATATTACATTGCAGAAAGAGGGAGGAGTAAACTCTCTGGCCAATGGATTGCCGCTAAATCATTCTTTATTCTAATGGCTATACGAAATGACCTGAAAGAATCAACCCACCATCCAAGGTGACTACGATTGTTTATTAGAAAATAAACTTCTCATGTGACAAGAAATAGCTAACCCTATGAAGTCAATCTCCAATTACCCACCTACCAACTCCATTATGAGCTAAAATTTTTATCCTATACTAGCTGCCCTCTGATTTGAGGGTCAGCTGCTATTGTCAGCTGATTGCATGCCCTGAAAACAAACAAAAAAACCCCTCTAATTTTAGTATATGACTAAGCCTAACATAAATAGGAGAGTAAATCTTTGGGATGGGTGTGGGAGGTTTGCTGGTGAGGAATTAAATAATGCATTCCAAAGCCAATGATAGATAATTTTGAGTATTAATCATGATTTTGGATTATCCACTCCATTGCGTTTCTCCATTATTGTGGATAACCATGAGCAGACCCTAATCATTTGACAAAGACAGATGTAGAAAAATAAAATTCAATATCTACATAACTTGGGAATTAGAAGGCACCATTAGATGCATAGATTTGGGCAACTTCACAAATAACATGAAAACCAAATCACTCATTAATCTAGACATCTTCTGGGTGTGCAGATGAGCATTTTTTTTTTTTTTTTGGTGATGGAATAGCTGTGCTAACTTCTCTACTTCCACCTCAAAAATGCATAGCAATTTTTTTATATGCAACACAGGCATGATTGCCAATGCACGGCTGCATATTTCAAGGTATAATTTAATCATTGGGGAATTTCCTTGAAAAGAAGTGACTATGCATGAGCAATAATCATTTCCCAAGTTTGGTATCATCAGCATTTACTCTCCATTTTCCCCCCTGAAACAAACTAAATTTCATCAAAGTAGAAATATTTCCCAACATAGTTAAATGAATAAATGGTTTGAAAGAAGCCTCTCTTACCATTAGCTCCAGAGTGCAATGCCCCACATTTCTTGACTTTCCTCATAAGCCACAGACACCTCCTCCCCGAGACTTCTCTCCGTTCTACAACATGGATCTTTTCTCCGCTTCAGTTGAGGCCTCACTCAACCATGAGCAGTGGAACAAGAAATGTGGCAGTTCATCAAGGCTCAAACCAGTGGACAGCCTGTGCTTATAAAGAGCATAAAATATGCAGCCAAAGTACCCAAGGTGGAGGGCCCATAGGAAAAAATGCCCTACTAGGCACAGTGGACATTCAACTATAAAGGTAACATGGGTGGTGCATTGCCATTTGGCCAATGGAAGGCAGGAATGATGGAGAATTGGTGGCAGGGTAGGTAATATGGTCTAATAGGGAATAGATTTTCCTTTTCCCATGCAATGTAGCCAAAATGAAGTCAATTCCATTGAGACTGAAAAAAAAAATACTTCTTTTTCATCTAGTAGACAGAAACATTCCTAGGAAGCATAACCGCTGAGAAGGGAGTTGGTTTCCCAGGGTATATGTACATATGTAAAGAAGAGAGTCTACGAGGTTAGGGAGTAGGGTGCAGAGGGAGGCAAAAGTGTGGAGAATGGTTGGTGCTGGCTTCATAAAATTAGGAAGATAAGAATACACTGTAGCCTCATCTAAGTTTGAGAAGTTGCCTCTGGAGAATGACTCCATTGTATTTCTGCCTTCTGAGCATTTCCTGAATTTCCTGGCTTGGAGATGCTATTAGAGGGATTATATGTTCTTGAAGAAGGGAAAGAGAACAGCTCAGACAACTGCTTATGGCTCTAGAGAGGCTTTCTGGCTGTCAAAATGAATGGGTGGAAAAATGATTTTTTTATTGTGTATTTCCTTTAACTTATTTCACATGGAATATGTTTGGGGGTTGTCCTTACTCTAGTAAGCAAGTAGCCCTCATTGGGATCTATCCTGGTCTCCTTAGAACCATAGGCAAGCCTTTTAATGGCACCAAAGGTCAATGGGAGTGTGAAAAGTTGTGCTTTGGGGCTGAGCTAAATGATCAGGAAAGTGTCCAACCATGAGCAGTGGAACATGAAGGCAATTTGTCAGGGCTTAAACTGGGCCTCAGGAGGACCCAGTGAAAATGATTTCTGTTTCTTCTCCCTGATCCCCCTCCCCAACTCTCCAGAAGTAGAGAAGTAAGTCACGCATGGGACCGGGAGGACAGCCGTACTCTCCTCTCCTTTAATCCCTCTCCCTGGAGGTCCTGACAGCACCATTACGCTGGCAGGTGGAGGACTGGGTGGCATCTCCGTGGAGCACTTCTTAATTAAGACTGGGGATTTTTAGTTCCTCAGCCTAGCAGAATCAGCATGTCATTCTAGTGACAGGTATGGAGGGCTGCTGTATTGTCTATTTATAGTTTTTTTTAAAGCCCTTCATAACCTGGTCTACTCCTTCCTTTTCATTCTTCTTCTATCCTACTCCCTTTCACATACTCTGTGATTCAGGGATGCTAGCCTCCTTGCGGCTCCTTGCTTGTATAAGACACTCCACCTCCTGAATCCATGCATTTTCCCTGCCTAGCCCCCCATGGCTGGAATGTTCTCCTTCTTCATCTCTACCTCCTGGTTTCCCTGGCTTTCTTCAAGTCTCAGCTAAAGTACCACCTTCCACAAGAAGCCTTCCCCAGTCCACTTTAATCTTTGTGCCTTCCCTCTGTGATTATTTCTAATTTATCATATATATGTGTGTGTGTGTGTGTGTGTGTGTGTGTGTGTATGCGTGTGTGTATGTTTGTATGCATACATTTACATATATATCTATGTATCTATATTTCTATCTTTCTATTTATCTCTATATAGCTATCTTTCTATCCATCTCTTTTTATCTATGTATTTTCTTTGTTTCTGTCTACTTTTCTATCTCCTTTCTATGTATCTTTCTATGTATTTTTCTGTCTGTCTCTATTTTCTTTCTATATTTATCTCTATGTAGCTATCTTCTCATGTCTTTCTGTCTGTCTTTCTATGTATTTTCTTTCTTTCTGTGTATCTATTTCTATGTATCTTTCAGTCTTTCTAGTGCTTTCTTTCTATTTATCTATGTATCTTTCTATCTCTTTCTACTTATCTATGAGTCTACCTATCCATCCATCCAAACATCCACCTACCTACCTACCTACCTACCTATTTCTTGTTTGGACATAGCTGTTTGCATTTTGTCTTCCCTATTCAGTTGTGAGCTCCTTGAAAGCAGGGTCTGTTTTTTGCCTTTCTTTGTGTTTTCAGTGCTCAGTAGCATGCCTGGCACATTGTTGGTACTTAATAAATGCTTCTTGTCTTAACTTGACAGTGTTGGTAATTTTCAACATAAGAAGAAGAAAACAGAGGATTAAAAATTTTACTTGAATACTCTTTCTAATCAGTACCACTTTCCTCTTTTTCCTCATGTGTAATATAATCACCCAAGAAAGGGAATCCAGGGTTTGTAAATCGAAATGAGAAATGGTCTCTCCCATGAGGAGAAGTCCTTGGAGAACCTGAATGGAGTCCTCAGGTAAGTGCTGACACAACTCACACCCACCCTAGTGATGCCAATGCAATTTTCTAATTGCAATTTGGGATGTAACATTAAGAACCTGGGTCATGCTGTTAAGATGACTATGACTTTATCCTTCATGGAAATGTTTAGCTCATTCACACTTCCCACAGTATGCTGAAGGGGGTATTTTCCTCTCCTGATACTTAGGTTTGCATAACACTCTTTTCTATTGAAGATAAAAAAAAACATATATTTTGAAGAGGATGGCTGTTGGTGCCCAATTTGGCTCAAGTCTCGTAGAATTTATCCCTAATCAGGGAATGGGAGGTGGGAAAGGGGCCATGCAATCCAATATTTATGTCTTTGAGGTGTGGATCACTGTAACAGTTTTATCATAAGTACCGTGGGGGATTTTTCTACTAGTCAACAGCAATGTAATTGTTCCATGCCTGAACTACAGCTTTTTCCCAGTGTGACACAGAACACTGAAATGTCAGGCCCTGACTCATGGAGTTTAGGTGGAATTAATAAAAAGTACTGACAGGTTATTCAAACTGACAATTTTAATAGAAATTTGTCACTGGGAAATAGATTCCACTATGTTTCTGCTCTCCCTCCTTGTTCTGTCAACTATGTAGTAGGTATTTAGGGACATAAGTAGGGGTGGAAAGATAAGCTCAATGCTTAAAATTTCCACAGTAGAAGTATGGGCACTTTCTCTCAGAAGCAGCTCTTGTCTGGCAAAAGGTAGAATTTGAAATAAAGGCCATGAGAGAGAAAGAACAGGTATTAACTATTCTTTTCTCCAAGCTAAGAAGCAGGAGAAATGCAATTAAGATAGTTCATTCCATAATATGGCTCATAGAAAAAAAATTTCCCCAAAATGTTAGGGTGGCAGGTCAAATCTCATTATCACAAACATGGGCACAATAACATGATTTCTGACCTCGAGCCAATGGTTCAATAATCTCACCATGCCAAAGTTTAAGACTATAAGAACTTTCCTCCCACAATTTTTGTTATAATAAGATTTGACTTGTCCTCTGCCCAGAGATGTAACTATGGTGGGACAAACAGAGCTTTGATTCAGGGCAGCAATGCTCAGAGGGCACACTGATAGTACTCACAGTTATTCAGCAATATAAACAACTGATCTGAGGACCTGAGTTAGCAAAAATAATTCCTTAAAATAGGAAACTACCAGATGGTATCCTTCCTATACCCAATGGTCAAATTCCAAGTGAACTCCTACCCACCTTACTTCCTGAAAGCCTTGACGCCTACAAGCAGCAGGCTCATGGTGTCCTGGGATCCCTATCCAATGGAAGCGGGTGATCTTGCATGCATAGCTCTGCCCCCACAACAAAGTCTTATGTATCAAGGTCTCTCCCCTCCCCTGTAGGCTCAAATAAATTTGAAATAAAAGTTAGTTCTAGTGTGTGATTTTTTTTGCCTGCTCCCAGAAGCCAAAATTGCTAGATATGGTTCTGCCTCTACCCATTTTATAGGGGACCTCTGATAGCAATGTTGAGATGGCCCTGTTTTCTCAGTGCCTATGTGCACCATGTTTCCAGGGTAGGCTTTTCACATGAGCCTGTATGGTAGAGATGGTTCATGACACATCCCTGAAAGGCACAGAGATAAACCTGAACTCACACATGCATACATACACATGCACACATGCACACATGCACACACACACATGCACTCACATACACAGATACTCCCATTGAGTACTGTACAAAACCCTCTCAAATCAGGAGAACACTCAACAGTCGCATTTTCACGAGCAGTTCATTACAGGGATGTGTCTATAGATAGATGGAAAATTGCAACCAGTTGCACTGGTTGGCTTGGGGACTGTTATAAAAAATCATTGCCCAAAGGTCCCGTGGGGGCTTCCAACACAAGGACTTCAGGGTGACGGAAAAGAGAGAAGGGAAGAGTCGGTTGTGGAATGAATTAACATAATGACTCCAAACTACACTAATGTTTCACAGCTTTTTTTTTTATTAGCAATACCAAGATAAGTTATTGAAGCAGTTTTTGTATTGTTTTACATTCCATTCATAGGTGACCTAACTTGTAACTCCACGTACAGCACATTTAAAGATATATTTTGACACTTATTCAGAAAGCTACAATTATTATAACTTACATGCCTTCATTACCAGGAAAACCTTAATATATTTTCTAATTACTTCAACAATACTCTATTCCAAAGCACACGATAACCCAGTACAAGTTTACACAGTTCGCTTCAATCACCATTTTTTTTTTAAATTGTGGATGTCAAGGTGCTGTTCACTGAATTCTACTGTCATCTCCTCCTGGTTCATATTAGGACCTGACACAATATTAAACTAGCAATATTACTGCTTAAAGAATATGAAGAAAGATAAAGACTGCACTTTTCTGTATTCTTCTAAAGAGTTACAAAATACAGGACAATTAGACACTCAAGCAGCAGCAGCAAAAAAAAAAAAAATCTTGGGGCCAAATCTTTAGAGGCCTGTGGTGAATGTACAAGCAACACCCATATATACGCACGCATGAGCACACTTGTGCACATACTCTGTTCAGTGCATGATTGAGGCAGCACAATGCCATTTGAAGTGTGTGTATTTGTGTATGTTTGTGTTTGTGCATGTATATTTGTGTGTGTGTTTAATCCAAGGTCAGGTTTTCCCACAGGTGAATGGACATGTAAATGGTATGGGGGGGCGGGGCTCCATTTCACAAACATTTGTCCCTGGGGACCTACATTTTTACTGAGAATTTTCCCTCAAATTTGAGTGACTAAGCCTTCAAAATCCATGACTAATAGATGAACATATGGGCCAGTATTTTTAGCCATCCGTGGTTATTTGTTATAGATATTGTAGGTTGGTGTGCCTTGTGTATACACATACCTGTGCCAATAGTCATTATTTATTAAACACACATATGTGTATACATTCTTCTCTTGGCTTTACATAATTAACAAGCTGCAGGTAATCATCGAGGAGAATGGGAGGGCAATACCAACTCCAGATATACCGAATAGAACTGGGGGTCACTTACCTGCAAGAAAATGGGCAGATTTGTTAAACAATCCTGAAATAATTCCTGGCTAGATACATTTGAGAGCTAGGCTAGTACTACAATTTCTAATTGTTTAATGCAAGAGATGATAAAGCAATATTTATAAATTTGGTCCTTCAATTCCTGGCTAAAACAAGAATGGACTGAATTATTAGAGCAGGTTGGTAATTAGATATAGAGGTACTGTCTATCAGATACATGTAATAGCAGATAATTACTGTTTATATGAAACCTGGGCTTTACAAATAGTGTCTGGGAAAAAATATGTATCTTTCAGCAGCTAAGACTCAGCATATATCTAGAGGGCTCTTAATTCAAATCATCATCTGGAGTTGGCAAAGACTAAAATAAACCAAACAAACAAACAAAAAAAAACCAACCAGTTACGAAGGAGAGAAAGGATAAGCAACCCTATCAGGGAACTAAGGAAATATCTTTTCTGATGGACACGGGAGAGCTGGCCTAGGCTGAGACTCAGCATTCCCTCAAGGAGTGAGAGGTTGGCTCTAACAAACATCTGCCTTCCTTCCTCTTCAAGGCAGGGTGTTTAAAAGCTGAGCCTCAGTGCCGATGGGGTCCCCCTTCCTCTGCTATAATCTTGATTGATTACTAGGTGGGAGGTGTGATGGAATCCAAGGACTCTGTTCCCCCAGTTAAAGCTATATAGACTTTGCTCCAGCTTAGGAAGCTCTGCAGATTCAGATAGTAGCTTTTTGAGCCAAAAATATGCAGCAAAAAGAAAGGAACATAAACACGGCTAAATGTCACCAGTGTTTGCAGACTTACAGCCACCATCCATTTGTTTGTTCTGAAATGACTGGTGGACCATTTGGCAAACACAATGAGATTCACACAACAATCCTGTTATCCTGTGGTGCAAACGACATCACACCAGTGGCATTCCCTTTTAATTAAAAAACAATAATAATAATCAAGGAGGAGGAGGAGGAAAAAAATGCCATAGGAGTTTGGTTTAATGTCACTACACAAATGATACTGCCTCCACCTCAATGGGGGTAAAAAATAAAGGAGGGGGAAAGGAAATGGAAACTTGCCCAGAACTGAGCATCTTGACAGGGGATCAAGTCAAGGGAAAGCCATCTTTGCTGATCCCCACGAGAGCAAAAAAGGAAAAGAAGGTGCAACCTTTGGCAAGGCTGCTGGCTAAAGAGGGAAGGGTCAGGTGCTACCATCATTCCAGCTGTATCACAAGGCTTATGAGACAGAGTGCATGAAAGCAAACTCCCAAACAATCCTCACTTGCAGGTACTCCAGGGCCAGGATGTGCAAATTCAAAACCTAGTGATCATGTGAACTTGAACCTGAAAACCACTATTGAAGTTAAGGGTCAAATTGTAAAATACAGATTTTATGATCGGTGCCCATTCAAAAGCAACTCCTCAGTTTTGGTTTTGGCACAGCCATGGTCCTAAAAGATCCATCTAACTAAGGGAATGAGTCAAGGTATTATTATCGTTAATATACTTTTTACTGGATCTGTGACTTCATTGGCATAAGAAACACCTGGTGAGGAAACTCCCTTTACTATTATACCATAGCACCTGTTTTGCAACTCACAGACTTAGAGAGTTCTCTGGACACATTAAAAGGTTAAGTGACTTATCCAAGGTCACACAGCCAGAATGTGCCAGAGGCAAGACTTGACTTGAACTCAGGCTTTCCTGACTCCAAGGCTGACTTTTAATTCAATATGCTGTTTCTCAAGGTATTGACATACACTCAAAAAAGACCAGAGTCCTATAAAAGACACTTCTAATATCTCCCAAAGTCATGACTTAATTGGCTTCTGTTTTATTTGTTTGATTTTGCCCAGGATATCTCAGATAATTGATCTGGATTTTTTATCTTCTCATTCCAACCAATGTTCTACTTTAGAAGGGCCTATGCTTACTGTACTACCCTTGAACGCAGAATCATCTCTATGGATGATGGTATCCCTTACCCCAAAGACAATGATAGTATCTTATATTCACTTAGCCTTTTATCATTTTTTTGGAGTGTTTTCATTTACAATAACCAGATCTCTGCTAGAGGCCTCTAACTTACTATAAGAAATTTACCATTTTCTGGTAAAAGCTACATTGGAGTCTTTTTACTGCATGTAGCTATCACACTCTTACCTCCACTGCTATTATGTAATACTAATAATTTGGCATAATCACAATATAATCGACAGGACCATTTTCAAAACTAGCCTTTTCAGACCAAGAACAGATCATCAACAACATGGCCTGATGGATGCTTGGGTTGAACAGTTTGAAAGAGGAAACATGACAATGTGCCTCTCCTTTTAATTCAGTTTTAGACTCACAGCGGTCCTATAGTTATCGTGATGTGCCTACATCACAAAAGATTCCATTACTATTAAGAGATGTGTAGACCATCCCACTCAAGAATGTGTTTCTAATTTGGGGAGATGGCTTCATTTTGAAATTTAGTGGAAACTCAAGAGGACCCAAATAGAAATGACACCTATTACTATTCAAATCCATTCTTTTTTTTAAAGTGCTTTAATATCTCTCTTTTTCCATTTCATTCTCATACTATCCTTTTGAGAGGAAGCAAAATATTATTAAACCTGTTTTGGAAATGAGAAAGCTGAGGCCTAGAGAGGGTAAGTCACTTATCCTAGGTCAGATATCAAATTAGAGACAGAACTTTAAGAATCTAGTCCCCTGACTCCTAACTCAATGATCTTTCTACCATAACATGATGCCTTTTGGTTGTAGTGTGAGGAATACATAGAAGCTTATATTTCTTGACATTAAGGATTTGTAAGAGTTCCTGTGGAATAGCTTCCTTAAAGTCTTTGAAATACAGTAGCCATGTGGTGACCCCAAAGGATGCAGATATCTATTTACCCTACCTGTAAGCAGAAGGAAGATCTACATGAGCTCTCCAGGTTTCTCCCAACTCTGTTATTCTATGAATGTACTATCTCTTCCATGATTTTTCTTTCTTTTACTTGGGTTTATTCCCCCACCATAGTAGTCAGGAACTTCATTGCCTCAATCAGTACCCAGTCTTGCTCTCTCTTACTGTTGCTCCCATGCAAGCTCCTCCTGGGCTCCTGTGCTCATTCTGTTGCTGAGGGCAGCTGCAGGGACATGCGTCACCCTATACTTTTAGTGCACGGAAGCTAAAGTGGGGACTTTGATACATACCCTCAAATCATTATGACACCCCACCTAGTCATCTTCAACCAAATTCTCCTCCAATTCAGAATTCCCACTGGGGAGAAAATGCCTCTTTTTTGTTAGGGTTTTGGGGGATTTTTTCTCAAATTTTCTTACTCCTTTGAGAAATGACTTTTATACAAAAAAACATAAGGCATACAGTTTATAGAAAAGGGTTCAGCAGTTATTATTAACCTCAATAATTATTAAACTTAACTTTCTCACTAGATCTTTCTGAGGACTGAATTACCTGATTTGGCATACCATCTAACGGCATATTTTCTTTTAGATCTATGTTGGACTTTGTGATAGATACAATACAAATGTGTGTGTATGTATGTATATACACACAGAGACACATGCATAGGCACATGTATATATAAATGTATGCATGTATACATGTGTATGTGTATCTCTCTCTCTATTTTATATATATATATATATATATGTATATATTGACCTATGACAATCTGATTTCTTGGAAAAAGGTAGAGGGAGAGGTGAGCAGCATCCTTAAATCTGGTTTCATAATGGAGATTCTAAGGGTCAAGGAGAAATATGGTAGTCAACCTATTGTCTACTCAACACGCCCTAAAGGATTTTCCATCAACCCTGCCCATTAGATTTTCAAGGAAAACCTGAGTCATATCAGGACAAAAGTAAAGACCAATATCAGGGAAGGAGAGAGACAGAACTGACTGCAACAATCCTAAGTCTTAAGCAACCAACTAAGCTGCCACACCTCAAGTTTAGGACCAGGCATTGACTGGCATCTCCTCAAAGACAGAGAATCCAGAGACAGTAGGATGGTCTGGTAAAGTGTTCTCCAATGTATTTACATACCCAGTGTCCTGCAGTCACTTCTCATACCAGCCTTTGAAAAGTCTAGTTATATTTGAGCATACAAAATGAAACATTCTCCTTCTGCTGGGTAGCCTAGCATCTCCAGTGAAGCCTCTTGATGTTAAAGAAGTGTATGATGGAACTGTGGTATCTCAGGGGTCTTCTATCTGTGAAAGGATTTCTTAGAGCTTCTCTTCCTACCTTAGCTAAACAGACCACTCTATAACATCAGAACAACTTCTATCTGATATCCAGTATTGAGAAACTTACGACCTCTGAGTCAGCTCGTTCCACTCTGGGGCAACTCTGATGGAGAGGAAGTCTTTCCTCACATGGAGCAAGAATCTACTTCTGCAACTCCAGATCAATGCTCTGGGAACTATGCAAAACAAATCTAATAATTGTGCTCCCTGTGATAGCCCTCCAAATCCTTGAAGATAGCAAAATCGTGTTCCTTTTAACTCTCCTCCTCTCCAGGTAAGTATCTCTTGTTCCTTCAAAGAATGTTCATATCATCATTTCCAGACTCCTTTTCATCCCAGTCACACCTTCCTTTAGAAAGAGGCACAGTTTGTCAATATCATTCCTGAATGTGGTATCCAGAACTGCACATACTATTCCAGATGTGCTCTGAATAGGACAGAGTATAATGGGACTCCCTCATTACGGACACTGTGCATCTGTATGTGCAGCCTAATTATTTCATTAGTTTTAAACTGCCATGTCATATTATTCACTTGCAGAGTGCTTGAAGCCTACTGAACTCCCAGATCCTTTGATGTGAACAATTTTCTCATTCTCTCTCTCCTAGTCTATATTTATGGGGTATTTTTTTAAAACACAATGCAGGACTTGATGATAATTCCTATTCAACTTCACCATGTCAGATATGGCTCCTCATTCTAGAGACTGAGAATTTTTTGCATCCTGATTGTATAATCCAACATATTAGTTATCCTTCCTAGTTCTGTGTCATCTCTAAATTTAATAAACACATCCATCTATGCCTTCCTTTGAGTCATTGATGAACAATATTGAACAGCACAGGGTCAAATCCCACCAATTTAGAAACCAAGTTCTCTTTCTAGTTCTTGACTGATATAAATACCTCTCTGGCCAAGTCACTGTCCTACTGTGTAAATACTGGTCCTGCTCTGTCAAGAGGCTGTAGGGTTTCTGTCTTGTTACAAATGTTAAGTAAAGGTCAAACATCCCCTTACAGAAAGCTTCAAGGGCACATCCAAATTTCTTTGCTGATACTAGAGTTTCCTTGTAGAGTTTGCTATTCAAAGCCAATAGGCCATCTGCTAGAACTTGGAAATCTCTTCATTAAGCTGATATTTTGTGGTAGTGGGATATGACAAAATGGGATTTAACCAGTAAGAGGATTTGACCTATACTACAAAACAAAGTTGTGTCTTCCAGCTTCATTCAAAATGCCTGTTCACTTAGTGCCAGACCCTTCAAAGGCATCTCACATCTGTCAGGCTAACCTGACATTGCAGTTTCTTGGGTGGCAAGATAATATATTTGGAAATTCATATCCTAGTTCTTTGAAATTGAAGTTTGTGTATTACAAGTAACCCAGGCCTCAAGCCTGGGTTATATAAGTGCCATAAAAAAAAGTCTGCACTCTTCCCTAAAGTAATGAAAATGTCAAATTCATTTCTCTCTTGTTTGTTCTTCCTTCATTATTTTTTATTTTAAGAAATTTATTTATTTGCTCTGGACCTCTGAGTTAATCATGCCATGATGAATATCAGCAATTTGTCTATAATTTATAGTCTTGGAGAGTTGAATGGGACATTAGAAGAGTAAACGACTTGTCCTTAGTCACACAGGTGGTATGTATCAGTGGCAGGTCTTTCTGACTCCAACATCAGCTCTTTATGCATTTATGCTATACTGCCACCCTCTTCTTCCTAGTGCAATAATTGGGGAAGGGAGGAGAAGATAGGCTATTCTGTAATTCAGGTATATAAATTAGCATTGCCTCTCAGGTCCAATATTTGAAAGATATTAGATAATGTTCAAATAAAGTTAGATATGAAGTAGTAGTGAATGAGCCTCAGAACAGAAATTCATGTCCCACCTTTTCATATGCCAATTGAGTGACCCCAGGTAAGTCTCTTAACTCCTTAGTGTCCCCAGGTAATTCTCTAAGACTAAATCGCAGAGTAGATGCTGGTCTGCTTTGTTTGAGGGAGTTAATGCCTACATCAATGAAAGCATAGATCTAGCAAAAAAAAAAAAAAAGACTTTGGGCATGAGAAAGAAATTCACCTTAAAATGTAAAATTTAGCCTGAAACATGGGTACTATTTAACAGATTATAGGTTCTCAAGATAACATGAGGCTCTGTCCATTGGCGAATGTAAGATGATCTGATGAACTTTTTGGTGAGCTGACTAGAATCTGCTCTTATCCACTAGGTTAGCTATGCAGGCGCTTCTACCATATGCTTCTATGAGACAAAGAAAACGGAAGTTCCATTTAGGAAAAAAAAAAAAACCACAACCACAGCTAATCTCACTCCTACAAACATGGTTCCACACATGCAATCTGATGGGGGAATTTTAGAGCCTGAATACTATCCTTTCTTTTTCTCTTTTCTCTGAATTTTAGCTTTCACTTGAATTATTTCCATCATAGCTTCAATTTCCCATTCTAATTTGAGTGCAATAGACACCATTTTAGACTTTGACCTGTGATTTGACAGAGTTGGATTTAGACAGACCTAAGTTGGCAATACCTTTCTAGCTAGGGTCAAGACAGAGAGGTAGAGGGAAATGATCACCCAAGGACATTTAATTATAGTGTTAATGTTAATTACATTTAGAATGTTGAAGAGCAGTGTGTGCATGTATTTTGGCTTCCTGAAACTATCAAATGTGTTCTGTGCAAAGTCAGGTCAGAAAAATAAACTAGAGAGTTTGAGTAAATAGGCTGCTGGGTTTTTTTTTTTGTATGTTTGTTTTGGTTTTGTTATGTTTTTACCTCTTCCTCCCAAGTACTCATTGATGTCCTGTACTTACAACTTGTTAATGAACAGGGATGGAGACAATTTCATTTTTTCCCTGTGGACTTCTGTACAACAGAGTCTGGAGGACCGGTAAGGGAATAACAGTGCAAGGAGAGGAAGACAAGTTAATGAGGAAGGAAGTCTTCAGGCTAGACATCCCATCCAGTAGAGATACAGAGAGATTATTTTGAGGTGAACTCTGAACATGGGCCAGAGAAGATGGACATGGTACCCATAATGGAATCAGAGTGAGGTATTCCCATAAAGTTTACAAGTTTAGCATCATCAATCTCTTCTTGGTGGAGAGGGGTAGGCACGCATCATGGCTGCTGTACCACAATGGCTGAGGGCTTGATTAAGAACTGTTTTTGTACATACCAATGGAAATGTCAGCTGGGAGTCGTGAGCTGCTATTTTGGGAGGGGAGCAGGGAGGACTCACGTTGCAGCTTCGGTAGAAATAGCTTACAAAATGGAACAGACTCTCTAATGTTGTTGAGCTGTGCTCCCCAGCCCCCCATGCCTCCAGTTAAATAGGATACCATTGGGCGGGCTTCATCAAAGGCAGGCAGTCTTCCTGCTGCATTGATAGGAAGATGGAAAAATTAATAGGGGTAATATGAGCTCATTTCAATAATAATGAGCTTACTAACATGCCAGTTTTTGATCTTTTCTGATGCATGGATTCCTGGCAGTAACTATGGTCCTATGTAGGTAGTTAAAAGAACTGAAAATAGACTTTAAAAAAAAAAGCCCCAATCCCAAACTTTAAAAAAAAAATAGAACACTTAAAAGTCAGTCCAATTTTTCCTTTTCTTCTTGAGAAGCGCCGTTTAACTCCTTTCCTTCCCCCCCCTTAATTTTTTTTTTTAACAACTTCAAAAGTAATGAATTGTATTTGGCTAAAAATAGATCAGGGGTATGGCTAATGGGGCTTTGTGAATCATGTGACATAAGGAACTGTCAATATTTTTTTGAGCTGTCAGAAGTCCATTTAGTGATTTTTGACAATTCAAAAAAAAAAAATTTCTGACTACCCGGTTCTGTTCTCAGTGAATTAGGGAAGGGGAGGGAAAGGAGAGATACATCAATTCAATTTATACAGCCAGATTACTGCTTCCTGTAGCTTGTTACTTGATGATAGGAAGCAGCTTCCTGCGGCCAGCAGTTCTCTCTGATAGAGAGATTCCCTTTCAATTTTTTTTTTAAATCAGGAAAAAAAAAGCAGTTAAAATCCATTTTTAGATTATAGACACCACAACACTTGCCATCCTCTCTTTTTCCTCCATTAGTTTACTTTCTTGGAGTGGACAAGTAGTTGCAAAGGGACTAAACAGGGTCTGAAAAGTGTTTTTCACAGAACTACTCAGAGTTGAGGATACCTATGCTTGCAGGATAGCCTGTTTCTCCCACCCTGTTTTTTTTTCTTTTCCTCCCAATTTTATATCCATCCAGATGGCTCCAACTTTGTTTAAAAACAAAACAAAGGAGAAAAAACCCACCATGGGGCAACTATGTTTTATGAGGAAGTGTAAGTGTAATGTGCAATACCAGTTTAAAGGCTAGATTATGTAGGAATAATCAGGGATAAATAGGATCACAGCCTTTAAGTTACCTGTAGGAACACTCCTAATCAGGCAATTCACCACCACATAGCCCCTGTTAGAACTGCCAACAGACAATAATCTAAGCCTTGGATAATTAAAGACCACTGCCTTCTGCTTTCCTCAAACTGAATCACAAAAGCCTTAAATCCTAACTCCCTAATTAGAGAAAGGCCCAGGCAGTCACTTGGTCTGGATTTTGGTTAGTGTTAGGTGATTTGAGTATCTTCTAAGTCAACATGAAGAAAAGTTTAAGAAAGCAAGGTTGGCTTAGCAAAGCATTGAGGATTTCTCTTAGGAGTCTGACAGAGAAGTTGAAAATACTGAAAAGTTTTCGAGTTACCATGTCTTTTTTTTTATTATATAAACTGTTTTCCCCTCCAAAATATGGATTAAAAACATGTGCAGTCAATACTGTGGGTCCCCTTCTTCATGTCCCTCACACAGGTTCTCTAGACTTGGATGACACAAATAGTATGATTTCAAAAATGTCTTTTTAAAAATGGATTCATTGTATGATTGTCTAAATTGCACATACAGCGTTACCTATGTTTAATTCCAAATTTTCTAATGGACATTTTGCCCTATTTATTTTTTTTTAATGCACCATTTGGCACTATTCTTTTGAGAAAGGAACTCAAGAAAGAGGATTCTAAAACTTACCACACAAGTCTGGTCTCTTGACACATCCACTACTTGCTGTGCTACTCGAAAGTCCATTAAAGGCTGCTAAGCCTTCAGAGCTATAGGCTCTTAGGACTGACAACATGTTCATCTGCTTCTCCAGGACCTGGGGCCCTGGGATCTGTTCTGCTTTCATCACCCCTGTGGAGGTGTCATGGGATGGAAGGAGATTTGGGCCATGCCACTGCTTCTCAGACGTTTGGGGCAAAGGTGAGACAAGTCCTTGGGCTGGCTGGGAGGCAACGGTGTTGGGGAGGCCATCTCCACCATCAGTGCTGCTATCCTTGTTAAGGACAGACAGTGGTTTGCTCATTATTTCGGGTTCTGTCTCAATATCCTCCTCTTCATTGTTTTCCTCCTTGGAAGATTCCATGTCTTCAGATGAGGCAATATCAGACAGGTCGTCAGTAGCATTTTTGTTCACAGACTCAGGGAGCAGGATCGTTGAGTCATCTTCAGGCTGCAGTTTGCCTTCAGGCTCATTGTTAGCACAGGAGGATCCTGAGCCCATGACTCCTGGGTAAACCCCAAATTGTTTGTAGAAGTCTGAAGTAAAGTTGCAGAATGGTGGGTCCATATGACCAGACCAGGAAGAGTTCTTTTGTTCTCCCAAAGTCTCTTTGCCGTGACCTTGGGTCATCTTCTCAGAAGTAGAGTCAAGGTGGGTAATCACATTGGAGATTCCTACCTCTTTGCTAGATTGGACGGTAGAAGGGAGCAAGCCAGCTTTGCTCACTTCCCTGGCTTGGTCCTTGCCATTTCCTATAGCTACCAAAGCGCTGTCTTTACGTCTAGTTTTGCCCAAGTGATTGGCCTGCAGGTGAAGGGCCATCAATTCCATTGATGAAGTCGTAAAAGAACAAAACAAGCAGCCATGCCATGCAATGTTATCTTGGACAGTCACCGAAGAGCCTGGAAGAGAAGCTGCATCTGGCCTTACAGACAAATCCAGCGGTTCATACTGAGATTTCTCCGATTTCCTCTGGGAGGATTTTCCACTATTTTTTTCCTCACCACCATCTGGTCCATGGACTTTCATGGAAAGTGGATCTGATAGGGCTTTCTCCTTCACTTCCTTCTCTTTCTTCAAAGAGCTCAGGACAAAGCTATCCATGAAGGCTTGCAAAGAGCCTTGGAAGTTGACCCCATTGCCTACGATGTTCTGATAGGCTCGTCCAATTTCAGAAAAGTGTGTACCTTTGGAAGGGAGGTCAGAGCCCTTCAGAGTCTCTGAAGAAGTCTCAGAAGTCATGCCTACAGCCTGCCCTGAATGGTCCCCAGACGAAAGCATTCCTGATGTCCATTGCTGAGAGACAGTGCCACCTCTGAAATCAATCCCTGGGAGACCCTTAAAGGCTCCCCTCAGAATGTCCGGCCTGATAAACAGAGATGCCTTGCTTGATGTCTCATCCTTATGATCCTGGCTTGGAGGCTGTCCAGAGAGTGGCCCAGCACCATTTTGTCGTTCCCGATGGTGTCGTTCTAAATGATACTTTAAGGATGCAGACTGAGTACCAGCATAATCACAATGGGGACATTTGTAGGGTTTCTCACCTGCAGATTGGAGTACAAGAGATAAAAGAAAGAACATATATGTTTAATGCATTTTGGTTTGTAGAGCAGGAATGGAAGGATCAACATTTGTTCTTTGAAACAAAGCAGCTCAAAGTAATAATTAGTTATAGAACAACTGTTTTTTAATAGAAGAATAATTCATAGTCTTAAGCTTTTTTAATGATTTTGTACCAGTTGGGACTATTCAGGAATGACATACTATCTACACACAATTAGCTATCTTTTTCTTTATCTAACATGTGAAAACTGCTGTAGATTTAAAAGCTATGATTATGAAAATTAAGCATAATAATTTCAACCACAGTGATCATTAAAAGTAGAAGTTTAAAAAGACAAAGTATGTAACAAATGGATGGTTGCAATATTTTGTGTATACAATAGCTCTGAAATTTGTTTAAATTATACACATGGAAACCATTTTTAAACCTAAAAATTTTATGGCACTGTTACGCAAGACTGAAATGAATGATTTAAGTCTTGCTCTGCAGTAAATCATGGATATAATTAGCAAATGGCATACTGCACAAGTAATTTATCATTATTTGGAGGGCACCATTCCAGAAGGATTCAAAGATCTGCAGACCGACTGCATTGTTTCTAAATAAAGAACTATAAATACAGATTCTATAAAATATTAATACCATTACAGTGCGTTATGATTGCAGCATGTAAAGACATATAGTTAAGATAAAAAGTAGTCGATAAAATGTAAAAGAAAATGAGTAATAAAAAGGTGCAAAATATATTTAGTTTCTGTATTTGAAATTAACATTATCTACTGGCCTTTGTAGTGCCTTAAATTTGTACTAATGGAAAGCCTAATGCTCGGGTAGTAAAATGTGTAATTTACCTATAATAAGCGCTTTCTAGAGAATAAAAATAGCCTTAAATAGCATTTTAAAACATATAAGATAATTTTCATGAATTAAATATTTATTTAAATTCAACACCCCCCCCCCCAACTTCTATTGTTCTTTCTCTATGGAAGATATATGTAAACCGATACCTGCCCGTGCTGTATAACAAGAAAGGAGAGGGGACTAAATACATGTGCATTTAAATATATGTAGAGAACTTGTTAGCAATCCAGGCTCTTTTCTAGGCTCCAGTGCCGAGATACTCCCAGAAAGGGATGGGGCTATGACAGTGCCTTGAGCTTATTTATAATGGTGCCCTGTCAATATTAGCAATTATTTCTGTGAGGAAGCTCAGTGTGGCAAGAGACTGTTATCTTTCCTCTGTTCTTTTTCTCTGGCTGATCTAAAAGGCAACAGCAAATCATCTGTGAATGGTAGGTCCTGAAAACATTTATTGCTTCTAAGTCTCAGACAAATGGAAAGAAAATTGAACCAAGGACTTACAAACTTCACAAGGTACCCAGGTGTTAATTGGTAAGTCACTTGGAGAGACTCCAGGGCATTTAAAATGAGAGAGTCCGGGGTACCAGGTTCTTGGGAAAGGACTCCACCCCTTCCTTTGGACTGGAAGCTTTTACCTTAAGAAGGCTATTCACAGCTTCCATGAGCCTCTCTCAGATCTAGGTGACTGGTTATGTATTTCAGTCAAGTCTAGAGGTAAGTGAGGGTCTTGATGATGCCAGCTGCTCAGATGCAGTACTTCCATTGGAGAAATGGGCTGCCAGGGTCATCTGTGACCAATGACCAACTGTGTCCTTATTACTCTCAGGTTCCCATAGCTAAAGCATGACAAAGACCTTTGATATTGTCTATTCCTTTAATGGTAAAAAGTTATCTCTCCAATCTCCATAGTTCCATGCCCAATCTCCCTCTTCTAGTAGATTGATCTCTGACCAGTCAGGGCCCTAGAGCACTAGCAGCTCACGAGACAAGGTTGTGCCACCCACGTTTATACTATCTGCATCAGACCTTGGGTCATTTAATCACTGCAGACTGGTGTGGTCTAGGGTTGAACCCAGATACCTCAGAAACCAGAGGACATCACCAACACTGCCATGGACATGTTAGGATAATCCACGTCCACTGAAACTCAAGTAAGTTGTCTGAGCTCAAAAAAAGCTCAGAGGAATGACTGACCTCTGGAGTGCCTGATGCCAGAACTGACTCAGTCCCATCAGAAAAGACCATGAAACCTACCTTGATATATCTCAGCCAGAGGACCAACTTCTGCATAAGTAATCCCAGATAACTGTCCAAGTGTGTTCAGATAACAACAACAAAACTCACTTTTATATAGGACTTTAAGGATTACAAAAGACTTTTCTTATGATACCCTTCAGGGGTCAGAGAGAGGTACATTTTGCATAGCCAGAGAATATTGGGGAATATTGGGCTAGCAGGATATCCTTTGAAAATTACACTTGGGGCACCATAAATTCACATAATTCCTGATCTATAAATACAAACCAAATGACATGCGAGGCTCTAATTAATGACAGTGAATAAAGGTAGGGAATATTGACCTAGAGGGGACTCTGCTGAATTTGAAAATCAATCAAATAGCAAGCATTTGTTAAGCACCTACTATGTGCCAGGCATTTAGTTAGGCCTTGGGGAAACAAAGGCAAAAAATGAAAATTTTCCCACTTCTACATGGGTTTATATTTTAATGGAGGATAGATTAGGAAGTGAATTAAGAAATGCTTAACTGTATCTAGGAAAGATTTTGGTAGTAAAAATTAAACTTTTTTTCTTGTCTGGGCCTTTACCAGGAACAAGCATATGTCTCTTCAGCTTGAGGTGCCATTCCATAAGGGAGAATGCAAGGAGAACAACAGTAGATATAATAATTAATAATAATAATATCATGGCATTTATATAGCACCTAATATGTGCCATTCACTATGCTAAGTACTTTACAAATATCTCACTTGATCCTCATAATAACCCTGGGTGGCGGGGGTGGGGGAGGTCATGCTATTAGTATATCCATTTTATAGCTGAGAAATCTGAGGCAAATAGAAGTCAAGTGACTTGCCCAGGGTCACACAGCTAGGCCCTAGCACTTCTCCACCTAACTGCCTAGGTGTTTCAAAGATGCCTATATGAAGTTGTAGCCATCTAAGACACTAGCTATATAAGAATACATAGACAGGTACAAAGAAAGAGCTCAGGAGAAAAAGTTTCTTAGCATATATACTTGAGAGAATGCTTCATAGAAAGATCTACTCACCATTCAATAAAATTTTAATGTTTGCTATCTATGAATATTATCTCAGGGGTTCTTCTCCTGGCATCTGTGAACTTGTTTTTTTTTTTTTAATATTTTGTTAGCTATTTCAATATAATTGTTTTCCTTTGTAATCCTATAAATTGCATTTTATACATTTAAAAAAATTATTCCGAGGAGGGACCCCTAGGTTTCTCCAGACTTCAAAAGGAGCATTTGACACAAAAAGTTCGAAGTTCTTGACTAGATTCCTTGACTCATCCAAAGAGGAGTGACACCTGAAATATCCTTGTAAATCTCACAGCCTAGTGGAAGAGATGAGATAAATGTACAAATAGCTTCGATCGAGGGTAGAGGGATCAGGAAGACTTCATGGAAGAAGCGATACTTGAACTGGGCTTTAAAGGTCAGTGATTCATAGTCTGTCAGAGTTAGAGGGGACCTAGACACTAGCCAGTCCAACTCATTTTCCAGGGAAAAGAAACGGAAGTCCAAAGAGTTGAACCAACATGCTTCAGTAGAAAGAGCTCCGATTCTGGAGTCAGAAAAACTGGTTCAAATTCCCTCTTAGACACTTTCTACCTATGTTATCTTAGACAAGTCACAACCTCACTGGTCCTCAGTTTCCTTATCTGAAAATGAGGGAGTTGAACGAAATGTTCTTTGAAGTCCTTTACAGCTCTAGACCTATGATCCTATGACATGTCGAAGGAGCCACAGTGAATGAATGGAAGAGCTGGGATGAGAACCCATATGTCTGATCCAGAGTCTTCCTGCTCACCTTGTTGTTTCTGTTACAAAGGTCTTTGGGGGATTTCAATAACTGAACTTTCTTGGGCAGGGTTCTTATACCAAACAAAGAATTCCAGTGAGGGAACAATGTACATAGATCTATACAAACTCACATGAGATTATCTTAACTTGGGGTCTGTGAACTTATTTTCAAACTTGCTGACTTTTCTTCTTCTTATAAAATATTTTTCAGATAGCCCAAACACTCTATTTTGTCACATATTTTGCCTTCTTTAATTGGTCTACCCTGAAAATCCTTGTATTTTAGGTATATACCAAGCCATGGGCTCTTAATCTTTTTTTTTTTTGTTTAATGGCCCCTTTTGGCAATATGGCAGAACAGAACAATGTTTTTATATGTGTAAAATAAAAATCACAGAATTACAAAGGAAACCAATTATATTGAAATAAGGATATTTTTTCCCCTTCTAAATTCATGAACCCAGGGAAAACTGTCCATAAGTTCACACGAAGTCTACGGATCCCAGATCAAGAACTCCCCAAAATGAATGAAATGTGTGCCATCCATAAGAGTAGGTTGCTTTTGGCCATCCAAGGGCTGAGAGAAAGCAAAGTTCAAATCCTAACATGCCCAAAAGGCTACTTTTCTATTAGAAATATTCTAGCTACATCCCCAAATGAGTAAATTTCTTCCCCAAATTCTCTCTCCAGTGAGCCAGTGAACAAGTTTTTAAAAAAATCGGTCTCCAGACACATGTTTCACAGCATTAGCCAAGTTGAAGTTGAAGAAGCAGCCGACAAGAAGGCCTCACCACCAAACTGGTAAGCCTCTGAAGTCTCGGTCAAAAAAGCTTCTAATCTGCTCTTCCCCTAACCAGACATAAACAACTGTAGAATTCACCTATAGCCAACAGATGTTTCATAATTTTAAAAAGAAGTATATTAGCATCTGAGCATGCCATTTGACTTAAGTACTCATGAAGACAGATTTATTAGGCCAGCCCAAGCAGGCCCTAGACTTCAGTGGCACCATCAGACTTCTTGACAAAGGGAAACTAAGTGAAAATGACACATCCCCAATCCTAAGCAAGGACTGACTGGGTCAGAGATTTGAAAAAGAATTTTTAGTCCAGTCTCATATAATAGGTAACCCTTGGTCACCTTGCCAGCATCACTGTCTAGTTGAATGATGGACCACTTAAACCGTAAATTAGCCTGTGTTGCCATGTAAGTTGATGTGGGAACAACTCCAGCTTTCCCAAATTTTCAGATCACCAGTAAGGACTTAATCTTCCCACAGAGATCAGGCCTTTTATCACCTCCAATACTTCTTGAAGTTATTGAGGTGGGGTGGGGCAGGGAGTAGAGTTATTTTTATAATGGGGGAAATATTAGAGCCACAAACTAAAGAAAAGACAACAGCCCTGTTAAGGTTTGCTGTTCATTTGCCCACCTTGAATGAAAGGAAAGCTTATGAAGGCGGTAAGTCATTTTTTAATAGGGACCTTCCACACTTTTTCTGTCGGAATATCTTCAGAGACTACAATGTAAGGCAAAAATCATATAATCCTACAAAAGAGGATTTTGTTGGGAAAAGAAGCATGATAAAATCACGAGTCATCAGTTCATAATTCCAATGGACAAATGAAATTATTGAAGCCATTTTCCAGTGAAACTCGCTTTCCAGTGACATAAAAAGTATATTCATCATGGGAATGTTATTGATAACTTGTCTAATTCTTTAGAAATATATGACTGAGTGGTTTAATTAGTTCATTATGTCTATTTTTACATGGTAACATCTTTTATCATTTGGATCATTCACTTTATACTTTCTACAGCAAAGGAAACATCACAGTTCTGCAGAAATATTATAGGGCTACATTCAAAGTAGAATCACAGCAACGTTAATCTGAAAAAGCTGGAAAGAAGGATGGGGGAAGTGGGTGCTATTATTTTTCTGTCTAAGACTTTTCTAAATCAGGCTTTTAAAACCAGTTAAATGCTTGTAAACTTATTTTTAAGTCACCCAACCATCCTGCAAAATCCCATTCACTTTTAAGTTCTATAATTAAATATTTTCCCTTATTCACCCCCCCATATCTGATATTTATTTAGTCCTTCTACACGTCTTTACTTAGTTAATACCAGGAGAGATAAATATGGTTGTTCCTTTGCAGCGAAGCTTCAGTACATTAATATAAATTGTACACTAATTCCCCCAAAGCATATATATGTTGTAAACCTGAAGACTTTTTACACAGCTGCTTATTGCTAAACAGTGCCTTGTCCAGAAGGGGACAATCTGTGTCTCTAATTGCTGTCACTGAAGCCGAGATTCATTATGTGACTTTCCCATTAAAATGTGAGCATTAATTTGTATAATGAAATATCACCCACTGCAGTGTTCATTAGCCATGCCCTACTGTATACTGCACATTGTTAGCTACCTAGAAACTGTAGTTAATTTCACTAATGGATATTTCCCTACTTAGTGTTTGGTAGGGAATTTATACTGTAACATTACCTCTTAAACTTTTAAGGAAATTTAAATTCAATCAATTATTTTCCACAAAAGTTTGGGATGTCATTAAGGCAGGAAGAGCAAGCCGTGTGGTGTTAAGGATGAGGACTCCGGAGAAATAAAATGGGCTTTTAGTTCATCTTAGAAATGTAAAAATGAAGGAAGCTTAATTCAAATTAAAAAAAAAATTCTCTCTACTGTGGGACACAGACATCTTTTTTTCTACGTTACTAAGGTGGCTGTTCTCAGTCAGAGGACAACAGCATGTGTCATGTCAACATGCACTTATTAAGCGCTTACTATGTGCCAGGCACTGTGCTAATACCAGGGATACAATGTGCAAACTGCATTCATTTTAACCCACTTCATTTTATTAATTTATTCAATGTGTGTCTCTCAATTCTAAACTGGAATAGTTACCTTGCCTAGTGGAGTTAATAATAAAAGTGTCAAAGATAAGCTACATTTACTACGGGGCATGAGGCACCTGAATTAGGCCTTCTAAACTTTAATCTCCGCATACATTTATTTACTACTGGGTGTTTGTGAAACTCTTTGAAGATGAAAGGTTGGATCTTTAACTGCACTAAGAACTTTTATCATTATGGTGATGGCGGGAAGTTATTATATCTCACTTTTCATCCCATGAACTCAATACACTTTCCAAATGCTATATCATTAATGCTGATGATGTGTTAGCTAGGCAGGCCCAAAACAACTAAACCCATTGTGTAGGTAGAGAAACTGAGGCAGGCTATGCCCTCAGGTGGCACTACCTTGTCATTCATGAATAGGTGTCAGTTCAGGGTGGAGGAAGAACATAGGGCTGGCCCTGCCTTCCCCTTAGGTCATCAGGATATAGCGAGGTCACTTGATTTGACTTTGGCTGTGTGTCCACTATCCCCAACTTACTGGTCTATTCAATCAACTCATTGAAAGATGTTAAAAGCCAAATTGTAGGAATAATTAGTGACAACTATTCAAAGCCTTCTTTGCAGCCCAAAGCAAAAATAGAGACGTAAAGGAGACAAGAGTCCCTACTTCATTGCTAGGACAGAACTTAAAATGGATCATCTGGTTGTTTGGTAGGGAGTTTACTTTTTTAGCCAGTTACTTTGATATCATGGAGAACCAAACTCTGTTGTGATTAATTTATACAATAAAGTCTCTGCTAGGTGACTGTCACTGACCTTCACCCACTCCTTCAAGATGCTAGAGAAAAGAATCATAGAAAACATTTCACCCACTTTCTTTGGTTTTACTGGGAAAAGTTTTCATGGAATTTGGATGATATGGATTCAAGTGTGTTCTCAAAAGCACTGTCAACTGTGAGGAGATACTCTTTCACATAACCCCACATCTTGCCCCTCCATACACCTATACACACACACACACACACACACACACACACACACACACACACAAATGTATGTACATGCCAACACAGAACTCCTTTGCCTTCCCCAAACAGAGGCATAAGGCACATGGGTAGGGCTAGACACATTGCATACTGTCGCACTCCAATGAGGCATATTCTTCTGATCGTGGTGGCATATCCCTGAAACATCATCTTTCTACTTTCCATTTTCTTTCCTGTTACTTGAAAGAGGTTTCCAAGTGTGGAGTTGGAGAGTGAGAAGTGTGGAACGTTGAGCACAGCACAGAGAAACCATATTAATAAACATACTCATATAAATTGGAAAAATGGGACTTATTTTTAATTAGTTTGTGAACTTGAATGTCTCTGAGTTGCCACTCATAGGGCTATTTGCTATCTTTCTTTATGATGGTCATGCTAGTAATAGCAGCTCCCCTATGGAAAGCCAAAAGTGATCCTAAAACACTGGAGAATGCATTAGTTATATATAATAGGCTGTATCATAAGGTATCATATAATCTGAAAAATCACAGTGAGCCTATGTAGTGGTCAGTGCCCAAGTGTTCCCCCTACCAGGAGCCAAAACTTCCCTGGTAGTGAGTGGGATTTATTTGGGGGGGAGTACATTCATTCCTTCAGGCTACTTGGGGACTGGCAGGTATGTAACTGTTCTGGTATAGTGAATACATGCCCTGGGTGTCACTGTATTCATACCTTAAACAATATCCCTGGTGACTATCAAAGAGGGAGGGTGCTTTACTACACATTAGATTATCACCAAGGGGAAGAAGGAATACAATTTAATGTATTAGATAACTTAATTATTGTACAGGGTATACTGAATACCCTGTTGACACAGCTTTATTACATCAAGTTGCATGTTATAACAGAATACTTATTGATACTTGACTTTTCCTAACCTACATTGATTAGGTCCAGATACTACTGCTTTTCATTGCACTTTTGGGGAATAACTGAGCAAGCCTGATGTCTATAAACATTTTCCCAGGAGTCACATTGCCATCCAAGGTATTGTTACAGAGAGGGGTGAAATCGCAGTGTGTATTCTGAATTGGCAGTGACTAATGACTTCTGTGATGGCAGCCAGAGGTGGGCCAGTGTCTGTTGCCAGCCCAGCTTGGGGAATTCACATCTGTCCCCTAGGCTTTCAGTCCCAGGGGATACTTTGAATTAGATCTATCTCCTAGGGTAGTGCTACCAAATTTGAGCTACCTGCAGGCTGCTCCTAAGCCTCCCAGGTGTTCAGAGAAACCTGACTTCTGTTAAACTACTTGAGCTCCTCTCTAATAAACAGGTGTCGGGAAAAGAAGAGCAGTAATTGAGTTAATGTAGTGGAGAAAAAAAGAAAAGTGGTTTTTATCAGTCAGTGTTATATGACCAAGACTTCTAATAAAGATGGAGTATGATGGAAGAATACAGAGCCTGTACCACCTCCTATCCCGGGCAATTAAAGTAGAGACTCCTTTGTAATGTACTCAACAGAGTGCACTACAGAAAACTTTTCTTCCTAAAAAATATTGTACCAAAAGTATGTGCTGTAAACCATGTGCCAAAACAAATTCATAGAGAAGTATCAGGAAAAAAAAACAAACAACCCAGGCAGTACATTTTAATAACTGGAATCCAATTATTAAATCATTTAATAAGAAATACCTGGTTTTGATTTTTAATTACTCTTGTGATCTACACTTTTACATAGTTATAATGAATGTTTATTTTGGTTATTTAGAACATGTAACACTTTCTGCTCTATTCAAATACAGAAGTGTAAGCATTTTCCAACTTCTTTGTTCTTAGATAAAAAGGAAATTGATCTTTATCTGGTGACGATTATGCTTTTTAAATGCAGCATACTGCAAATGGTATTTGCGTGGGTGACATTTCTATGCCTTCTCTCCTTTTCTTCATGATGTTGTAAGGTTGTGGAAATGCCTTTGTCAGTGGGCGCCTCCCTGGTTCACTGTCTGCACTTTCTGCCCTAAACTCTGACTCAGTGGGCTTCTGGGTGAGTAAGCCTTCTTAACCTTTAAAATCACACAAAGCAGCTTCTGCTACCCCCCTCAATGGACAGGATGGAAGCAGAGATTCTTGCCAGTGTGGCTACTAATTCTGGTAGGAGAAGAGGTGAGCGGGTAGCTAAGCACTTAGCTTAGCTGACTTAGAGGAGTCTCCTGACTGTGAGACAGAACCTCGGGACTTTGGGGGATGAAAGAAATAAATGCCCTCAGTGTCGTTCCCTAGACTGTGAAGGTACCTCCCAAAGTGCCTACTTATACATCAGAAGCAGTTTACCCACCTTGCAGGAAGCTATACTAGAACTCTAAACCCATCTTAAAATAACAGTCAAGGAAGTAGGTTATCCCTTACCATAGCCCAACGTGCTTATGAATGGCAGGATGGTGAATAACTGAGTCATTGTTTGTTTTTTCCCCCCCCCTCACATTTCATTGTAGCCTAGTGATCCTTAACTATTAGAGGCCTCAGTCCCTAAATGGGGAGGAACATGAATCTCAGCATGGCTTGGACAGTGAAGACATCAATGGGAAGCATTTCCAGGACTCCTACTCTCACCTGCGGGGATTTCTCCTTTATACGGCCTCAAATCATAGTTACTGTCTCAGCATCAAAGATTCATTGAATTTCTGGGTTAAAGGCTCTCAGCAGTCATCTAATCCAATTTCTACGTAAAACACGAGTCCCCTCTACAATATCCCTTGACAAATGGTCATCTATCCTCTGCTGGAAGACCTTTGTATCAGGGACCTTTCTACCTCACAAAGCAGTGCCTTTTATTGTTGAACAGCTCTAATTATTAAGAAATTTTTCATATGGGATCAAAATATGCCTCCCTGTAAACTTCCACTCAGCGGTCCTACTTTTGCTTTCTAGAAATTGTTTTCCTAGGTCCCAATCCTTATTTTCATATATAATGAATCTGTTCCCTTTGTGGGAATCTTGGACTTGATTATATATGTCTATGTATTCTTCTTTCATTAGGCTCTTAAAGCTGATAAAAATCTTGTAAATAATCCAGTCCAATCTCCTAATTTTTTTTTTAGATAAGGCAACTGAGGTTCATCAAGGTAAGATGACTTGCCCAAAGGCCCCAAATTGATAAGTTGGGACTTGATTCCAGGTCTCCCGGCTCTTAATTCAAGGGTCTTTCCCCTTCACCCCTACACTACTCTATTGCTGTTTCATCATGAAAATGAATCTTATTTCCCCAACTAAACTGAAAGACACTTAAAGAATAGAAACAATAATACCTTCTTCTTTTCTTATGGCCCTCATAGTGTCTAAGGTAGGATTAAACACATAGCCATTGCTTCATAGATGCTGGACAGATTGACCACTCAAGTCAACTTGACAAGAGCTAAATGTCTGAGAAGGGGAAGTAGGAATGGGAGGCATGGTGTTCAGAAATACAGGAGGAATAGCCTTCCCTGAAGCAGCCTCATAACCAGTATGCAGAGCAAGACTAACCCAGCGCTGCACACCCCCAAAGTGTATTCTCAGCATCAGCAGGCTTTTTATAAACCAGGTAAGGCCATTAGGTGGCCTAGTCTTTCACCACATAATGAGAAATGAGGCTTGTAGACATTAAATATCTCTGAACAGCCTTATGTTTTATTGATTCCTTGGGAAATATGCCACAATTATTTTTGAAAATAGATGGTGTATTTGTCTATCCTCTGAAGCAGCTCAAACTCCAATAGATAAAGTGTCAGGAAAATATCAAAGAAAATGGAGGTGTCCACATTCCAAATAGATTTGGGTGAATGGTGGTAGAAAAACCAGTGGAAATATCTTAGTAGACCATAATGGGTACAAGATCAGGAAAATAACCAAAGTGATGAGAAGACTGGGATAAAACCAAAGCAGAAAAAACTGTAAAAGGCTGCTAGGAAGTTCAAAAGGGGCAACAGACCTAGTCTTTGGCTAGAATAAGAAAGAAGTGTTCAATGGTGACTGTGATCAACCAGGGAATCAGAGTACATCCATATAGAGTCTGGGGCTTGTTTCTCAGCCAGAGACAGTGATTCAGTCACGCAGTTCCGGCCTGTTAGGAATGTGCCAATCCCCCCTATTCCTGAGTGTGGTTTGGAATGCCCTCAATCTGTCCCAGGTTTCTCACCTGTATGTATTCTCAGATGCACCTTTAAATGGTGGGATGTTCGGAAAGTTTTCCCACAATAAGGGCAGTCCTTCATTGCCGATCCAAGGCTCCTATCTCTCAGTAGAGCTGGTGGCTGGACTCCGACAGATCTCCCAGCCTCTTCACCAATGTCTGCAACAGAGGAAAAACGTTCTCACATCACTTCAGCACATGTCAGAAGTTGTTCGCACCAAAACTGCTAACACAACACAAAGTTAAACATGTCAATACTACACCTGTCTATTTCATTCTTTAAATCTGACAGAATGCTGACAATTCATGTATTTTCTTGTTATTCTCTTAAATTATTTCATCTTTCCTATCATCATTTTAAGCGGCATATGGTACCTTTATATTGAACTGAATTATACAAGAAAAGAAACAGCTGTGTCAGCAGCTGGTTTGATTTCTTCTTTTGCTTAGCTCCTATTAAATATTTTTTTTGAAAAGTTTAAAATGTTAGTGTTTTGTTGAATCTGATTAATTTATAATATGAACTAGCTGGATAGTTCACTTTATGATCGAAATCACATTTGCATTAAATAAAGCAATAAATGAAAAAAAAATGTGCCTCAGCTGAGTCCCAACAACATGATAAAAAAAAAAAACACACACATAGCTATTTTGGAATAGGAAAGAGAATTATCCAAACTGATCATTTGTCCCTTGTAGTGTCTTCTATCCACACACTAGAGCAATCTCTGGAATGGAAGGACAGAAAGTATGGAAATTCTGTTCCACAATTAGATGATGATAAACATATAGCGACTTATTCAAAGTCATGTGCAAAAACTCAGCTGCAAAACTCCCATAAACTTACAGCCTCACAGAGTTAAATCTTTTTGCAATGACTTGAACATTTCCCCTGCAAAGTATCAATACAAATTGTTTCTCCTGCTGTTATTTGTTATGCAACCCAAACCATTAGAAAATGGAATAAAATTTACATATTGCTGCCTTCTGCACAGAAATTATGGGACATAATAGTAAATAAAAGTGTTAAAATATTTCGTGGCTGGAGGATATGTTATTGCAGCACCCGAGGTCTGACACCAAACAGCCGAAGGAGGCAATATTAGTAACACAGGATGAGCATGATAGCATCTCTGAAAAGGAAGGGCAAGAGAACAATTTTGTTTGGGCTCAGCTGGATCTTCTTTGGGACTCTTCCTCGCATCAGAAGGTCAGGGAAGGTGAGCCCCTAGAGGACAGTAGCAGGTTCAAAGAAAATGTATTTGTACAGTGCCCAGCACAATATTCTATGTTTGATAATGCCTGCACGAGGATGGGAATAAAACAGCTTGGTGGGAACTGGTTTGAGGTTTCAGTTTTGAAAAGGTCATCAGTCAGTTGTTTGGCATGAGTGACCAAGCGAAGGAGGGAAGAGTTCTCTTGTTCTGTTAGTGCTGTCCCTTTCTCTGGATCGAGAAGCATGAACTTCTTGTGCCTGGTCCCAGGTACCGTGGCATTCTGAATAACAAGTTTCTCAGGGGTTCTGTGTTTCTTGGACAATAATTTTGGGGAAGTAAATGGAATTTGAATTGTAGAACATCAGAGTCTCAGAGTTGGGAAGGACCCAAGAAATCTTCTCATCCAATAACTGCCCTCTACAAAATCCTCCACAAGTGATCATGAAACCTCCACTTCAAGACCTCCAGTGAAGGGGAGCCAGCCACCTCCCAAGGCAGATCATTCCCCTTTTGGCTCACTGAAAATGTTTGGAAGTTTTACGTTTTCCTTATATAGAGCCAAAATTTATCTCCCTATAACTTCCACAGAATTTGTCACTGCTCCTAGTTCTGCTTGCTGGGGCTAAACATGATAAATCTAATACCTCTACTTGGTTGCCCTTTAAATATTACAAAAATCAGTTATCATGCCTGCCCCCTCCCTACATTTTCTCTTTTTCAGATTCCCTATTATTGGTTTCTTCATCCAGTCACCCTTACCATCCTAGTAACTCTTCTCTGGACTCATTCTAGTTTTTAGTACTTTTCCTAAAGTATGGCACTCTAAACTGGACACAGGACTCCAACTATGATCTGACAAAAGCAGAGGAGAGTGGAATTTTCACCTTGCTCTTTCTAGAGGTCATGCTTCTCTTACTTTGGCATAATATACCATTAATATTTTTGGCTTCCATGTAAGAGTGTATTATTAAATGTTTAACAACTATCTTTCTGGAAAATAAAAACACAAGGCACACTATTAAGGTTAATCTACATCATTAACATTACATTATTTCTTAAGTCTAGATTTTTTAAAAATTTTTTAACATTTTTATTTAAAGTCTTGGGTTCCAAATTCTATCCCTCCCTTCCTCCCCAGCTCCCTCCCTGAGATGGTAAGCAATTAGATATAGGTTATGTATTTGCAATTATATAAAATATTTTTGTGTTAGTAATTTTGTGCAAGACTCAAATAAAAGAAAAAGAAAGAAAGTGATAAATAGCATGCTTCAGTCTGTATTCAATTCATATCAGTTCTTTCTCTGGAGGCAGATAGTATGCTTCATCATTAGTCCTTTGGGATTGTCTTGAATCATTGTATTGCTGAGAATAGCTAAGTCATTCACAGTTCCTCACCAATTTTGTTTCTTCATCAATATCACTGTTACTTTGTACAACATTCTCCTGGTTCTGTTCAGTTCACTATGCATCAGTTCATATAGGTCTTCCAGGTTTTTTCTGAAATCATTCTGCTTGTCATTTCTTATAGCACAATAATATTCCATTACAACCATATACCACAGCTTGTTTAGCCATTCCTCAATTGATGAGTATCCCTTTAATTTCCAATTCTTACCCACCACAAAAAAAGAGTTATCATAAACATTTTTGTACAAATAGGTCCTTTTCCCTTTTTTTGGATTTCTTTGGGACATAGACCTAGCAGCGGTATTGCTGGATCAAAGGATATGCACAGTTTTATAGCCCCTTGGGCATAGTTCCAAATTTTTGTTCAGAATGGTTGGATCAGTTCACAATTTTGTTAACAGTGCATTAGTGTCCCAGTTTTCCCATATCCCCTCCAACATCTACTATTTTCCTTTTTTGTTATAATAGCCATTCTGATAGGTGTGAGGTGGTACCTCAGACTTGTTTTAATTTGCATTTCTCTGATCAATAGTGATAAGTCTAGATAATTTTTTTTTAAATTGCATCATGTCATATGGTGTTTGCCATTTCCTGAAGTGTGATTGCTCACATCAAAAATTTCACAATCCAGAGCTTATGCCAATTGACTCCAGTGTACCCTGCTTGTGTGTGATACCATTGGCTCGATCTTGAAATACTACTAAAGCCACCAGTTGTGCTTCTTCCTTGGAAATTCATTCCAAACTTCTCCAGAATCATTCCCATACAGATTATGTCCACCATTTACAAAATTGATACAAATTCCTTGGAAATGTTTGATTATGAGTTCCATTGTAGCTGTCCATCTATGCTCACTCCCTCCTCCACTAAAAAGAGTCAGACTATCAAAGGATCAGCCATCTGAAGAATCGAGTAATGTACCTTAAGGGGTTTACATGACTAGTTTCTAGTTTTTCTATATGGGTGGAACTTTCCTAATTCACACCAAATAGAGACATATCTATGTTTTGTTGTTTAGTTGTGTCTAACTCTTTAGGGCCCCAATTGAGGTTTTCTTGGCAAAGATACTGGAGTAATTTGCCATTTCCTTCTTCAGCTCATTTTACAGATGAGGAAACTGAGGCTAACAGGGTTAAGTGACTTGCCTTGGGTCACCCAGCTAGTAAGTGTCTGAGACCAGATTTGAACTCACAAAGAGTCTGACTCCAGACCTAGCACTCTATCCACTGCACCACCTAGCTGCCCCAACATATCTAAGTACACACAGAATATGTCCCAACTGACTAACTAGAGGGGGTGAAGAGGCACACTCTTTAAAGCCAGACTCAAATGCCACCACCTTCAGGAAGCCTTCATTAATTTCCTGGTCTCCACACTCCTCTCTAATGTATTATATGCTCATTTGCATCATGGCTTTCTGTGTTTGTATCTTTCTTACCCTTGTCAGATGAGAAGCTTCATAAGGGAAGGAGTCATAGATTATCTAAACTTGGTACATTCCCCACTACCCAACTGAAAGTTCTGCTCGTAGTAGGTGTCTTAATAAATACTTTTTGTGTATTTATTATTTTCACCTCTTTGAGGTGAAAGTTTGCAGATTTCCCCTGCTAGCATGGACCTGAATGGACTTGTGCTGATTGCCAAGCTTGACGGCTTAGAAATGAACATCTGGAATAAGATCGCTGTCTGTCCTCTTTCCCCCACCAAATATTATCAATCCGTCCTGCCAGAGCTAGAAAGTTTTCTTTGTGCTAGGAGCACTGGGTCAGCTTAAAACAAATATGAACCTGATTAAAATTCTGCACGTGTCCTCTTTGGAATATAGTTAAGATAGACTGTTTAAGTTAGGAGGCCAATAACTGTCATTTTGAATTATTAGCAGGACTTAAGTGTACTGGATGTTGGCTTTCAAGGTAGAAGTGGGCAGGTGTTGACTTTTACTTTTCAATTCATATAGCCTCTTCATTTTCCACAGTTTGCATGGAGAACATCCTTCCCAAAAGTTTTCTGCAATGATGGCCACTGTCTCTGAGCAATAGTGGTTTGGAGATTGCCAAACGGAACCACAGTAGAGATAATAAATGGTGTATTTGGAGTTTAGGTTTCAATAAGTGCCCTGGGAACATTATGGATAAATATATAGATAACACTAACAAGGCACTCTGGAGGAATTTGCAGAATAAGAGTACTAGTTATGTTTTGCTATATGTCACTCTAAGTGATCGCCTGTTATCTATTTCCCTTTTATCTTTCTATCTTGAATATGTGTGGCCCAATAAAAAAGAATAAATTTGTAAGATAAACAGCTTTCTGTGCAGATTTAAGAGTCTAATTTTCACTTTACTCAGAACTGAATTTTTTTGGAGAGCCAGTGAGACTAGAGTTTACTCTACGACTAATCCTACTAAGAAAACAAACTCAAAACAACAATGAAGGATAAGATGTGGGTGGCCCTGAGAAGTATTCACAGAAACATAAAGCCAACTACAGTGGATGGCGGGGTAATCTTTATTCCAGTTGTCTTACAGAATTCTTTCCCATGTATGTATGTGTGTATGCATACACACATATGCATAGAGAGACACTTGTATGTATATAAATATATATATAATTATTGTAGATTTATTGTTATATACTATAAAATATAAGATATTGTTAATATATTATCCTATTATAGAAAGAAACAGAGACTGAAGCTAACAGGAGGGGGGGGGTGCCCTGCATATAATATAAAGCACAGATATCACACACAGTACAACATAGAGCACAGTCCTAAGAATTTGATGCAAAGATGAATGGATCCTCTCTTTTTGGGTTTCTTCTTTCCCATGATGACAAAAGTACTTGCAGCTGGTCCTACCTAGAAGAAACTTGGTGTGCCTGAATTTTATTAGTTCAACTGCTGTTTTACACAGTCAATCAACAGCATTTTTTGGTCCTGGTTATGGACCATTTCTGACTCAATCTCCATCTTATTCTGATCCTTCCTGGGCAGGGATTTATAAAAGGAGAATGGAAGACATTTGAAAAATCACATTTATAAACCCTCTATGACCAGGTGGTCATGATTATGGATGACTACATATAGAAAAAAAATCAATTGTTTCCTATGCTATATGTATAATTTCATGGATTCAACTAAACCACAGAGGAAAAGTAAATATTTCATTCAAAACATGCATATAAATACTAATTTACATTTATAGGTATTAAAGAAGATGACCATTTTCTATATGAACAGTTATATTACTTTTATACCAATTTCCCTATACATAATGGGTATGCTTAAATAAAGAAAAAGGACAATTTGCTAGCATAGAACTCATTGTATATGATTTCTTCCTCTGTCCAGTGATATATTTGGAGTTACATTATCTCTAAGATCACTTTCACCTCCTGCAATCTATGGTAGCATTGTCCTATGGGCAATCACAGACAAGGGCATATATGCCCTTATATATGCCCTTTTCCCCCATGGACCTGAATGTTTGCTATCTACCTAACAGGCCATGAATGAGCTCCCTGAGCTTTTGTTCAGTAGAACACCAAATACTTGCATTCATTCATTCATTGATGTTAAATCATCAATAAGTATTTCACAAGGTAGGTACCAGAAATGGCTATAGAATACAACATGGGGAAATTAGAAGATATGACAATAGTCTACATGGACTCAGGTGTCTTCTTTTTTCTGTATGGCTTTTGAGCATTTCCACTAAATAAGGTGTCACAATAGTTATGTATCATTAAAGATTTAGAACACTGCATTTCTTAAGCACTGACTATGTCCAGAACTCTGTGATGGGCCCTTAGAGGGGAACAATGGTTAGCTGATAGTGACAGGCTTACTTAGAGAATCACGAGAGGATAAGATACAAACACAATTGACTACAATAAATGATAATGGATGATGAGTGCAGTAGAAAGATACAAAATAAAATGTCTAATGTGAGGTGGGAGGAAGAAAGTTAATGTTGAAAGGGGATATTAGAGGGGAAAAAACCTCTTGGAAGAGATGATATTTAAACTGAAATTCAAAGAACTGGTAAAGATTCAACATGTAAACAGGAGGAGGAGAAGGAATTTCTCAGCATAGAGAACAACATGAGCATAGTTGCAGAGACAGAGAAGTGTAGATAGGACATGTTCTAGGAACAGAGGCTATTCTAGCTTAATTGGAGCATAGGGTGAATGGAGGTGGTGCAGTAGATAAAGCATCAGGTCTAGAGTTAGGAAGAGATGAGTTCAAATCTTACCTTGAGATTTACTAGCTGTATGACCCTGGGCAAGTCACATAACTTCTACCTACCTCAGTTTCCTAACCTATAAAGTTGGGAAATTAATAGCATCTACTTCCCGGTGTTGTTGCAAGGTTCACATGAGATAACAATTGTAAAGCACTTAGCACAGTGCTTGGAACATAGAAAGTGTTATACATATGTTAGCTATTATTACAAAGCTGAGAAGTTAGGGTTGTGGCAGATATGGAGGGTCTTGAAGGTCAGATAAAGAAGTTTGAGCTCTACTCTGGAGGAAATAGGAAGTCACTGAAAGATTTTTATTAGAAGAGCAATGATTAAATTTATGTATAAGAAAGATTATTCTAGCAATGGCATTAAAGATGGATTGGAAGGAAGATAAAAGAAAGGTAGGAAGGCCTGTTAGGTTATTTCAACAGTCTACACATGAGTGGTGGCAATGGGAATAGAGTATGATTTCACAGACATCATTAACTGATAGGATATAATCCCCAGGTTGAACACATGAAAGCCTGAGTGAATTGTGGCACAGCAGATAAAAATAATGAAATCATCAAGAACATTTATAGAGAAAGATGACAAAATTGGTTTTGGGAACGCTGGAAAATTGAGGAATGTTAGTGGGATATCCAAATGAGATATCCTCTAAATATCTAGAAATGATAGCAATAGCTAACATTTATATAGGACTTTAAGGTTTGCAAAGAATTTCATGTATATTATTTCATTTGATCCTCACAACACAACAACACAACTGAGTTAAGTGCTGGTATCTCCATTTTACAAATGAGGAAACTGAGGATGAGGGTCACATTGCTAGTAAAAGTCTGAGAAAGAATTTGAATTCCTGTCTTCCTGTTTCCAAGGACAACACTCTATTCATGATGCAACTTATCTCCAGGATGTAATCTGCAGTCCATAAGTTGGGTCAAGGCTGAAGATAAAGATTCAGGAGTCATTTGTATAATGATGGGAGTGAGTGAGATTACCATCTGAGATTCGTTGGCTGAATGCTACAAGGAGCTCAGAAAAGAAAGAAAGGTTACGTTCCTACCATCTAGAAACCTATAGCTTAGGATAGGCAAGATACGATGAACACCAAACTATTGTTTGCAATCAATTTTTTTTTGAGAGGCAATGGGGTGAAGTGACTTGCTCAGGGTCACACAGCTAGTAAGTGTCAAGTGTCTGAGGCCAGATTTGAACTTAGGTCTTCCTGAATCCAGAGGGGGTGCTCTATCCCCTGCACCATCTAACTATTCCTCCAATCAATTCTTAATTGTAAATACTAACAGAAGAGCCAGAAAGCCAAAGGAGTGCATCACAGGATTTAGAAAAAGAAAGGATTTTTGAGATCATCTTATCAAATCACTTCATTTTATAAATGAGGAAACTGAGGCCCAGAGAAGGTAAGGCAACACAAGTAGTAAATAGCAGAGCAGCAGAGTTGGTTTTCAAGCCTAAATCCTGAATCCAGTGTTCTTTCCACTATACTCTACTGTCTCTAATCCAAAATTATTGATATTTACTTCTCAAATGTATTTTATGTTTGATGTTACCATTTTTGGAGGTGAGGGGACTTTGATGGGGGAAAATTCAAGATCAGTTAATTACTTGTGCCCAAGCTGTGGTGGAGCCTTCTGAGCTCGTGGTGGTCTGATCAGACATAGTTGGACACATGGTACCATGACTCCAACATAGTGATGTCATTTTGGTCCTCTTCGAGGGCAAAGGACAATATCCAACCAACAGTTGTACACATGCACATATTTATATAATATAGGCATATGTGTAACTGCGTACATATATTTATAGATTATATCTATATATCCATATGTGTATACATAATACACATATACACATATTTATAATATGTTACAGATTAATTGCACATGAATGTCTTTATATTATACCTATTTACACATATTCATATGTGAATACATAAACATGTACACATATTTGCATTATATGTGTACACACATAACATATATTCCATATATATACATATATATATAAAGAGGCTGAAACAAATATAAAGGTGTGTATATGTATATATATGTTATAGACAGAGAGAAGAAAGTACTTTTGTGTTGTGACTATAATCTTATGGTTAGAAGAGACTTAAGAAGGCCTCTAATACAATGTCCAATTGTAATCATGGAAGGTTCCTTAAAGAGTCCTCCAGGAAAATCAATGCAATCAGAATCAGAGGGCTTGTCAGTCTCAAGTCCTTCATTTGACTCATCCATTGTAGGTGCCCTTACAATGCAGTTTCCTCCTTTTCACGGAAACATAGGTCTCCTTATGTGCAGCTATAAAATTTCCCAATAAGCCTCTTTCTCCAATACTCTTGTACTCCCCTACCATCCCAGACCTGGCTGGACCATAAATGTTATACAGAGATATGAATTTTTTAAAGTCAGATTTAGCTGAATAGAATTTTATTGGTAGGTTCTAGATTCATACTCAGGTTGTCTAATGGTTCTGGAAAAGATGGAAAGAAGGAAGAAATGAAGGAAAGAAGGAAGGAAGGAAGGAAGGAAGCAAAGAAGGAAGGAAGGAAAAAAGGAAGGAACAAAGAAAGGAAGGGAGGAAGAAAGGGAGAGAGGGAGGAAGGAAGGGAGGAAAGAAGGAAAAGAGGGAGGGAAGAAAGAAGGAAGGAAGGAAAAGTTTTCTTTTAAAATTTTATGTATTCTCAGCTCTAAAATCAGATTCAGTGATATTATACAGCCAACTTCAATACAGTGCCTCAATGCATACAGTTTAGAAAGCTTTCCATTTTTAAAAAAAGTAATGAAGTTGGTATAGTGAATAGGGAGTTACTTCAGTAACATTAAGGAGATAAGATGGTTATATATCTTGGCATTTATTAATTTATGGCACAAAATAGTCAGGGATATTTTTATTTCTGTGAAACTTTAAATAGACTATGGGGATAGAGAGTATACTTTGTTGTGATAGGCTTGTGTTCAATTTCTGCACAATAATTCACATTTATAAAGCATTTTTTAAGGATTACAAGGTGCTTTTCTGTGCTCTGTAGTGTGCATTTTACTCTACTAATGAGAAAAATGATCTGTTGACTATTAGGTGGTGAAGAAGCAGTTTAGGAGAACATTGGAAATCTTATTCTCTTTTTTATTCTTAACATAGTACAAATCTCTAAGCTGTTTTCAGTGGTAAGGAAATATCTTGTGCTCCAGAGAAAGTCCATAGGAATGCATTTTTTATCTTGAAAATTTTAAGAGTTTTAGAAACAAGGAAGACTATTGTGTTTAATAACCTAATGGAAAACAATTATTTCTATATCAGATGTCATCTGTCAATCATCAGACTCACGTTATTTTTGTAAACATTTTTAAATGAGCAACTCATATCAAAGTTTCCCCTCAACATGCAAAAGGATTATAATAGTATTATGAGTAACTATAGTTGGTTCCTTAGAATAAGCCACTTGCATCTTAGACTAATATCAATTTGCTGCCTCTGTTGTTTCAACAAAGCTTCAGATTTTATGATGACCATATATAGTCATGTTCAACAGTTCAGTTTTAATATGCATTGGCCAGAGTATTTGTTTAAATGGGTGGCCCTTTTAGAAATGGAAGAGAAGTTCACTAGTGGGAGAGAACCATTTAGATCTAATTTGAGTTACATAAAAAAGATAAGTAGAGCAACGTCTTACTCATTGAGATGATGAAACAGTGGGAGACATACTCCTGTCAACTTCTCTTTGATTGTGCTAAGACTCTCCTTGAAACTAACTCAAGTTCTGTAGAACTCCACTGACACCTACTTGGTAAAATCTAACTTGAACTCCTTGGAAGCATGGGAGTGGGACTATATGATAAATTAGGATCTAAAAAGTTATAGCTTTTTTTAAGAAGGAAGAAGAAAAGAAGAAAGAAAAGGATGGAGAGAAGGATGGGAGGGAGGGAAGGGAGAGAGAGAAGATGGTAAGAGAGAGGGAAAGAGAGGAGAAAGAAAAGGGAACGAATGGGAAGAAGAAAAAAGAAAATAAAAGGAAAAAAATTAAAATAAAGAGATTGATAAAATGAAAGAGATTCAAAAACAAAAGAAAGAGAAGCAAGAAAGAAAGAAAGAGAAAGAAAGAAAGAAAGGGAGGAAGAAGGAAAGAAAGGAGAAAGAAAGAAAGAAAAAAGTAAAGGAAGAGAAAAAGAAAGAAGAAGAAAAGGAAAGAAAGAAAAAAAATCTGCATGCTTCTTGGACATCATATAGCTTCTCTAAAGCAACATTTTGATGAGTTAAGTGAAAATGAATCAGAAACACATGGATTAAATTCCCCTTGAAATACTCAAGGGTTTCAAAATCAAGCACTGAGGGCCAAATGTGTTTTGGTTTTACCAAATCTAATGTATTTTCAAAAGAGTCAGGGAAAGTTTGCAGGATCATTTTTCTCTTGTCCATACTTAAGGAGCCATTCTCTTTGGCCCTGAATAGGTTTTCTGATATAGGATCTTTGCTAAGCCTCTTTCTTTTTGTGTTCTGGTCTTCAAGCAATCCTGACAGTCAGCGAGGTCCCCTTTTGAAGTTCATGGCTCAAGGTGGGATCAGCTGTAGACCAGTTTAGACAGGATCAGGTACTACAAATCACAGTTTTCATCATAGCAGACTCTTATAGAAAGAGAAAATTCAGGACCTAGAGAGCAGGCTCAGGACCCTAGATCAGACGGTACCAGATTGGGATCAGTGACTCCTCGGGTCTCTGTAACTTTATCACAGTGGCATGGAAACAAAGTCAGCAACAGTTATGTGCCCCAGGTCTAGGTAAGAAGTCTCAAGAGATACATGGGTAAGGGACCAAGAAGATTCAGATACTCCCCTTAACCCTCCACTTTACCCCCTGCTTTTACCAGCAACACTAAGTCTTATCATCAACAAATAAAGAAAGTGAACAGAAGAGGCAGAAGAGAAGGTTGGAACTTGAACTATGACATCTAATCCTGAAAGTCAAGAAGAAAGGCATTTCCAGCCAGGGCCAGTCAATCAGAACCAATGCCTCTAACTACAGAACGGCTGCCTATTTGGCCTTCTCCACCCTGGAAGGAGAAAATAGGAAAACTCTACCACTGGAACATGTCAGGTAGTACCTGTAGAGACTAGGACATGTTCTGTAGTGGGTGCCTGGAAAGTGGTAGATTTCATTAATTCCTAAGGTTTAAATGGTTAAGGAGCCATATTGCACTTGCATGATTCTTAGCCAAAATGCAATGACAGGAAAAGGAATGGAGGTCCCAGATGAGTGCCAAAAGAGATTAATCAATAGTACCATACAATGAAACAGATATCTTTAAAAATAATCCACTCTCCAATTGCACGTTGTAATTATTACAAAATATTTGCTATGCTTCTCTTTTTGTCATAACTTATAATTAACTACTATTTTATAGAAACAGTGTGAACTATAGAGATGGCTCTGCTTTCAATGAAGCCACAAATTCCCAACAGGTTCCTAGGTAATTTCTTTAAAATAAAAGTCAGTAGTTTTTAAAATCCATTTGAGATAAGTCATAGACACCCTCCCAAAATATTTCCAGGGGAAGAGGCAGAGTTTTGAATATCTCTCTCCTTGTCTGATTCATTTGAGGTATTCTGGTACCTAACTGACTCTGGCATGAGCTGTATCACTTTTTAAAAATGCATTTGGTCAGTTGCCATTAACTTATAGAACTGAGGTTTTCTCCTGGAAATCAAGCACACTGGAAAGGAAAAATGATGATTTGGAGATAACACATCCCTCTGGAGACTTTTCTTTTGCCATGTTCTTCTTTTAAACAAAGAAGACATCTTAAGCACCTTGCAATCTCTTTCATTTAATAGTTGGCAGAAGGCAAGTCCCTGATGAACATTGGCCTGTGTCTTTCTCTTTAACCAGCTGAGTGATCCAAGCTTTTAATATAGCCGTTCCAATTATTGTAAAAGTCATCTAGTACCTTATGACCACAAATATTGACAGTTTATTGCACAACACATTCATGACATTTGAAGGTCACACCATACATAATACATACTCTTTTATAAAAGTGTCTGGAACAAAGAGATACACGCTAAGCAATTACCCCTCACTGTTTGTGTGTACAGTTTTCAGCTTACTGCAAGCAGCACATGAAGCACATGCCCCATTTTAAATAATCTATTAAGGCAGCATGTAGGAATTCATGATAGATCCTTATTAAATGGCATGTTTGTAAGCTGTTGTTGGATTGGATGACATATGCACTGAATCTAGGCAATTCTCTTCCACTGAATTGGGATTAAAAAGCTGCTTGGCCATCTAGATCACTGCCTCAGTCCACAATCACCAACCCTTTCCCCCCAAGGCCCTTCAGCAGAATGGAGTTAGAATATGTACTCATTTTTCACTTTGATTCACATGTGACCAAAATAGAATTTTTTAAAGGGCATCTCACACCAAATTCAGATGCTTCTCTTGCCTTCAATAACTTAGTTTGTGATTATGAGTTTGATAATGGAAAGATGGAGAGATAGACATAGATAGACATGGCCTAAATGGTCCTGGGCTTCTTTTGTTGAGAGGTAACTGGCAACGGGATGACTGGGCAGCGTAGAGAGTCTTAGGACATTAGAGGAAAGAACTATTCGAGTTTATCTAGTCCAAACCCCTTGCTTCATAGAAATACAAGAGAAACAAACAAAAAATTGTCTAAGTTCACATAATAAGTTGGTGGCAGGACCAGGAATAGAACCCAATTTGGTATTCTCCAGTATACCACCCAGCCTCTAAAGAGGTAGAAAGCATTAATAAATACTTTTCCATTCATTCATTCATTCATTCATTCATTCATTCATTTATATACCTTCATTCTAAAGACAGCCTTTAGAAAAGCTTGCTGATTCAAAAGAAGTTCTGCTAGCTACCTAGTAGCCTTGCTCTTTTAAGGGATTCTCTCTTTCTCCCCATTTCCCTTCCCACTCTTTTTTTCTTTTCTTCCTGTGTTCTCTGGCAAGGAAATCACCCAAATCCTCCGTTGTGGGACTACAGAAATAAAGAAACTTCTCGTGCATGTTGGCTAGTGAATGTTAAAACTTTTTCTTTTCTTTTTTGGGGGTGGTAGGGGACAGACCTCTAATTTCTTTTGTGTAGTGAATTCCCAGTGAGGCAACAACTTTTGCTAATGCAAATAAGCAACAACCTACAACTTACAGTCTTGGAAAATCATTAGGGGACATTGAGAGGTTAGATTGGTTGCTCAGGACCACACAATTAGTATGTGTCCAAGGTGGGACTTAAACCCAGGTCTTCTTGACTCACAGGCTGGCTCTCTAACCTACATATTATGTTGCCTCTCAGAGGGGTGGGCTTGGGGCTAAAGATAACTCAGAGAGAACTATGATCTGTCATAACCCACAATGCCTCCTCATCCTATGTAACTCACTGTCCCAAAAAGAAAAGGAGGATATGGAGCCTTTACTCATTGGTCACTTCCCTAGGAACCTGTCATGAGATGATATCAGGAAAGAGGTGGGTATGTTGGGGAGGAGGGTGTGAGGGTCAAATAATTTTTTTCCAAAGCACCTACACAGCTGCTGTTTTGAGCACCCTTGTAACTGCCCTGAAGTACCAAAGGCAGGATTGGAAGGGAAAGTTTGAGACCTAATGAGCTGAGTAGTACTGGAGGATAAGAGTAGATGTGGTTCTTTCAGCCACAAGCCCCATGATTAGCTTTTGTAGGGAGAATGGGATGCAATCACCAACCCCTTGGGATCAGTCCACAGCCCTCTGAGACTTAGGTTAGCTCTCGCCTCCTACTTTTGAGACTACTACTCAAGCCCACAGGGAATGCGACAGAGATCAAATAAGTTTTGATGGATGATATAAGTGGCATGCTCACAAATTGACATCACCCAGAACCTGAAATGTGAGGTACTGTAGGATGAAGGAGGGGCAGTCAGGGGCAGCATAAAGGTACCAGCCACTCAAAGATATGGAGATTTCAGCAGAGGAACTGGATGATGTTTTTAATGGAAACCTTTTCTGTTTTATAATTTTTCTCTTGGACTAACCCTGTGCTAATGTAGTGACTACCTCATCTTGGTCTAGAATAATGAAATATGTAACCTTCCTGAGGAAACCAGTTTGGAGAAATGCACTCCAAAACTCTGAAGACAAAACTGCAAGATTCCTATAAGATACAGAGAAAGGCCGATGCACAATGAGAAGGAGCTTGCAGGGCTGCACATCCATAGCCATGGATGAAGCAGCAGGTCATTAGAATTTATACCAACCCCCTTCAAAGCCTCACTAATAGCTGCTATTTCAAAATATATATGTTCATAGTCTCAGAACTGTAATAAAATAGAGAAACAACAGGAAAATCCTAGAGATGATCAAAGGTCCCTCAAAAAGTAATTTTATTTTGATTTCTCAAATGGAATTCCTAAAATTTAAGACCCAGGGCCAAAATGATTTCTATAAAGAAGACATGTTTATTAGCATTAAATCCTGGGAAAGAGGGTTTCTTTATAAAAAACCCATCCTGAAGCTGAAACTCATACATATTGGAATGTGTCTGTTTCTTTAAGAAGCTATTCTCTGTTTTAGAGGGTAGCATCTGAGACAGAGAGACCACGTGATCATACAGTTGCTATGGTAAATATGCATTTTTTATTGAAGAGTAAACAGTGGCAGAAAACAAGTGTCAATTGTCAGCTCTTAAGTTACTGCTGTTTCTGCGCTGCACTGACTTATCTAGCCCTTTCTTTTTCATTTGAGTAGCTTTATGTGACAAACGAATTTGGTCAAGATTTATTTTATTTTTTTTTACAAAATGCCCAGGCCCTGGAAGACCATCCAAATCCTTTAGCTGATACATCAAAAAAAAAAAAAACCTAGAAAAAAATCAATCAAAGGATGCATGTGTTGTATAGCACATTGATCTTTGTAAATAGCTAATGAAAACTCCAGGTCTATCTCTGATCTGATGATGTCATCATGCCAGCCATTGTTTGGGTACATGTGGGCAAAACAAAACCCAAGGTGGGACCTGAGGTTTTCCTTGCTGGACCAATATCAATAGCTGCTGAGGTGGAGAGTTCATAGGGCATCCTCTCTACCCAAAGAAGAGTTAGATATTGATCAATGTGGATATGACACTTTGAGGACAGAGTTCTCCTCTCCCAGACATTAATAATAACTACCCTTTCATAGAGTCAAGCATGAGACTAGATTCCTACAACACTACTTTTCTTGTACTACTTATTTCTCTCTCAGACAGTCCCAATACTGGCATTCTTAATAAAATTTAAAAGCATGCTAAATATGGGCCTTGCAAATAAGAAACACATTGGTCGTTATCCTTGGTCTCCCTGAAATTTTTTGAAAATCTTAGAGATTCTTTCCATCTAGTTCTACAGACTGAGGTTTGGAGTCATTTTCAGATTGCACTTAATTGCATGGGCATTACCAAGAAATTTTGAAATATGCATATAGATACAAAGATGAATAACAATAGACCACAACCAATACTGATTTCCTTTCTTTGTAATCTGTGTATATATTTGAGGAGAAATTATGACCAGAATAATTTTCTTAAAGTATTTTTGGGAGGGCTCCTGATGCTGTATTTCCTCGAGTTCATCAATCTGTTGAGCAAGTCCCAAAAGGGGGGGGAAGGGTGGTGGAGAGGGGCTGTACAGAAGAATAAATGGAGCTATTTCATCAATCAATCAATCAACCAGCATTCATTAAACACCCACTACGTACCACGCATAGTGCTAAGTGCTGGTAACAAAAATACAAGCAAAAAGAAAGTCTCTGCCCTCAAGGAGCTTACATTCTAATGGGAGAGACAACATATATAAATGCCAAGGTCATTCACTGTATCCTGGGCTATTGCCAGATATCTTGATTTTTCTCCTGCCATTGGACTTCAATGACTCAAGAAGAAAGAGTGAGGCTGATGACTTTGCACACTTCTGTCTCACTTAAATCCAATTCATTAGAAAGTCAAGACATCACCCATGATGTCATCGTTCCTCTTCGAAAACAAAGGATGAACAACAATAAAATATACATATATACATAAATACATGTATATGTGTTTGAATTATGTATGTATGTATATGTATATATATACACATATGTATATAAAATACATACAGTGGATGGAATGGAATCTTAGAGGGAAAGATTAATAACAATAATAGCTAACATTTATATATTTAATTAAGATTCTCAAAGTGCTTCATATATATTACCTCATAGGAGTATAGATTTAGAGTGGGAATAGGCCTTAGATGATTTATTCCAAACTCCTAATTTTACAGATAGGAGAACTAAGACCTAGAGTGCTTAAGTGACTTTCTCTAAATTGGAAGTGACAGAAATGAGATTTGAACCTGCATCTACCAACTCCAAATACGGTGTTCTTTCCTCTGTACTGTACACATAAAAGTGTCCCAGATGACAAATTTAGAAGACAATACAAGGCTCTTTTAAATATGAGACTGTGAATGAAAACAAATAGTGAGAAAGTACTGAGAAGTGTGGTGACTTTGAGGACACGGGGGGGGGGGGGTTGTGGTGTGAGTTGGGAGTGGGTAAAGAGAATGGAAATGCTGAGAAAGGCCATCCCAATACACATTTCCAGAAAGAAAGGTCTCTTTCCATAAGAAGTATCCTTCCTCACTCTTACCAATTGGCTCTTGAAGGGTAGCTTCATGGTCCTTCTCTCATCCATATTATTCCCCCCTCCAAAAAAGCATCATGCCTCTCCACTTGGTTGTCTCTGAGCATCCTAGTGGGAGCCCCGTCTCTCTGCATTCTGCCGGCTATCTGGAGGTGCCAACCGCACAACTGATAAGCAACCCCTTCAGCTCTCCTGCAGTGCATCTTGTCAGTAACCATTAGGGCTATCTTCTGCAACAGTCATTTCTCAGTATAAAAGTCAAGTCTACTTACTCTGCCTTTGATCACAAACAGAAGAAATATACAGTGTTGGTAAACTGAAAAAAGTGAGAGAGAGAGAGAGAGAGAGAGAGAGAGAGCACCTTATGAGCTCTGGACATACCAGAGATAATGCCAAAGAAATCTAGATTAGGAACAAAGAAATAGCTTGCTTAGAAAAATGCTTGTGAGCTTCCCAGAAGGAAAGGGAGAGGCAGCACTGAGATGGAGGAGGTTCCTGCTGACCCAAGGTGTCATTGTGTCTAGCTGACATTCCTTGACACTGCCCCAGATGCCAAGTGTCATACAAATGGTAGAGAAAAAAGCTCCTGTCCCACAAGGGTCTTCCCTTCTGTCTTTAGATTGGGACAGGGTCATCATGTAGACAGGCCTCCCCACCCCTTTTAAGACCACCTCATAATCTATATAATAAAATTAAATTTATAACATATATAAATTAGGGGGTTGTGGATCCACATTATATATGAAGTCTTTGCCTTCAAAACAGTTCATCATAGGGTTCTTTTAATCAGCCAGATTCATTAGAATAATTAGATGGATAGATAGGTAGATACATAGATAGATACATAGATATGAGGGAGGGGGGAAGGGAGAGAGAAGACGAGAGAGACAGAGATGGAGAAAAAGAGAGAGAGAGAGAGACAGAGACAGAGACACAGAGACACAGAGACACAGAGAGAACACAGATAATTAAGTGCTAAATATGTACCACACTAGAAATAAGAGGAACTAGAGATACAAATAAAAACACGCAGGAAAGTCCCTGCCCTCGAGGGGTATGCATTCTAATGGGGGAAGATAGCACAAAACATCTTAATACATTTAAACTAGAGTTCAAATTGGCAAAATTTGATTTAAGCTTGACTTTTAAAGACTATATCTATTGTATAAAGTGAGATACACCTCTCTGTTGAGCAGTAAGCTTTTATGGATTACATGAAATACAACCTCCCCATTGAATTATTATTACTGGTAGAGGTAGAGGTGTTATTATGATTAGGATTATGTGACAGGGTGACAGAGAGGATAGAAAGCCACTGACACATACATTCTGTGTAACTTGGGGGAAGTCAGCCTCTCAGTGCTCCAGTCAACTCTCTAAGACTTTAGGTTTCAGAGAAGGTGCCAACCTGCATTGGTGGAGGAAGTTATCTTAACAGGGAGTTCCTAGTACCTGT
>NW_020954564.1:24792788-24800288 GCF_900497805.2 Vombatus ursinus
TGAGAACTGAGGAAAGGTCATGGGATTTATCAATAAAGAGATCATTAAGGAGCTTGGAGAGAGCCATTTTGGTTTAGTGGAAAGGACAGAAGTTAGATTGAAGGGGCTAAGAAGTGATGGGAAGGTGAGAGAATAGAGGCAACCAGTGGAAATAATTTTTTTGGTTTGTTTGTTTTACCAGGAATTTGACAGTGGAAGGGATGAGAGATCTAGAGAGGCAATTTGAGGGGCTATTAGGATCAAGTAAAGATTTGTTTTAAGGTAAAAGGAACATCTAAGCATGTTTAGAAACAGCAAGAAAGGATCCAGTAGATAAGGAGAGACTGAAAAATTAGGGATAGTGGGGTGAAAGGGGATACATTGAACTGGCCATATCTTAGAGGAGATGGAAGGAGAAAGGGTTAAGGGGAAAAGTGGGAGCTTTGGTAAGATCAAGGGTCACTTCTTCACTAAAGATTAGAACAAAAGACAGACTTGGGGTGATGCTGAGATTATCTGAGGTACAGACTTTGTAAGAAAAAAGAAATTCCTGATGGTCATACTTAATTTTTTTAAAGGAAAGTGAAACAAAGTCTCTTGATGAGGGAGAGGTTGGAGAGTGATGATATAAAGGGCTGAAGAGTGAGTTCAATCAAGAAATATTCTAAGGACCTGCATGCGACAGCGCTAGCCCAAGTGAGATTAAATAAGACAAACTTGCAGTGGATCCAGGCAGAAGAGTAGTGTGGCTTCTCCTGCCTCCACACTTCCCCCGAAGGCAGAAAGCAAGAGAAATACAATATAGCTCAGAAAGGAAGGAACAGAGGTAGGCTGACAATAGGGTAATGCATTGGAGGGCAAAAGTGTGTAGAGGATAACTGAGTCACCGTAGGGGCAAGCTTTTGGAGAGAAGAAAATGAGACAAGAGTAAGATTAATTACCTAGGAGAGTGAGGAGCAGTGGAAGGACTGGAAATTTGGGTGAAAGCAGTTTAGAAGGGATAAGACACAAGTGAAGATGGAAGGAGCAGCTGGGTGGTACAGTGGATAGCATGCCAGGCCTGGAGTTAGGAAGACTTGAGTTCAAATCTGGCCTCAGACACTTACTAGCTATGTGACCCTGGACAAGTCACTTAATCCTATTTGCCTCAGTTTTCTCATCTGTAAAATGAACTAGACAAAGAAGTGACAAACCATCCTAGTATCTCTGTCAAGAAAACCCTTAAAAAGGGGATCTTGAAGAGTTGAACACAACTGAAAAATCACTAAAACAAAAAAAAAGAGAAGGCAGGAGAGGAGGTTGTGGTCAAATAAGGGAATTTCAGAGATAGGAATTGTGAAGCAGGAACAACCATGGAATAATGAGATCAAGAGTATGACCACTGGGGCAGCAAAGGTGTAGATAATGGGAATTGAGATTGATAAATTAGAAAGTATCCACTGAAGCTGCCAAATAGAAACTTTGTACTGTCTTTACCAGATGGCACAGTGCTCAACACAGTAGGACCTGAAGAGATGTTCTTTCTTTGTTTTTCCATTAGACTGTGAACTCCTTGAGAACAGAATCCAGTTTTTCCCTTTCTTTGCATCCCTGAAACTCACCCTGTGCCTGGTACCTAGCAGGGTCTTAATAAATCTCTGTTGTCTTGACTTCTGGTTTCCAATTCCCTTCTCAATGATGATCAATGTCCCCCTAGACTCACGGGATCTTCTCAAAGTCTATCCCTTTTTTGGTTGGCACTTCCTTTTTCAAGAATGTACACAAGTCTGATACCGGAGCCCCAGAGGGCCATTACCCCACCTGGAGGGCCCCTGAGAATCCAGTGCTGAGCTCTAGCTTTGCTCTGGGGCAAGTTAGGGTGGGGGTAGGGTAATCTTTGGGATTGCTTGAATCCTGGAGTCTGGCCTACATGCTCCTGCAAAGGAACAACTTTTCAGTGTAGCAGAATACCACAGAGGTCTGGAAGACCTGAATGCAAATCTTGCCTCAAACATTTGCTAGCTCTGTGACCCTGGGAAAACTGCTTAATCTCTCCTGGCCTCAGTTTCTTCATGTGCAAAATGAAGAGGTTGGACCTGATGACTTCTAAAGGTCCTTTCTAACTCTAAATCTATAAACTTGTGAACCTCTGGGCAAATCCCCAAATTCCAGGCTAGAACAAAGCTTCCAAGGCAGTGGGTCACAATTGCTCCAACTCCCCACCTAGCTCCTACTCTAACCTAGAACATCATTCTAGGATGGAAGAGTTAAGCACCAGGCCTAGCACATAGTAAGCACTTAATAAATGATTATTCAACTAAAGTGCCAGGTACTTAGCATAGTCACTCTATGCCTTTTGTTTCTCTGAATATCTTCAGCTGAAGTCATTGAAGGTTTGAAAGACAAAGTGTGGCTAGCCATCCACTATAGGAGGTTGTCCTGCTCCCACATATATGGAATGAGTTACCCTGGATGGGAAGAGCACCACATTTCCCCAACTGTGTGAAATTTCTTCCACATTCCCTTAAAGAAAAGGAGTCAGACTTTTAGGTACAGGGTGACGTGTCTTAGCTACACTAGACATAGCTTGCTTTATTCCGAACGTTGGAAATGGTTTTCTCCTCTCCCGAAGCTCTTTCACACCAATATTCGAAGTGATGTTGCATACACAGTACACACAATCCTGAGATGCTAATTTCCATTCCATGACTGAGAGTGACAACTAAATGTTGCAAGGTTATTCAAAATTCCTGCCCCTTATCCTCCTACTTCTCCTTAGGGGGGAATTGCATAGCAATGTTTCTCCTCATCTGTATGTTAAAGCACGAATATAATCCACCTATCATGATTGCAATTTTTGGAATCAAAACTGTGATCCAAAACAGCAGTGAGATCTACATTTGAGCCACATACATTATAATAAATTAAGTCAAAGAAAGAGTTTTGCATTAAACATCTCTCTTTTCTTTTAATACTCTGTAAGCACACTGAATCTGCATACATTCAAACCAGCAGACCACAGTAAAGTATCCTCTTCTAATATACCTCCCAGGATAGTAGTAGTAGGGCAAGGGAAAATGTGCAGTGTTCAACTAAGCAGGCAATGTTAAGTGGTGTGTGTGTGTGTGTGCGTGTATGTGTTCCTCAGCTTGGTTTTGGCTTTCTAGGTCAAAGGTACAAATCCTCCCCAGGTACATAGTTGTTTGCATGTTTTCTCCCCCATCAGACTGTCAGCTCCTCCAGGGCAAGCCCCATCTTTGTCTTTTGCCTTTCTTTATGTCCCCAGCATTTAGCACAGTGCCTGGCACATTGTTAAGTGCTTAATGAATGTTGACTGATTGCCTGATGAAGCAATGAAATGAAATGTGAAAGCCAAGAAATGAAATATGACTCAAGGGCAGAATCCCAGAGCTTGAATTTTTCCCTCATAGTCACAACATAATAAGAATACCAAAGTGTAGAGCACTTTGGAGGTCACCAAGGACCTTCTTAGTCATCATCTCATTTAGTAATGGAATAGATCAGAGGGGAAAAGTCATCTTGTCCAGTCCCCTGCCCTCATTTGCCAAGGATCCTCTATACTCTTTTTTTTAATTATTATTATATTTCTTCAAGCAAGTTCACTCTTAGTCACCTTTTCCTTTATTTTGTCCCTCCCAAAGATCAGAAAGTTGTTTCAGATGGCCAATCTAAATCTCTGCTGCTATGAATTAGGTAGATTGTTTCTTGTTCAGTCTTCTATGCACATAGATAACAACTATTTAGCATCCCTTTTCTTAATTGGGCTTATTTTCCATTGCATATTTTCCTTTGTACAAGTAGGTTTCCCATTTAAAAAAAAAGTTCTTGAAGATTGCTGAATGAGTCATGGGGCTAGTCAGTGAGCAGGTGGCCAGGACTGAAATCCTAGGACTTGAAAATGCTTCTAAGAACCCATTTATTTCTCTGGAATTCTGCTCCTCTGCAGATTGCTATTATATTTGGAAGTGACTTGGTTAGTTACCACAGAAGCTAGTAAGAGGCTCTAGAACCCTGCCTTCCTCAGTCAGGAACCTTTACTATAAAACAAACAAAACAAGACAATCACAGAGCTTAAAGCTCAGCCTTCGTCTGTTATGCCAGGTCTATTTCCCACTCAGAGGTAGCCCTTGGTGGCTGATAGGCTGGTAAACTTCTGCATCAGAATTAATAAAACAATAAGCATTTATTAAACTCCTACTATGTGCCAAGCATTGTGCTGGAGACACAAGTACAAGTGAAACCATCTTTGATCGCTAGGCTAACATTCTTTCAAAGGAGACAATATGGGGAGATGTTAAGCAAAAAAGGGGGGGGGCAGTGGAAGCACTACCAGTTGAGTACAGGATGGGATCAGGAAAGATTTCATATAGAAGGTAGAACTTGAGTTAAGCCAGAAAGGTCTGGGTTCAAATGCAGCCTCTAACATAGCTGTGGGATTTCAGACTTAGTCACTTAACCTGTATGTATATGGTTTTGGTAACTAGGATTTGTCTATTAATTAAATCATAGATGGTTTAGACCATCTATTATCAGAGGATGGTCCCACATAAGCAAAATCACAAATGATATATGTACGTCACAAGAAAATGATAAGTGTGGAACTGGGCTTCAGAGGAAGATGAGAAGCATGTTATAATGGCAGCCAGTGTGCTTTGATTCCTCCTAAGGATACAAAATGTATTTAGAAGCCATCAAACCAGCCACCACTCCTTCAACTGTATTTCAAAGAGAGGGAGGGGGTACTAGTGTCAGAATCTAACCTCCAGGGAGCCCATTGTTAAATTTTCAGTAGAAACATTTACATCCTGGAAATTGGAAAATACTACAAATCAGGACTTGACTTATTGTTTTGTTGATTATTTAGACTTAAGGTTAATGGAGAAAATGTTAATAGAACAGATTGAATTTTTTAAAAAAATGTCCTGTTTACATTTTTTTTTGAGAGCCCGTTATTATACATTTTCTAGCACATAGGCCTCCAGGAGGAAAGACTGAATAATGAAATTCAAGGGCAACTTGAATGAGGCAATCAGGTGAATAAAGAGCTGGCCCTGAGTCAGGAAGCCCTGGGTTCAAATTCAGCCTCAGACACTTATTCACTGTGTGACACAGGGCAAGTCACTTAACCTCGGTCAGCCTCAGTTTCCTCATCTGTAAAATGGGGAAAATAATAGCACCTATCTCCCAGGATTGTTGTGAGGATCAAATAAGATAATATTTGAAAAGTGCTTTGCAAATTTTAAAGTGCTATCTAAATGCTAGCTGCTATTATTATTGTTGTTATTATATTCATTTTTTTAAAATATATTATAGGGTTCAATTATTACAGAGAGGAAGAAGAAGAAATCTCCTATACCTCAAACCAGACCCTGCCTATAGAAGACAGAAGCTTTGATTTTAAATCTGTTTTCAAATCCCACCTGTGGTGCTCACTGTTTCTGTGACCATAGGCAAGTTCCCACCTCTCTAAGCTTCAGTTTTCTTTTCTGTAAAATGGGGATAATACCAACTGTAATGACTGCCTCATGGGATGGGTATGAGGTTTAAATGAGACAATGTCAGCAAGGTGATTTGCAACTATGAAAGCTCTCCACAAATGACAGTTATTATTTCATTGCCTTGGGGACTTAATAAACATTTGCTGATTGACTGATAAAGTATTTGAAGTGTTGAGGGATGGTGGCAGTCAGCTTTAGGTAGGGAATGCCCACACCAGTGATCTCAAGGATCTTTTGAAATCTTGAAAGAAACTTGACTGAATTCCCAAGATGACTCTGACCTGTGACTCAGGCGGTCTTTTTCTGTCCCCCTGTACACTCAAGGCTCATTTCCACCTCTGTTCCTTGACTTGCTTTTCTGATCTTCCTTGCTAATTTTATAGATTCTACTCATTCTTTAAGACCAAGATCACATACCACCTCTTCCAGGAAGCCCCATGTGTCTGCCTGTTCTCTTTTTCTCTGAACTTTTATTGCACATATAACCCTACAGTTTAGACAACAATGAAATACTATTTTACATCACTCTCTGGCGTTACTCTTCTCTCTCAGATTGGATTATGGATTCCCAGAGAACAGGAGTTATGTTTTTTTTTCCTTCTGTTACTTCTGTGACGTGCAGAAGGTAATGGACGTGCAATTTTGTTTTATTTTCTGTGTGTGTGTGTGTGTGTGTGTGTGTGTGTGTGTGTGAATTGAACCTGTGATTTCATGGGTACAGAAAATTCCCAGTACAGAACCTCTCTTTACTAATACAGTTGGTAGATACCAACTTCTTCAGGGCAGCTATGTGGCGCAGTGAATAGATAGAGCACCTGGCCTGGAGTCAGGAGGACCTGAGTACAAATCTGACCTCAGATACTTGCTAGCTGTGTGACCCTGAGCAAGTCACTTAACCCTGTTTGCCTCAGTTCCTCATCTCTCAAATTAGCTGGAGAAGGGCATGGCAAACCACTCCCGTCTCTTTGCCTAGAAAACTCCAAATGGGGTCATGAGTAGTTGGACATGACAGACGCAACTAAACAACAAAAACAATCTGTTCTGCAATTTATAATCTTAGTTGCCCGAGGCACTGAGAAATTAAATGACTCATCAAGGGCCACATAGCCAGCATGTATCAGTGGCAGGACTGGAATCCGGATCGTCCTGATTGTAAGCTCAGCTTTCTACCCCATGCACATTGCCTCCCATTGATTTGCATTGGTCTCTACTAGGCCATGCTACCAAAAGCTGATAAGTATTGATAGAAGAGACTTTCTCAACAAGCATTCCCTAAAGCAACGAAGTGTTGTATGCCTGTGTGTATATGTACATGCATATGTATCTCTCCATGTGAATATACTCTACGTGGAAATATTATACACCTAACTTTGTTTTGTTTATATATACACGCACTCCTCTTCTAGGTGGAGTGAGGGTTCAAGAGAAATATAAGATGTGCCCCTTGCCTATAAGAACCTTACAGTCTTATGGAAGAGACAAAGTGTTTGTATGTGGAATACCAAGGACAGAACCTGGCAGCATACTATTAAGGACTAGACAGTGTAACGCTGACTGTAAGTGCTCTAGGAGTCCAGAGGACAGCAAGGGTGGTGAAGGCTGGAGCAATTAGAGAAGGTTCCCTGGAAGAGATGGAACTTGAGTGAGGCCACAAAGATCGGGCAGGACCTAGATATGTGGGGGGAGAGGAAAGGAAAGAATCAAAGAAAAAAAGTCACAGACTCAGAGTCAGAGGGCATCTAGCCCAACTTGTACCAGATCTTTCAGGAATGTCCTCTCAGCATCCTCAGTAAGAGACCTTCTAGCCCTATGCTTGTAGAATTTTAACGTGAGGGTGAGGCCACGGGGTGGGTACCCATTTCCAAGACTGCTCATTCCACTTTTGGTTTGTGCTAATTGTTAGGAAGCTATTGCTTCTCCTGCCCCCCTCCCCATATCACAACAAATTCTTTCCTCTCCAACTTCAACCCCTAGTCCCTAGTTCTACCTTTTGGGGCCAAGAAAATACATGGGCTGTCTCCCA
>NW_020954564.1:24806135-24855242 GCF_900497805.2 Vombatus ursinus
GGAAGGAAGGAAGGAAGGAAGGAAGGAAGGAAGGAAGGAAGGAAGGATTTCTTAAGTACTTATTATGTGTGCCAGACTCTCTGCTAAGTGATTTACAAATTATCTCATTTGATCCTCATAACCCTGAGAGGCAGGTGCTATTCTTATCCCAATTTCACAGATGAAGAAACTGAGGCAGACAAAGATTTGTCCAGAGTCACACAACTAGTAAGTATCTGAGGCTGGATTTGATCTCAGGTCTTTTTGATTCCAAGCCCAGTGCTCTATGTACCATGATTTTGGGGGCATATGTAGCCTATTATTTATGTATTCCTCCTCTTCACCGCTCTCCAGCAGGTATTACATAAGCTCAAAGGATCATTTAGAGAGCTGGCAGGAACGTTAGTGGTCATCTAATCAAATTGCCTCATTTTACAGAGGAAGAAACTGAGGGGCCAGAAGGGGTAAGAAACGTAACCCAAAGTGGCAGGGTTAAGATTTGAACCCAGATCCTCTGCCCCTAAAGCCAGCACTCTTTCCCCTGTACCACTCTGGCCCAGGTTCCTGGCTAAGATCCCTTCCTACTTTAAACTCAGGTATAATTTGTTATTCCCAGGAATCTTTGTCCTGCCAATTATTGCCTGCTGCGCTAGGGCAAGTCACTTTCCTTTTGGGGGACTCAGTTTCTTCCTCTCTAAAGTAAGAAGGATAGATTAGATGATCTCTAAGGTCCCTTTCAGTTTTAACATTGTTAGTTAATGAGTCTATGAACACCAAAACCATATTGTCTTTCCAGAATTGTAAAGTGAACCCCTAGACCTAAGGCAAAAATGTCAAGACACAGAGGAGCAGTGATCCAATGGGAGTTGGGTAGCATGGAGTCACCTTGGCATTACCTTTCAAGGAGAAGTGAACATTAGACTAATTTTCCCTCCCTGGTTCATAGCTAAGAAACTCTTGCACATTCTACTGCAACTAAAGGTAGGAAGAAGAGATCAAAATTTCCCTAAAAGTGACATTGCCTTAAGTCCCAGGGGGAAATAAGAGTACTACCAAAAAAATAAAAAAGAAGAAGAAGAAGAAGAAGAAAAAAGAAAGAAAAAAGAAAAAAAAACCATGTGATTGCATCAAGGCCAGATTTGAAAGTGTTAGCACATCACCAGTGTGCTCCTGTTTGGCACGGGTTTCATGCCCAATACCCTGCTCTGGCACATTAACAATCTGTGTATTCATTTATCAGCAGTACATTTTGAATTGTATATTTATGGCACAGTGCACTTTTCATAGCTGAAAATTAATGAACATGCCTCTCTCATAACAAACAAGCACCTGTGCTGCATAGTTAGTAATCGGAAACAGATTTATTTTTATTAGTGTATATGTGGGCAAAATTTCTATTAAAAAACTAGGTTAAAATCTCACTGATAAGGATATAGTCTACCAATGGATACTTTTTGTTTTTATAAACATCTAATCATAATTTTTCCCATAATATTTTCATTTCGTATTTGTTGATAATGCCTTTAAATAGAACGCAATCATTTGTTTGCAAAACCTACTTGTCTTGACAAATCATGTCCTGTGTTCCTGCCAGCCACTGCCTATGGTAGGGAAAATGGAAACCACCAGTGATGGGGAAGAAAGAAATTGAAGACAACCATTTCTACCAATTCTTGCTTCTGCCACCAAATGGAACCTTTGATAACCATCAGCTTTGGTTTGCCATTAATCTGCTGGTTCTAGTACCCAGGTTCTGATTAACTTGCCTATGTTCAGAATAGATCCAATGGCTAAAAAAATCACACATACATGCACAACACATTTATCCACTGAGGTCTGGTGGAGTTATTTTTCAGTTTGTTTGATAAGTATTTTGATGAGTCAAGTGAACAAGCATTTATTAAGTACTTACTATACGCCAGGCACTGTGCTAAGTACTGGGGATACAAAGGAAAGCAAAAGACAAAACAAAATAAAAACCAAACAAACAAACAAACAAACAAAAAACTAGTCCTGGCTCTCAGTGAGTTCACAGTCTGATGGGGAAGACAGCATACAAACAACTATGTAAAAACAAGATAAACACAAAATAAATTGGAGGAAAAAGAAAAAAAAATTGGGCCATGATTACATTTAAAAAATTTACCCTAATCCTTGTGTTTGTCTGGGGCATAGTATCAATTCAACCTTGACCATAGCTTCAATTCAGCTCTTCATTACATCTCGTTTATAAATTAAACTGCTGTTACATTCTAGACCTCACCTATCTAGAACCATGTGCTGGCGATGTGTGTGTGTGTGTGTGTGTGTCTGTGCTCGAGCGCAGCATAGATTCCAATAGCCTAGCATCCTGTACAATTACATCAGATCAGCCTTCCACCAAGTTGTAGCAAACTTAATTAAGCTCACTTAGCCAACTCCATTTGGAACTCAATCTTGCTTCCCTTGAAAAGAAGTCCACAGAATTTCAAAGACTATAGATCTTACCAATGTCAAAGAAGACTGAGAGAGTCACTAGAAGAGTTGACCCAATTAATGATCTTTACTAGAGACATGGAAATGAGAAGTTACCCTAAGAATGTAGAAATGGTCAACATACACATAGAAAAGTCATTCCTCTCAGGCAGTACACTAATTTGCCTCCCAAGTCTGAAGTTTATGGGACATATTAGTTTGTTTTTCTTAAAGAAACCTTCTTTAATTAGCTCAATAACTTTAAATCCTCTTCTCTCCATTTGCACTAAGATTTATAAGTCTCACTCCAATACACACACATACACATACATGCACTCACATATACAAATATACATAAAATACATATATATACAAATATATGCACACATACATATGTGTATATATATATTTATGTGTTTATATACATATATACACATATATACATACACATATGTGTGTGTGTATATATGTATGCATACCTACACTCTCACACATATAAATCTTAGTAACTATAAATGTTTCTAACTTGTTTCCTGGCAGGGGAATGATCTCGAATGGCTCATACCTTCAAGAGCTCAGAACCCATTTTCAAATTTTCAGCATGAACACTTACACCTCTGAAGTTGACAAAAGGCTACAAATCAGAATTTATTGTTTTGTTGATTGTCTAGACTTCAAAAAGTAAAAAAAAAAAGATTTAAGATAAAAATGCTAGTCAGGCAGATTAAACTTAGAAGTGTGTCCAGCATATTTAAAAAAAAAAACAGAAAGCTGATTGTTAAACATTTACTAACAGATTATTTATTGCCTGTTCCCCTTCTCCACAGGAATTTTTGAGGGATCTAGTCAATTTCATACTCTGTTTCTTCCAGTCATTATGCAATATGCAAATGTTAAAGTCCGGTGGAGATCTCTAGGTAAGAAAATGTCCATCTCCATCCATCTATCCTAGGGCCTGGTACATGTGAGACACTGTACTCAGCACTCTAAAGTCCATCTACTATACTGCCACAATGCACATTCTGTGCATAGTTCTCCTGAGCTTTGTAGCTTGCAGGAGCTTTTTCTTCCATAATCTACTCCCTGAAGAGTGTAAAATCCTATCTTCCCAGTTTTATTGTATATCATTTCCCTCCATGCACTCATCTGACCAGCCAAACTGACCTTCCCACTGTTTGTCACTCACAGCACTCCATTGCCCATCTCTGTGTGTTTCATTGACTCTTCCTCATACCTGAAATACACCCTTACTTTGCCTCTTCTCCTCTCTCTGCCTCTTGAAATCTCTAGTATTCATAAATATTCAGTTCAAAGATTTCCTTCATGATGACTTCCCAGGTCCTCCCACCCCAGCCACAAGTGTCTTCCCTCCAAAGTTACATTGTATCTGTTTTGCACACATTTTGTATATTTGTACACACATGCCTATACACAGATATGTGCATACACATACATAAATGTTCGGGTCAACTACAGTTCTGGGCTTGGAGTAAAGAAGACGCATCTTTCTGAGTTCAAATCTGGCCTCAGACACTTACTAGTTGTGTGATCTTGGGCAAGTCACTAAACCCTTTTGCCTCAGTTTCCTCACCTGTAAAATGAATTGAAAAAAAATGGCAAACCACTCCAGTCTCTTTGCAAAAATCCCAAATGGGGTCCCAAAGAGTTGAACATGACTGAACAACGACGTGTTGTTTATGTGTTTTGGGCAGTTAGGGGCTCAGTGGTTAAAGCACTAGGCTTGGAACCAGAAAAACTCATCTTTCTGAGTTCAAATCCCTTCTCAGACATTTAACAGCTGTGTGACCCTGAGCTAGTAACTTAACCCTGTTTGCCTCGGTTTCCTCATCTGTAAAATGAACTGAAAAAGGAAATGGCAAATCACTCCAGTATCTTTACCAAGAAAAGCTTAAATGGGGTCATGAAGAGTCAGACATGACTGAAACAATACAATAAATACATAAATATCTAACTACCTACCTACATACATATTAATATACATTCATACTTGTTATCTCTCCTGTTAGGATGTAAGATAATTATGAGCAGAGATTGTTCTAATTCTGTCTCTGTATCCCTCACACCTAACACAGTGCCTCGTATGTAGTGATATTTAATAATGCTTGTTGAATGCTTGAGCAATAAAAATGGAGCCCTGAAAATTTTGGGTATTGTCAATGATTGGTCTAAATCAAATCCTGATTTTCCGTTGACCTGAATTAAAATTTCAGAGATCTTTGATTTTCATTTTGTTTAATTATCTCGTCAAGACTTCATCAATGTATCTGTCTTGTAGTCCTCGATCTGCAAACAAATATTTAAACTGCACAATTTCAAAGAATCCAGTGGTAAATCTCTTCATAGTGAATATTCCTTTTTTTTAAAGTACGTGATCTTCTCACATATTTGTTAGCATAGTACCTTGCAATTAAAAATAATAGTTCCTGTGAGTTCATTGATTTAGGAGAGCTCCAGGTGAGAAAATTTCTTTACTAACATAGACAAGCATCTGGTAGCCATTCATCTACATATAGTAACATATAGAGATGTCTGAGTAAGATGAGGGATTAAGCGACTTGCCCAGGGTCACAAAGGTAGTATGTGCTGAGGCAGGACTTGAACGTAACTCTTTCTGACTCCAAAGTCAGCTCTCTATTCACTTTACCATGTGCCCCCTCAGTAAACACTTAAGCAATAGTTTCTGAATTAAATTGCTTTGGCATGTGTGTATATGTGTGTGCGTGCGTGTGTGTGTGTTTTAATATAGAATTTACTGCAATCATGGTGGGTCTGTTGTCTGTCATTCACAATGGGTAGCAATACTAGATTATGGGTAAGGATGCTACTGAAGGCATATGTTGCAAGTTAATTAAATCCATGGATTTTTGTATACCTTGGGTTGCAGGAGGAGGAGTATAAATTAAGCCTTAGATGGCATTCAAAAGTATCTTTACAATAGACTGAATATAATAGAGATAAATGTAAAGTTCTACATTTGGGTTCATATAATCAACCCTACAAGTATAGAATGGAGAAGATATAATAAGGTAATTCATATAAAGAAAACATGGAGGCTTTAGTAGACTGCAAAGCCAATACTTCAAAGAAACTAAGCGTTTATTAATATTACTAGAGGCGGCTAGAGGGTATATTGAATAGAACACTGGACTCGGAGTCGTGAAGATCTGAGTTCAAATCCTATCTCCGACACTGATAGCTATGTGGACCTGGACAAATCACTTTACTTATCTGAGGCTTCATTTTTTCATCTGTAACATGGGGATAATAATGCCACCTATTTCAACGAGTTGTTACAAGGACCGTGTGGGATGACACATAAAGCACTTTGCAAACCTTAAAGGGCTACAGAAATGCTAGCTCTCGTGGCTGTTGTTAAGCACCTACTATGTACGAGGCTTTGTACTAGCCTACTTACCTAGCCCATGGATAATTCTTTCCCTAAAGTCATGTCAACTCAAAGGGAAAGAATCTGCTCACAAGGCAGTGGTCTAAAATATTCTAACTCTGTATTAGTATAAGAAAAACATACATCATTTCTGACGAAAATACAAAAAGTTTAATGATTCTACTGGTCCCAGGAGACTGACTTGTGAAAGACTCAGGACTGAACCCCAGCTTGCCTTCAGGGTTCCCAGGGCTCTGGAGTGAAAGGAGACCAACATGCTTTTCTCCTCAAATGCTTCAGAATCAGCCCCAGTGTGGGCCTCTGGCAGAAGCAACATTCTGCCACCATCTCAGGGCCCTCATTTATAACCCTGTCATGAGCATAGATCATATTCTAATTTGGGTTCTAGTTCTTTATGGTCATGCTTGATCTCTCTAACTAGAAGTGACCTCCTAGAGTGCAAGGACCATATGAAGGATATTCATTGTTGGGTCCCCTTAGTGCCCAGTACAGTGTATTAAGCTAAGTAGGCACTCAGCAAACACTTACGGAATGAACTGAACAGAAATTTGTTCTGGTTTTAGTGTTGAATGGAGAGGTGGGTATCATTAAAGGATGAAATAGGTAGGGATCAGTTCCCCCAAGGCCAGAGAACGTCTTTGTTTAAAATTCCAGTTGTCATAAGTGAGCTGGTCACAGAAAGGAAAGAAAAATAAAACTATATACAACCTCTAACTACAAGGCAAAATACGATAATTGTATGGGGGAATATGAAACATGTCTCCAAGTTAGTTTAAAAAGAAAAGGGATTCTGGCATGTCAGCAATGGGGGAATTTGTAAGCATAACCTTCCTTTACTGAGGACTGGACAAGATGAAGACTGGATTTTAAATATAGCATCATAATTTTCTGTTGACTCATAACAAAGTTCAAAATGTGCTATTGTGGGTGAAGTGTTTTCTTTAAGATGTGATTAATACTTAATATGTGACTTAAAAAAAGATCTTCTGTATTCTTAAGTGACTCAGTGACCTCTTAGGTCCCTTGTAGCGCTACATCTGTAACATTATGTCCATATGGGGTGGGAGTAGAGCAATTTAATAAGATAGTAGTTGAAAAGACATAAGCTTGTCTAGTATAAGTAACAAGTGTCCAGTTGTCTTTGGAGGCTTTACACAATAACTCAAAGGTCCCAAAGACCAAAATGGCATCTTATCTGAACAGGACAAAGTGGACATAAATGGTCCTTTGGCTTCCATCCAACTCCTTTCTCCAATCTCTTAAATCAAACAAACAAACAAACAAACAAAAAGCAAAAAAAAAAAAAAAATACACAAACACATGAAACAAAAACCCCACAGTTCTTATTCTGTTTGCTGACATTTGGGGGCAGAGAGGGATGCTATAGCGTCCCAGTAATGAACAGGCTGAACTAGGCCAAAAGGAAATACATTAAAGGTGAAAATCTGAAACACATTCGTAAATGTATATTTTTGATGGGTGACAGGGAGAGAGAAGGACTAGGGTAGCATTTTTAAATACACATGGCAGAGCAGAAAGACCTGAACATTCAGTGAGTGAGTCTTTGGGTAATATATATTGAACTGATTCCTTAACTACAAAATTTCACATATTGATTTTCTCCCTAATACACTATTATACATGCATGCATGTCCCTATGTGTACCAACAATATGATGTGATGGTTGGAGCACTGGGCTGAGAGATATAAGACCTAGGTTCTAGTCTCCGCTCTGCCAAAAACTGTGTGATCTTGGATAAGTCACTTAATTTGACTCTCTGGGCCTCAGTTTCCTCATCTAAAAAGTGAATAAGTTGGCTTTAGATGCTCTTTATAATAATTTCCAGCTCTAAGGTACCATGCCCACATTGAATCTTTTCCTATAGGAAATAACCCTGCTATAAAATAATCCCTCCTTTAACATAGATTGTAGTGGTCCCATGATTCAGATACATCTACCATTATATGACAATATTTTAGTGGGAATCAGAATCATAGACACAGGTAGGTGGTGTAATGTACTTCAACATCTAATTGTCCTAGCCTTGATTTTATAGTTCTCCTAAAATGAGGGATAAAAATGCAGATTCAGGTACAGTCCAATTTCCTAAAAGGATATAAAATGGGATTTCAGCAAAATTTCCTCTGGTGATACAGATTACAAGGTAAAAGCAGAATGAGGTGTGTCAGATGTTGCAACTTTAACATCAGAGCTGGATGTGTTCTCCTGCATGCTGAGTTATTGTGAGGATGGAATGACAGAGCCAATGGGAAGTCTATGGGGTAGCTTATGCATGTGGTGATAAAATGTAAATGCACCATTAAGGTCACTGACAGAGTAATCATTACCATTGTGGAACTCTTAACAATTTGCTATTCAAGGGCATCATCGATGACTCAGCCACTCATAGTTCCTCTTACATAGACAAATCAGGGTGTGCATCACACTCGTATACAAACTGATCTCTAATTGTTATTGAAAAGCTTATGTTGTGCTATGGGTTATCTACTGCAGAAGCTCCATATTTGGCATTTAGAAGAGTGAGCCTGAATAAAGGAGAATTCTCACCTTCACAAGGTCATGAAATCATACATTTGGAGCTAGAAAGGTCCTTAAAGTTCACCTACTCCAACCCCTAAATTCCACAAATAAGGAAATTGAGGCCCAAAGTGGTTAAACGACTTGCCCAAGGTCACAAAGGTAGCAAGGGCTAAAATCAGGAACCAAACCTGTCTTCCAGTTCCAAATCCAGTGTTCTTATACTGTAATATCCAATAGATAAATACTAAGCACCTATTATTGCAAGATCCAGTGCTAAGGCCCCTTGGAAACTAGCAAAATAAAGGATAACCTACGTAGAAATCCCTCTTCACTGAACCAAGTACATGAAAAGGGTTCCTTGAGCCATGGGGTTCTACATATGGGCTTAATGGTGAGATGCAAAAAACTTTGACCAGCTCCCAAATACAGAATTGCTGCTATACCCTGGCAATATCACATATGTGGTTATACTGCAGTAATATAGAAACCTTGTTGAGGTTCACATCTTCTAATTAGCAGTGAGTAGAATTGTGGGTTTAGAGCCAGAAAAGTTGGCTTTGAATCCCAGCTCCAATATTTACTACTAGCACCGGCCTTAGCACTGGATTGTGAAATTTTAGGTGCTTAGTATATATTTATTGAATAGTACTGTGTAAGAACACTGAATTTGGAATGAGAAGACTTAGTTTTGCACTTGGGCAAATCAGTTTCCTGGGCCTTGGTTTCCTCCACTCTGAAATGAGAAAGGTGAACTAGATGACCTCTGAAGTCTTTTTGTCTTATTTTATCACCCTATCCAAATCCTTGTCAATATCAATTGCAGACCTCCAGGTCTTCCACCTTCTTCTACCTTCCTCAGGGACCAGGTAGAGGCTCACAGCCTTCCTCTCCATTCCAGGCCCTGTTATGATCCAAATGAGTCTGCAATTCAAGGTGACGATTCTTCTACACCATAGCTTCCCATCTACATTCCATCAACCTCCTCCACTCCCATAATTTCCATCTTTACTCTACCTTACATCCCTCCACGGGAGTTCTCACACTCATCATCACCCATAACTGTATCAAATCCAATATACTAAACTCCTCTTGTGCCTTGTATCCATCCATCTTCTCTGTGAATTTTATTCTCATTCTCTCTCTCTCTCTCTCCTCTCAATTATTTTTCCAATCTACTAGTTCATTCTCCACTGCCTGAAACATATTCACATCTCACCTATCCTTTCATTTATTCAATTAATCAACAAACATTTCTTTTTTTTTTATTTCTAGGCAATTGGGGTTAAGTGACTTGCCCAGGGTCACACAGCTAGTAAGTGTTAAGTGTTTTGGTCTGAGGTCAGATTTGAACTCAGGTCCTCCTGACTTCAGAGCCAGTGCTCTATCCACTGCGCCACCTAGCTGGCCCTAACAAATACTTCTTAAACACCTACTAAATATCAGGCACTGTTAGATACTAAGGATATAGTGACAAAAACAAAACAGTCTCTGACTCTTGGAAGCTTATATTCTACTGAAGGAATACACACATACATACGCACACAAAACACACTCACACACATACATACATATATATGTATAAACTTTCCCTTGATCTCATCTTCTCAAACAATTATCTTATATCTTACCTTAACTTTATGCTATATTCCCAGAAAGAGCAGTTGACTTTTTACTTCTTCTACTTCATTCTTTGTAGTCTGGCTTCTCCCACCAGGAGAAACTGATCTCCTCATAGTCACAAATGACCCCTTAGTTGCTAAATTTCTTAGAGTTCATCTACTTTAACCTTCATGTAGTATCTGATAATTTTAACCACCCCTCCCAAGAGATATTCCCTTCTTGGTTTCTGTGGCAATGCTCTTTACTGGTTTTTCTTTTATCTGTCCTTAGTCTTCTTCATTGGTTCATAGTCATCTTCCTCCTATGTTCTAAGGATAAATATTACCCAAGGCTCATTCTTTGATCCTCTTTCCAATCTACATTCTTTTGATGATCAAATTCTCTCCTATGGCTTTAGGCAGATGATTCTTAAGTCTATATACCTAACCACAGTCTCTCCCTTGAGTTCCATGTGTTCACAACCCCAATTTTCTTCTGGACAGCTCCACCTGGATCACAGAATTAGAGCATCTCAGAGTTGGAAGGGATGTCAAATGCCATCTAGTCCAACCAATACCTTTACAAGAATCCCCTGTACAACAAAATCTCAAAATGTCCAAAATGGAACTCACTTCCTTCCTTCCCAAATCTATCTTTCCTCACAATTTTTTCTATTTCTGTGTTTAGAACTACTATCCTTTCAGTATTCAGGCTAAAAACATTGATGTTATTATTAACTTTTTCCTCCCATTCACACCCCTCTCAGGTATCCAATCTTATGGATTTTACAACCATGGCAGCCTTCTCATCTATCACCTCCTCTTCATTCACATGACAATCATCTCATGTATGGCCTTATCACCTGGACTGTTACATCCCCTTACTGACCTTCTTGTCTTCAATCCACCCATACTTCAATCAAACATATAAATACAAAATTAATTTTTGAATCTATACCTTCTCTGTTTAAAAACACTCCATGTTTTGGTTAGTCCATAAGAAAAATTCAACAAATTTACATTAATATAAAACATAATATCACCAACATTATTATAAACTTCTTAGACTAGCATTCAAGGCTCCCTAAAATCTTACTCCTATTTACCTTTCTAGTCCAATACTTCCCTTTAGAAATTAAACATTGCAGCCAAAATGAATTAGCATACTAAGGGTTTATTAGTCTGTTCCTGCCCTGTTCTGCCTGCCTGCTTTTATATGGTCCATTCCTTATGCCTAGAATAGCCTTCACTCTCTTCATTTCAACCTGTTCAAATCTTTCTCTCCCATCAAAGCCCCAGCTCAGGTACTCCCTCTTCCATGAAACCTTCTCTAATTACTCTATTTAAATGATCTCCTCCTCCTCAAATTTTCCTAGAGCAGCTTGGATTTCTTGTTGGGTCCCGTCATAGTCTACTTGCATCACACTTATGTATGTAATCTACTCTCCTCCCACCAGAGGATTGTAAGATCCTTCGGTCCTTCTGCTTGCCTTGTGCTATGCTCAACCCTTGGAAAGGGGTTATGCATGTTCACTTGAAGAACATATACTCAAAGGTTCCCATATAAAACTTTTACAAAGTTTAGGAACTACAAAGTGAATTCATTTGACTCTTGGTCCAGATTAAAATGAATTCACTGCGCCATAAACTTTTGGATCTCTGCTTGGAAACTGCTATAACCTGTTCATAGGATAGATAGAAACTGAACTGACCAATAGCTTAGTCTTGGGTTTGAATCTTGGTCTTGACAATGACTCTTTCACTGACCAATGAAAAAAAATCTCACTGTTAAAGTCACCTTTTTGGTAAAATTAGATATCATGATGGCAACAGTTTTGAAAGCTGTTCATAGTTGAGAAAATGGAGTGGATACATACAGAATATCAAAGATCCATTAGAAAATCCCTGCCTTCCAAGAGCTGACATTCTAAAGGGGAAAAATTGCCTCTTATAAGTAAGGATTTTGGAAGGTTGAAAAATCCATGAAGCTGAAAAAGTATCAAGAACCATTAAAAAAAAATCCTATATACATTTGGCAGGGTTCAATCCATATTGTGGATTTTGGGGAGAATAGAACAATTCTAATAAATTTAACAAGTATTTATTAAGCACCTACTCAGTGCAGGTAGGTACAGAGCATACAGAAACAAAAACTGAATAATCAGGCTCCTTTAAGGAGCTTACATTCTAAGCTAAGGGATGGGTTGGGAGGGGGGAGAGGCAGAGAGGGAGACAAGAAATACACATACCTGTAAATACAAAATGATTTCCTAGGCTAAATGACTAAGTGGATGAGGAAAGAACTCAAGGAGGAGGTAGTACTTGAGTAGAGTCTTAAAGAGATCCCACAATTCGAAGAAATAGGGTAAAAGAAGAAAGAATTCCAGAAATAAGGGACAGTCTGTGTATAGATACAGTCAAAGAGTCAGTCAGTTAGAATTCATTAAATTCTGACTATGTGCTAGGCACTGTGCTAAGGGCCTACAGATACAAAGAATGGCAAAAGGCAGTCTTTGATTTTAAGGAACTCGCAGTCTAATGGGGGAGACAACATGCAGAGAACTCTGCACAAACAGGATATATACACGATATATAGGAGAAACACTGGCATTAAAGGGGACTGCAAAAGGCTTCTTGCAGAAAATGGGACTTCAGCTGACACTTGAAGGAAGCCGGAAATTAAGGAGGCTGAGATGAGGAGAGAAAGAGTTGCAGGCATAAGGGACAGCCAGTGAAAATGCCCAGAGATGGGATATGGATTCTCATGTTAGAGGAACAATAGCAAGGAAGCCAATATCACTAAATCACAATGTATTTGTGGGGAGTGTAAGGTGTAGGAAAACTGGAAACATGGGAGGAGGCCAGATTGTGGAGGGCTTTATAAGCCAAAATGAAGATTTTATATTTCGTTCTGGAGCCAATAGAGAGCCACTGGGGGTTGATTGACTGGGGGATAGGAAGGAGATATGGCCAGATTTATGTTTTAGAGAGGTGACATCTGGGGTGACAGCCTAGGTGACTGGTAAGATGGTGATGTCTTCAACAGTAATGAGGAAGATGGGAAAGAGGAGGGTCTGGGGAGAAAGATAACGAATTCGGTTTTGAACATGTTGAGTTTAAGATGTCTATGAAACATCCAATTTGAGATGCTAATAGGCAGTTGGAGATGGGAGAGCAAAGGTCAGGAGAGAGGCTCAGGTTGAATAAATAGGTCTGGGAATCATCTGCCTAAAAAGAATCGAATCCATGACAGCTAATGAAATCATCAAGCAAGACAGTATAGAGGAAGAAGAGAAGAGGGACCACAGTTAGTGGACATGACCCCGATGAAGGTCCAGCAAAGGAGTCTGAGGAATGGTCAGACAAGTAGGAGGAAAACTGGAAAAGAAGAAGAAGGTGAGTGAGTGTCAAAGGCTTTAGAAAGATTAAGAACAGTGAAGATTGGGGCAGCTAGGTGGCTCAGTGGATAGCGCTCCGGCCTTGGAGTCAGGAGGACCTGAGTTCAAATGTGACCTCAGACACTTGACACTTAGTATCTGTGTGACCCTGGGCAAGTCACTTAACCCTTATTGCCTAAGCAAAAACAAAACAACAACAACAACAGTAACAACAACAACAACAACAACAAACACTGAAGATTGAGAAAAGGCCATTAGATTTAGCAATTAAGAGACCATTGATAACTTTGGAGAGAGCAGTTTCAGTGAAATGATGAGGCTGGAAGTGAGACTTCAGAGAGTTTAGAAGAAGTTAGACAAGTAAGAAAAAGAAGAGAAATAAACATAACAGTGTCCATATTTGTGAGATATTTCCAAGTGACGAAATCCATTACTACTAATGTGGACAATGTGCTAGAATTGGAAACAGGAAGAGACTAGGTTGGAATCCTGCCTCCAGTACTGATTATTTGTGTGATTAGGTCACATCACTATTCCACATCCAGCTCTTCAGGAAAAACAAAAAAGACAACTGCATCTACAATACACTTTTAAGTTTAATCTGTAGTACTAACATTTTCTCCAAAACTTTCTTAAGTTTAGACAATCAACAAAACAACAAATCAAGTCTTGTTTTCTAGCATTTGCTGACTTCTGAGGTATAAATGCTCATACTGAAAATTTTACAATTGGCTGTCTTAATCCTTAGATCCACCAACCTCTTTAAGTCTCTGTTTCTCATCTGTAAAATGGACATAACAAAATTTGGTAACCACCTTATAGTATACTAGTAATGATGAAATGAGTTGATGCATGCAAAGTTCCTTACAAGTCTTAAAATGCTATACAAATGTTAACCTTTTTTATTAATCAGAAACTAATTAATTAATTAATCAAGCTAATTAATCTACTACATACTTGGCATGTAGGTATACAAATTATAGAATCTTAGTGTTAGAAGGGACCATCAAAGTGATTTCCCTAAAGGATAGGTCTAACTTTCTCACCATCCCTCTTTTTTCATGTTTTATTTATTTTATTTTTAATTTATGGAATAAAACAAGCATATCCATAGCATAGTATTATAAAAAAGATGATTGCACATGAAACTGCAAATCTATTATGTACAATTTACTATTCCTTTTAAATATGTAATAAAGTAATCATGTATTTTTTTCTTTTTTCCCCTCCCCCTGCTCTAGAGATGGCTACCATTAGACACAAATGTATGTGTGTGTGTGTGTGTGTGTGTGTGTGTGTGTGTGTGTGTATGTAAAATCATTCCATACATACTTCTATTTATCCGTTCTTTCTCTGGATTCAGATAGCATCTTCCTCCTTATTCCTTTGTAGTTAATTTGGATATTCATAATAGTCAAAATCATTTATTCACTCAAAGTTGTTCTTAAATCAATATAGTTACTGTATACAATGTTCTCTTGGTTCTGCTCATTTTGGTCTTCATTATTTCATGCAAGTCTATCTGTGTTTTTCTAAGATCATCAAGCTTATCCTTGGCTCATTATTATGTCCAGGATCAACTGTAAAGTCCTCTGTTTGACTCTTAAAGCTCTTTATAACCTAGCCAATTCCTATCTTTCCAATCTTATTACACTACTCCCCTCCATGCAGTCCAGACTACAGTTACACAGACTTGCTATTCCTCTCTCACGATGCTCTATTTCCCATCTTGGTGCTTTTGTGCTGATTGTTCCCCAAGTTTGCAATGGATACCACTACCTCAGTTTCCTGACTTCCTTCAAGCCTCAGTTCAAACCCCACCTTCTATTGGAGGCCTTTCCCACTCCCTCCAGATGCCTTCCTCACTAAGATTAACTTCCATTTACATGTAAATTTACGTTGTGTACATCTTGTATATGCTTGCTTATGTGCTGTCTCCACCCTTAGACTGTGAGCTTCTTGAGGGTAGGGTCTGTTTTTAAACCTTTCTTTGTATACGTGGCACTTAGCAGAGTGTCTATCATATAAGAAGTTTTTAACAAATGTTTTTAATTCACAGATCATACCTGAAGCCATGATTCTTTTCTAAAGCTTCACCAACAAGTGGCTAATGAGTCTTTCTTAAAGATAGCAGCATTGAATATGATATGGCTCCTGCCCTCAAAAGATTCATTTTATGGCTTTAAATGGCTGGTCACATTGGGTTCAGACCTAGAGGTTCTTTTTCCTATCTAGACTCAGGACCTTTTTCCCCTGTGAATTCTTCCCATATATCCCTTCCCATAAAATACTTCTCAAGAAATTCCATCTCTGAAAACACTATCTGTAAGCAGGGATGTGCTGGAACCAGCTCTAAGAGCTAGTATGAGCATTTCTAACTCAGAAATCAGCAAGTGCTACAAAGTAGGGTTTGATTTGTTATTCTGTTGATTTCGTAGACTTAGAAAAGTCATAGAGAAAATGTAAATAATGCAGATTAAGCTTAAAAGTCTGTTGTGGATAGAGTTCCCCCCTCCTGGAGAGTTGGATATTAAACATTTAGCAATATATCACTATCATGAGGTACCCCCTTCCTCTCTGCCATCCTTTAGAGACACAATCAACTTGTATATACAATGTGTATACACACACACACACACACACACACACACAATCAGCTTGTGTGCATATTGTCTCCATGATCAGAATATAACTTCTTGGAGGGCAGGAGTTACTTCCATTTTTCTTTGTAACCTCTGCACTAAAGTACCTGGTAAATGCTTAATAAATATAAGACATTAATAAATGTTTGTTGATTGATTAATTGATGCACATGACATAGAGTTTAGAAAAGAGATTAAAAAGATGAATTCATCTGTCTCACTAACACCAAACTACCTATCCAATTGAAATGGGGTATGTACTAGCTAGAAAAAAACAAAACTTGGAATGGTTAAATGATTTTTCTTAGAATGCATGGTGAGGAAGGAACAAGGGAGGCTCCAAAATCTATAGTCCTGAGCCATTACTTTTTAGAGTAAACTCCACTGCCTCTTTGCTGGCCAAAGGGTTTCAGACTGTGAATTCCCCTAAGGATTACACTGAACAGAGTCCATTCTGATGTGCTTCATGAAGTTGTATAGAAGTCTTACTTGGTCTCAAAGGAGCCCTTCAAAGGCTGTGAGAGTTGGCTTTGCTCTGATTCACTGCATTTCTCTCCCAGACCTTCTGTTCCATAAATGTTTGCCATTATATCAGTTGAACCCATTCCCACTTATAGAAAACAGAACTCAAAGAGTTTGAACCCATCCCTTAGCTGGCCATTCTAGCACTTGGGGCTATAACCACAAAAATGTCCTCAACTTTTTAAAAAACAAATTCAGTTGAGTTGGGGATGAGGGAAGAACCTGGAAGAGATCTCATACCTAAGTACACAAGACCCAGGTGAGAGGAGGTGCTCAAATACTGAAAAACCTCATAAGGAGAAGAAAGAGAACTTGAGACACAAGGCTTTGTAGAAAATTGAGAGTCTGATGTTGGAGAGGCCACTGTATGGGGAGAAAGGAAGGTTCCTTTCATGCTAGAGAGGAGATTGCCTGATATATAGCCATCAAAAGGAGAAAGTGTGCCACTGGATAGTATTATTGGTACCCTTCTAAATTTGGGGACTCTGGCACAAAGCTCCAGTTGTTTCACCTTAGTTATGTCTCCAAAATTATGGGTCTGTAGTATTCTTCTCATATGTGATATACAAACATAGGCTAATGAAACACAGAGTTACAAGCCAATAGTTTTTATATTGACTTCTCAAAGAGCTTTAAAAAAAACTTCAAAAATATTAGTTAAAAAAGTATATTTTTCTCAGTTTCCTCCTCTCTAAATTGAGAGCATCATTCCTCAGCAGGCTGTTATGAGAATCAAATAGGTTACTATGCAAAAACCCCTTGTAAATGGAACGTATTAATATGATGAGGAGGATGGGAATGAGGATGAAGGAGTAGTAGTAGAAGAAGAAGAAGGAGGAAGAGGAGGAGGAGAAGGAGGAGAAGAAGAAGAAGAAGGAGATGATGATGATGATGACAGAGTCTAGAAACTTAGAGGAAGACACAGACTCTCAACCTTGGCAGTAATTATTCCACTTGTTAAATCTAGACCAATGGTTTGCTCGTGTCTGATGGCTTCCTCTACCTTGGAAACTTATAGGTATTGCTATAATCATGATCATCATAGCATTTAGATAGCACTTTAAGGTTTGTAAAGCATTTTATGGATATTACATCATTTGATCCCCACAACAATCCTATGAAGTGGATGATATTTTACAGATGAGGAAACTGAGGCAGGCAGAGGTTAAGCAATTTGCCCAGGGTCACATAACTAGTAAGTGTAAGTGACTAAATCCAGATTTGAACTCAGGTCTTCCTGACTCCAGGTCTCCATCTGTTCACTGTGCCACCTAACTGCCTCAACAAGTTTAAAAAACAAACAAAAAAATGGAAAAAAAAAACTAAGTTCCAAATTCAGATTCAAATAATCTGATCTTCCCTTAAGTGCTCTATAAGACTTCTATTTTACAATTATACACACCCAATAAAAACCTACTCAGATATTTCAAGTTTTTTTTAAGATAGGGAGAATTTTAAATTTCAAAAAAGATCTGTTAACCTTTGGAGGAAAACACACACACACACACACACACACACACACACACACTACCACTATTAGTACTATAACTACCACCTCATAATTCCTTCCTTTTCTTTCACTGATGATTATGTCTGTGGGTCTCAGAAAGGTTTACAAACTGTCCAGGAGCCAGAAGGAATTAGAGTAACTTGAGCTAACATTATAATGTAACCATTTCTGGGACACAACTCAGAGCATCCTTGCATCTTTAACACATCAGTCCTGTCTAATGTTCTGGATAGGAAATGAAGATTTCATTTGAGAGTATTTCATTGAACTTGGAAGGGGAGTTTAGCAAGGACACAGTTCTGGAGAACAAGGCATCAAGATAATCTGAAAAGTACTCATCATTTTTATATGCTTTTTTTCCCCAAAGAATTCAGGTTTCATTAACCAAACATAGCCACACAGTTGATCCATTCCTAAAGGACAGAGATGCTTTAAAAACAAAACAAAACAAAAACCCCTCAGCTCTATTGTTTATACAATGAGCTGTGTCAAAGAGTTGGAATTCCTATCACCTGGATGTTCTAAAAGGTTCCAAATTGCAGATTTGCTTTTCTCCTGTCTCTGGGTCCATGTGTCTATAAAATGAGCCCTTTAATCCAGCAATGCTTGTCACATTTTCAATTTCTGTGCTAAGTAAAACAACAAAAAGTAAATTACTGTTGCATCTGTAATGGACATTAGGAAAAAGTCTAAAGGAAATTCTATTAAGCTCACTGCCTGCTTACCTCGTTCTGCATAGGGACACGTCTTGTTTCTAAAGTAAAGTCTTACATTGTCTGTAACAAAGGTTTTGACGGCCTCTAAAATATCAGCTAAAGTTGCCAATAAATACTTCCCCGAGGTTGGGGACTGTTTGGGGAAAAGAGATTTAGTTGCTCACATTTTCATTAACACACATACAGAAATGGAAGAAGAATTTTTCTACTACTAAAAATTAAAGTCAAGCAAACCAAAAATCCAAGATTACTCACAGTTCACAACAGGCAAAAGAGGAGGGTGTAGGGGAGAAAGATGGTGAGGGGGGTGGGGTGGGGAGAGGAAAGTGAGTAATAGCAAGAGGGAGATATTTAAGGAAAGCAATGATTGAACTTAAAAAAAAAATCCTGCAGGCTCAAAACGCTGGCGGCAGACTGACGGCTATTTTAACCAAAGCTGCTGATTTCTGAGCGGTCCTCTGCTTTTCCATATTTGAGCCTTGCAATGATTTGGGCATTATTGCTCTGATATAGGTGTGGCTGACTTTGAAATTCAAGCTCACAGCTTCTGTGGTCAGTGAACCATTGCTGATAGGGTTGACTAGTCAGAAGCAAAACTGGCTAGTTATGAAACTACCATAGTATATCCTTTATCTCCTACACATTTAAAGGATTTACCTATCTATCCTACTGCAGACCCACTCATTGAGTAAGAGCCAACAGCATATGATTGTGTTAATTAATCTGCTATTGTGAGTAAAGGAACAGCTGCAGTGGTCTCGTGGATACGTTGTCAAAAGAAAACAATGTAATGTTAAGCTTCTGACTGCATATTCTGTTACAAAGAAGGTTTATGAGAAGTTAAATTCATAAATCACAGATCATTTTTGTAATAATAATAAATAATATCTGACCTTTAAAGGGGAGGTTTGAGCATTCTTAATTTCAGCTTGAAATATGTTCTGATACATGATACCTAAGCTTTAACCCAATTCTTTGTTTTGAAAACAAACATTCCCCAGAAATGATAGGAAATGGTAGTAGCTATAGAAATGACCTCTGACTGTACTAGATACATGCCATTGTAGTTTTAACAAAGATCAGAGCCCAAAATATCAAGTTAAAAGAAAAACTTGTTGGCCTGCTTCCAATGTCTAATATAATAAAAACTCATTTTCTAATACTATGCAGAAATGCAGAGAGAAGGGGGACATTCATTACAGAAAACACACATATTATTTACATGGGTTTTATCTTTCTTTATGCAGATAAGGTGCAAAGAGCACTTTCTGCTTAATTAATATACGGTGTGCTTTTCATGATCCGACCTGCCCCCCTCCCCACCTCTCCCCCAATCACTATGCACTCCACAGACATATATCCACTTGGTGAGTGAACGAAAGAAAGGTGGACTCAGACAAAAGGACATTAAATGTTGTGTCCTAGCACTTAATCTGATGCGATAAACTGAAGCCAAAGTGAGGGGGCAGACTGCGCGGCTGCTCCAGGAATAAAGTTGAACTACGACTACCAGAATTTTGCAAAAACAAGGAAGAGTTCGCTTAAAGCAGAATATGTCCTTCCTAAGAAGGAAGTGGGGATTTCAAGAACACCACATGTCATGCCATTACTAGTACAATCTATTCGACCCTTGGTTGGTGGCTAGGCTGTGGGTATTTTTTGTCATGGTTTGCTTGGTTGCTTTTTTTTTTTAATTAATATTACCAAAATCTATGATTTTCATGCATTCTTGTTTCAGATAAGAATTGGGTTTTTTTCTTAGTAAGAAGTTCCATTCCCTTCTATGTTATTCCATTTCCTCTCTCCTCTTCTTTCAAACATTAAATCAATTTGATAGGAAAGGAAAAAAAAAAGAAAATGTTTGCATTGGGAATACTACAAAAGTGTAGGGTATGAGACACAGATGAAGTAGATCTGATTTGTAAGTTCCTTTCCTTTGTTCTGTGGGATTACAACAAAGGGTGGCTATTTTTGGATATGGATTGGCATTGTATTACCAAGTACAGGTATCGACCTGATAACACAACAGCAACTCTAGAGCCCCCACCAACAAACAATTTAGTGTCATTTCCATTAGAACAGTGTAGACCCCAGGAAACTAAACTTGGAAGCACATTCTTAATTCAGAGAAATTAACTCATAGTGGGTGGGGGCCAGGTAAAGGAAGGGTAGATTTACTTGGTGTTTTAACTCATCTTTTTGCCAGGGAAGAGAAAACACTGGGAATAATCTGTTGTAGAGTCTTATTCTGAATGCTGGTTTTCCAAAATATCATTTTCTGAAACTTTTTTTTGGGGGGGGAATGAAAAATTGAATTAACTTCTAAACACCCTACTCCAGGGGCCAAGGCATTAGCAGGGAAAGTTACCATATTTTTCATTGAGCCAACTAAGGGGCCATTGAAATTGTTTTACTAAATTCATAATCTATAGCTGAACACTCCTCTGACTGGATTTTGCATGTTGCTTTTTTCCTTCATCCCATTTTCTCCACGGGCCTGCCTACGTTCCATTCCATTGCTGACACCCTGCAAGACTGCCTTCTGCACCCTACATGGCTAGTCCATTAGTCACTGGGTTGGTAAGCCTTACAAACAAAGTCTTCATTATTACCGAGTTTCACATTTCATCTTCCAAATCTAAATTCTACAACTTAAAATAAAAAATCCTTTTCTTATCCTGATTAAAAACATTCTAGGGAGCCAATACCAAATTCTTGACATTTCCTGATGTTCTGCTCTGACGGAATGTACCATAAACTTAGGGAGCCTCAGGATATGCTTAAGGGATCATGCCCTTTGGATTACAATGCTGCCTTATTTCAGCTTATGGGAAGAACACGGGTTGGAGAGAAGGAAATACCCATTGTTGTTGTCTGTAGGGGAAGTTTTCTTATCAAAGTTTTAAATTTAATCAAAATTACAAGGCAAACCCAGCAAATTGTCAGAAGATGAAAGTCAATTGTGATTCTAGAGCAGGGGTGGGGAACCTGTGGCCTGTGGCTTTGAGGCACAGGTTCCCCATCCCTGTTCTAGATCATCCCAAGAAGGAAGGCTTTAACTCAAATTCATTTTGAGAATATGGAATAAGTAAAAAATGTCCTTATATATCACTGGATCTGCTTACATTTGTCATAACCTTTGTCATCTCTAGTCATGCTATTCTTGTGATGACCCTAAAGAAGGAGAAAACCTAAAGATGATATTTAGAGGGTACTTTCAAAAACCAGTCAAGTAACTCAAATACCTGGTTAATTCAGTTTATAAAAATAATCCACCTGGCCACTGATTGAGAGTCCCATGCTGGGCAAGTGGAGAGAGATGGTGATGAACCATGTTGTCTACAACAGGAACTCCTGGCAGGCAACAAATGCATGAGTTCAAGATCAGAGAATCTCCGCTTTGGAAGAAACTTCAATGATATCTAGTCCAAACCGTATCTGTACAAGAATCCATTCCACAACTTAACTGAAAGGTCATTAAATCTTTCCTTGAAATCTCAAGAAAGGGGCATCCCAGGACCTGATGAGGTGGTTCATTCCACTTTGGAAGAACTCTAGGGCAGGGATGCAGAACCTTCGGCCCTCTAGGTCCTCAAGTGTGGGCCCTTTGACTCCACTCCAGTGTTAGGAAGTTTTGCCTTACCTCAAGCCTAACTTTGTCCCTTTGCAGCTTATACACTGTTCCTAGGTCCTGCCTTCTAAGAGAACAAGCAGCACATCTAATTGCTCAGGCATGCCGACAGACTTTCAATGAAGGGCCTCCAATGCAAATCATATGAGGATTGAAGTAACTTTGCTAAAAATCTAAGTAAATGATATCTACAGTTTCCACCTGATTTGCCTATCCAATTAACCTTATCAAAAAAGAAAATAAGATCAGCCTGGAACTGTATATTTTTAGATGAAGCCATTCAGTCCTTTCTGATTAATAGTTCCTTTTCTAAAGGATCTTACTCATCTCCTTACAGAGAGGTGATAGATTCAAAATGAAGAATGAGATATATTTTTGGATATAGACAATATAGGAATTTGTTTTGCTTGACTATATGTATTTGATACAAGACTTCTGTTTTTCTTTTTTTTTCTTTTAAATTTTGGGATGAGGAGAGAAAATGAATGCTTGTTAATTAAAAAATAAAATCTAATTTAAAATAAAATTTAAAAATACAATCTAGAATTTTGTCATGAATTTAAGCTAAGTTTATAGACTCCATTTTTGAAATTTTTTTTTAGAAAAATGGCTTCTTTCTTAAAAGATAAAGAAACTTAAAATCCTAAAACCCCAATTAGTATGGAATTCAAAAGGTTAACACCAGCAACATATTTAAGTATAAGTAAATTAAAATCTGACTGTAACTGTATATTGTTGAGTCAGTTGTGTCCAACTCTTCATGACCCCATTTGGGGCTTTCTTGGCAGAGATATTAGAGTGGTTTGCCATTTCCTTCTCCAGCTCATTTTACAGATGAGGAACTGAGGCAAACAGGGTTAAGTGACTTGCCCAGGGTCACAGAGCTAGTAAGGGTCTGAGGCCAGATTTATATAATTTCAAATCAATTTTCAGTCAATCAAAAAGCATTTGCTGAGTACCTACAATATGGTAGGACTGTGCTAAGTGCTATTAAGATTCCATACCTTAAAGTACTTAAAATTTAGCTGGGAAGATGAATAAAATAATAATTAACACCACATGTTTAAGGAGGTGGGGGCAGAGGAGAGATGCTGAGTCTGACTTGAAGGCCTAGTTTCAAATCCCACTTTAACACTCACTACCTGTATGACCTCGAGCAAGTCACTAACTTCCCTGGTTTTCACCTTCAAAATAAGGGGATTGGACTAGATGACCTTTGAAGGATCTTTTAGCTCCAGAGCTGTATTCTACTTAGGTCATTTTCAATCCAATTTTACTCCAGTGACTCAGTCACTATTTAATTGTTCACACTCTTAATCACAGACTTTGTACTATCCAGGATGGGGGTGGGGGACTACCTAACTGGCAGCATTTCTTACTCTTTCCTTATGTGCCTCATCAGAACTTCATCTTTATATGGTTCTATGAAGCCCAACACAGCCTCAGTCGATCACATAATGGGTGTGGTCTCTGCTAATACCCTAGTGAGAAGTGCGGAGCCCTAACTTTCCATGATATATTTGTCAAGAAACCTCAGTTAGCAGCCTGAACATTTAATGAGACTCTAATGCTGCTGGAACTGGAAGTAATGTATAAAATGAAGAACAATAATAATTCAATATAAGCTGAATTTAAGAGTACTATAAAAGCAATAAGCTGATCTCTGACAAAAAGGAGACATCTTGCTAAAAACCACATTAGCAACAAATATGAACCCTAGCCACTTATCTTCTCTAAAGTGGGGAAGGAGTATGATGGGAGAGTTGAGCACTCTCAGAGCTGAATTCTCTTCTTAACTCTGCCCTGACTCTGTGTATGTATTGTACATCTCACTTGACCTCTTCTTCTCTGCTTCCCCTCTCCCCCCTTCATTTCTCCTCTTTCAAGAAGAGAGACAATGAAACTTACCTGCTTCTTAAAGGTATTTATATAAGTCAACATTGGCCAAAGTCTACAAAGATTCTTAGATAAAAGTACTATGGTTTTTTTTTTAATATGAAACTATTATTAATACTGTAACATCCCACAGAGTAGACTAGCACAAATATAATACATGGAAGAGCTGTTAGGGTAAGGGAAGGGAATTTCAAACTACTCACATCCCAGTCATAGTTTGAAGTTAAATTCAAGAATGGTACCATATTGAAACAATATGCAACCTGCCCTTTTTGGAAGAAAGGCTTATGGGAGTCCATCAGAGGCTCTGATCCAAGTTTCTGAGTTGCATGTCTCTGCAAAAACCTTTGGTGTCCATTGTCACAACAAATCCTGATAGAGTTAATAAGAAATGTAAGCACCAAATGTGCATGCTGAACAGTGCTGTGCCATTATATTTGTGCCCAAGCTAGATCTGTCTGCTAAAGATCAGACAGGACTAGCAAAATTAACCTGAGTAGGAAGGAGAGTGTGTGTGTGTGTGTGTGTGTGTGTGTGTGTGTGTGTGACAGAGAGAGACAGAAAGAGAGAGAGAGAGAGACAGAGAGACAGAGATCGTTCTCATAACTGTGAGTGGAGACAAAGGGGTTGGAATGCCCCTCATGGTAGAAAGGGTGCTAAATACCACCTCCAATTGGCAGGTAGGCTATGTGCAGCTCGGGCTCCTAGTGCTAGCCTTAAGTGAGATGGGATATATTTTTGAAGCAAGCTGCATCCCAATATTTTAACCTGAGAGGTTTATTGCTGCTGAAACCATGCAATTGAAAAGGAAATTGAACGGCTTTCTCTCTAAATCATCTGATTTATAGAAATTGAAATTGATTCATATAATTAGAGTCCACCAATTATAGAAGTCAAAGAAGTAAGATTGTATGCCAAAGTTCTAATTGCTGAACTATCCAAGTTAGTTAAGAATTATCTGGGGGTGAGAAGAGTGGAAAGACAGGGAGAGGATGGGCTTGTCATTGTGGTAAAGAAAGTTTTATTACTGCATTGGGGACTGATCTGCTCTTGTCTCTTCAGGTCTGACTTTTATTTTTTAAAACAAATTATAGGGGGCAGTTAGGTGGCACAGTGGGTGGAGCACTGGCCCTGGAGTCAGGAGGACCTGAGTTCAAATCCAGCTTCAGACACATAACGCTCACTAGCTGTGTGACTCTGGGCAAGTCACTTACCCTCAATTGCTTTACCAAAAAAAACAAACAAACAAAAAACCCTTGAAACTACAGAGGTTGACATCAACTATCATGAGATGCATGAGAGAACTGCTTGAGGTGTGCAAGGATTTAGGCATACAGTTAAGAGGATACGTTGACTTTGTCAAACTCTAAAGCAGACTTATATCTATGCATGGATAATATGTATCAATTAATAAACTCAATTCAAAAAGCATTTATTAAATATCTACTTAATAAGTGGATAGAGTACAAGACCTGGAGTCAGGAAGACTCATCTTCATGAGTTCAAGTCTGGTCTCAGACACTTAACTGTGTGACACTTGGCAAGTCACTTAATCCTGTTTCCTTGGTTTCCTTATTTCTAAAATGAGGTAGAGAAGAAAATGGCAAACCACTGCAGTATTTTTGCCAAGAAAATGCCAAAATAGGGCCACAAAGAGTCAGACATGACTGAAACAATACCACTACAGCAACAAAGTATCTACTATGTGCTATGCATTGTACTAGGCACTGTGGATACACAGACAGAAATGAAAACTTCCCCTGCTCTCAAGCAGCATATATTCCCTTTAGTGTGTCATGGACCCTTTTTGCAGCTGGTAAAGCTATGGCAGCTAGGTGCCTCAGTGGATAGAGCCCCGGACCTGGAGTCAGGAAGACCCAAGTTCAATGTGGCTTCAGAAACTTACTAGCTGTGTAGCCCTGGGCAAGTCTCTTAAGAGATGTCTGCCCCATTCCCCCAACTGTAAAATAGAGATAATAATAGCACCTATCTCTTTGGGTTGTAAGGATCAAAGGTGACAATATTTACAAAGTAATTAGCACATAGTAGGGGTTCAATAAATGTTTATTTTTCTCTCTCCCCTCCCCTCTTAAATGCATAAAATACAGAGGACTACAAAGGGAATCAATCATATTGAAATAAGGATGCATTTTTTTTTGGATACAATTTCAGGGACCCCCTGATATCTATCCACAGGTCTCTTAAGGACCTATGGTCCCTGTATTAAGAGCCACTGTTCTTTTGAAAACTAATCAATGAATGTTTATTAAGCATCTACTGTGTGAATAGCACTGTGCTAAGCATTGAAAGGAATAGAAAGTTTACAAAGGACAGACGTGTCCCGTGTTCTTATGACACTTTCTATTATCACATAGGTGGATCAAGATCCTTCCTTTCTACTTCCTCCCTCATTATTTTTCCACTTGTACTCTAGTCTGACTATATTATAAAGCTAACTTTTTCATCTGCCCTTTGATTCTTACCAATGAGGTAGCCCAATTTAAAGAAAAAAGTTGGGAGATGATGGTAATTTGGAACAATTGAATAAAATCAACAATAGTTTGACCTTTCTCTTTATAAATCTCATAGCACTTTACAAACAAATTAATTAATCTTCACAACAAAGTGTGGAGGTTTACATTACTACCCACTCATCCACCCACAAATTGAACACTGGTGAAATTAAGAGGCATTTCTCTTAGCTCCAAAGTCTTAGCTGAAGAAACTAAAAAGAAGCTAACCTTCAACTTCCATTGATGGAATAGCCCTCCAAGAAAAATGTGGGTACGGCACAGAGCTCAATCTCCACACAGTCGGATATCTAGAGCTCTGATGTATAAGCAGGCAGGGAAAGAAGAGCTGCACATTTTCAGCACAAAAGAAAACCAGAGGAGAGAACACCATGGACCTAGATTCAAACTCCACTTCAGTTGCTGACTACTTGTGTGACCTGGGACAAGTCACTTAATATTTCTGGGTCTCAGTTTCTACATTTGAAAACTGTGGGGATTTGACCTCAGTCTCTATGGTCCCTTTTAGCTCTGGATCAGAGCTGAATGGAACTGAAGAAAATCACAAAACTAGGTTGATTGGGTCTTCTACAAATTTATCATATCTGATCTGGACTGAGTCCTCACTGCAGCAAGGCAATCATTCTACTCCTACTTAGTTAATTTGTTATCTCACTTTCCACTGTGGATGTTCCAAACCATCTGACCTCACCTCAAGCCTCCCATAACACTTTCTCACCCCTTACCCTCTTGGCTGATAGTCTTGACGAATATTTCAGTGGAAAAAAAATTGAGACAATTTTCTGAGAGATCATTCAGATATTGTAGCCCATTATCTCCTTTTCCACTCCCATCTCAGATGAAGAGGTGATCTCCTTACTCACGCCAACCCCTCAATATATGCCCTTAATCCTACTGGCTTTACCTCATTGCTTACAAATACAATCGCAACTCCGTCATGTTGAAAAAACAAACAAACCAGAAACAAACAAACCTAGGAATACACTAATTTCTTTTTAAAAACAAACAACCAAAAATCACTTGAGTCTATAATCCTTGCTAGCTATCATCCTATATTTCACCTCCTCTTCTTGACTAAACTCCTTGAGAAAGACATCTACACTAGATGCTTCCAATTCACTTCCTCTCACTTCTAACCCTCTTAAATTTAGCTTCGGATTGCATTATTCAAGTAAAACTGCTCCATCTGAAGCTACCAATGGTCTCAAAATCTAATGGCTTTTTCTTAGCTCCTATACTTCTTGATCTCTGAGCGGAATTTAGTCCTATTGATCACTATCTCCTCCCAGCTTGTCTCTCTTCTCTAAGTTTTCATGACACTATTCTCTCCTGGTTCTTTTACATGTCTGTACACTCCTCCACCTCTTTTCCTGGTACTTCATCCATGTTATAATAACTAAATATGGATGTCCCCCAAGGCTCTGTCCTTAGCCCTCTTTTCTTTTCCTTGTATAATGTCTGCCTTGATGATTTTATCAGTCCCCATGGTCCAATTATCATTTTTATATAGACGATTCCCAGATCTCTATATCCATCCCTAGTCTCTCCTCCTAAGTTACAGTCTTACATCACCAACTGCTGTCTTTTGGACATCTCCAATTGGATATCCCATAAGATCTCAAACCCAACATGTTGAAAACAGAATTTATCTTCCCTCCCCCCAACCCAAAATTTCTCTTCTTCCTAATTCTCCTATTACCGTTAAAAACATCACCATCGTTCCATTCACCCAAGCCCACAACCTTGGGTGTCATTCTCAGCTTGTCTCTGTCTCTCTCCCTTATCTCACATATCCTATCAGTAATCAAATCTTGTACTTTCTTTCTGTACAATATTTCTCACATATGTCTCCTTCTCTCCACTCCTATGGCCATCACCCCAGTTCAGGCCCCCATTATTTCTCACATAGAATATTGCAAAGAGCTTTTTAATTAGTCTCCCTGCCTCAAATCCTTCTCACTGTAATCCATCTTCCATATAGCTACTAATAACATGATTTTCCTAAAATGCAGGTCTGACCATCTTGAACCCCTACTAAATAAATTCCAGTGGCATCCTACTTCCTCCAGGATCAGATATGAAGTCCTCTGGTTTGGCATTTAATACTCTTTATGACCTGGTCTCTTCCTACCCTCCCAGTGTTCCTACACCTCACTGTCTTTCATATGCTTCATGATCAAGCCATACTGGCTGCTTGCTGATCCTGGCACATGACATTCTGTCTCCCACCTCCATGCCCTTGCTCTGGCTATTCTCCACATCTATAATGCTCTTCTGCCTCAGTGCTGCCTCTTAGTTCCCCTGAATTCCTATCAGTTCAGCTCAAATCCTACCTTTTACAGGAGGCCTTTCCCAGTCTCCTTGGTTGCTAGATACTTCTTTTCTAATGTTAACTTGAATTTACATTACAATTTGTATGCATCTTGTCTCACCCAGTTATTTGTATGGTGTCTCCTCCACTAGATTATGAACTCCTTGAGAGAAGGGACTGTATTTGCTTTTCTTTGTGTGCCTAATGCTTAGCATGGTGCCTGGTACATTGTAGGGGCCTAATAAATGCTTGTTGACTGACTAACTAGATCTATCACCATATTTGACAAGGGAGAATAAAGAATGTTGGCCTAAAAGGAATTTTAGGTTAAATATCAGGCTGAAGAGATACATAGCATGTTCTTTATCAGGGTCAAACAGAAGAATTTAAGTCCATTTAGGACAAGCATCATTTTGACTCTGTTTCTGCATCCCAGACAACAAGCACAAAAAATTGTACACTTAATAAATGCTGGTTGGCTGAAAGAATGAATAAAACAAAATATTCCCACTTAAAAAGAGAAAAAAAAATTATTCCAGAGGACATTCTCCTTACCTCCTATTAGAGGTATGATGGAATTTCTGTGAAGAATAAACATATATTTATGGACATGGCAAACATCAGGTTTTATTTTGTTTAACTATGTTTATTTGTGGCAATGATTGTGTAGTTTTTGTTTTTTTTCCTTTATTGCTGAAAGTGGTCTAGGAAGGGGAAGAAGGAAGGTTACAAGAAAGGGGGGAAGAAGGAAGGAAGAAAGGAAAAAAGGGGTTCATTGGAGCATTTTTTAATGCAAAGAAGAAAATTCAGATAAGCAGGATAGTTTTGAAAGTAATATATTGAATTTATTCTATACTTTTAAAAGAGCAAATTGTATGTAAAGAGTTTCATGGCTTCACATATAACCCTATTTTCTGTTTTATTTTGTATGAGGAATTGTCCTTTTTCTGTTGCATGGTAAATTCAGAATTAAAAAAAATAAAATTTTATTTTTAAAAATTGGAGAGAAAAGAAGAAAAGAAAAAGACTACCTTCTTCAAACAATGGTCTAACATAGCTTCTTTTATTGGGATAAATTGGTTAAAAAAAAAGACTGAATGAGCTTTTCTCTAGCATGGGATAGGCAGAGATCTGAATGACTTGGGGTCAGGTTTATTCATAAAGCCAGGTTTACCCATATTTACTATCTTTGTTCTCAAAAATTACAAATCGTGGGTTACTTGGGTTCAGTTTCATAATTTTACAGTCTTTGACTTTTTTTTTGTCCTCAGAGAAAGGAGATAGTGCCTTACCTCTTGAAAAGAAGAATCTAATCCCTGACCAGGTTATTTGGTAACATAAACCAGCTCCTGGTACTAAGGGTCTCAGGCTATTATTTATAATAGCTGACAACTACCTTGGATCACCATTTCATTTCACAGTCTTCCTATTCTACAGATGAGTTAGAGTTTAAGGCTATTATATTCAACTACAGATATTTTCCCCATGGGAGAAGAGCAGAAAAAATCTCAATTGGCAGGTGAACAAAACTGAGTCTACCACAGCTCTAGGTGTATGTGTTTGGTTAAGGTGGGAGTAGATACGTTGTTGATTTTAGAAGTTTATACCCCCAAGAAAACAGATCAGACTTTGCCAGCAGGGGCTGTATCCCCACCCTCACTGGTTCCCTTTCCCCTCCCCCCCAAAGTCAAATGGACCACATTCATAGAATCCTTATTTTTCAATTGTGTATTCAGCATTTTGAAAAAGGGAGGTTCAGTTCAAAGGAAACAAGGGTAGAGTTGTAATATCTACTGAGATTGGCATCTTGTTTTTAAAAGATGCATGTAAGAGAGTTCATTGTACTTTCGATACAATTGTTTGGATTTTAACATTCTCCACTCTTACTTGGGTGATTTCAATGAGCATGAAAGGGAATCTAGAGAAGTTACCTGCTTAGTATCCAAAAGAATTTTAACATACTAGAATGTTGGGATGGATCTAACAAGAATAAATTTAATAAGGATGAATGAAAAGTTTTGTATATGGGTTCAGAAATCAACTCTACAAGTATAGGATAGGGGTGACCTGGCTAGACAATAATTAATGTGAAAAAGACTTGGATGGTGATTACTTTACAAGAACATATGCTAAAATTGAATGAAACAGAGATCAGCATAGCCACTGAGCAGGGATAACACACTAATTTGTAAAATGGTTTGTTTTTAACTTTGCTAAATCTACCTTTCATGCCATTTCTGAGATCTATAGGTACTTGACCCATAACCTATGTATTGAAAGAGAGCATACACATCCGGTCTCCTTGTGTCCTCTCTAGCTCTCAATTTTGATGCCTGCCATTTGAAATTCATTGACCACACAGGAGTGGACCTAGGCAGCTTCAGTGGCCATCTCATGATTGTCTCTGTATGAACAAAGAATAAAACAAATCTTATCTGGTGAAAAAAGGGGAAAAAAAGCCTAGTTATTTTCTAGGGTTACAAACTCAAAATGAATTAATAGTGTGACCTGGTCGGCAGAACTCTATGTCAATGTTAAGTGAGTAGATAGAACTGGGCCTAAAATCAGAAAGACATGAGTTCAAATCCAATTTCAAACTTACTAACTGGGCAAGTCATTCTGCCTGCTTCAGTTTCCTTATCTATAAAATGGGGGTAATAATAGTACCTACTTTCTAGGGCTGTTATAAGGATCAAAGGAGATAATATTTGTAAAGCACTTAGTCCATATGTGCCTAGGGCAGCTAGATTGCACAATGCATAGTGCTCTGGGACTGGAGTCAGGAAGACCTGAATTCAAATCTGACCTCAGACACTTACTAGCTGTGTGACCCTAGGCAAGTCACTTAACTGCTTGCTTTAGTTTCCTCATCTGCCAAATGAGCTGAAGAAGAAAACCACTCCAGAATCTTTGCCAAGAAAACCCCAAATGGGGTCACAAAGAGTTGGACACGACTGAAAAATGGCTGAATAACAACATATGTGCCTAACGTATAGTAAGCACCATATAAATAAATGTTTTATTATATAATTTTACATAATAAATAATATATGGCATATATTATTATAACATATAAGGTTGTATAATTTACTATTATTATTTTTATTATTATGGATAGTATCCAGAATGAGGGAGGTGATGGTCTATTCTCTTACCTCATCAGACCACATCTGGAATATTGTGTTCAGTTCTGGGTGCCACATTTTAGAAAGAACATTTACAAGATGCAGTATGTCCAGAGAAGGGCAGCTAGGAGGGCAAAGTGACTTGAAAACATATCATACATCACCAAGGAGTTTGATCTGTATCATTAATCATCAGAAACAAATTCTCACTGGACTTCTCTGAGTACATAATCACAACTTGGCAATATCTTCTGGATACCAGGTCCTTCTGCAACAACAGTAGATCAATCAAATTATTGACTACTGTGTCCATTTTCACTATTTCAAAATGGGGGACCTATGTGTTCCCAAGTTCCAATTTTAATGATTCAAGATGTTAAATAAGAAGCTAAAAATCTGAATCTAAAGAATTAACTTCACTGCCAAAAATATGGCTCTGTAGAATATACCACAGTGCTTAGCATAGGGCCTAGCACATAATACAAGCTTAGTAAATGTTTATTGATTGATTGATTGACAGATCATTCATAAAACAGACATTGGATAAAGTCCACTAGGAACTGCAACCACGCCCGTAGGAAAGCAGTAGAAATTACAACTGTGGTTGAGGATATATAGAAGAGCTCTCTATGAGCTACAGGTAAAAGAGCCAAATGGAAGGCCAAGAGCCTATAATTTTATCTAGGTCACAGTGAAAAAAAGAAAAACAATGAAGTCCTTCCTCTTTCATTCCATTTTTCTTGGGGGATGGGGTGGGGAGTGGTAGAGGGGAGGCTGAAGGGAGTCGGACCAATAATTTCATTGGTATGGAAAACCACCAGGAAGAAGTGCCCCCTACCAATGTAGGTCCTTCACACCTCCTTTGGAACTTGTGATCTTAGATAGTTTTCTGTGATAGTGGAATGTTAAGTACCCTGGCCAGGGTTACCCAGCCAGCATTTATCAGATAGAAGCCTTGAACTCAGTTCTTCCTAACTCTGAGGCTTGTTCCCTATCCATTACACCAGAGCTGTCAAACACACAGCCCAGGCAGCCCACCACACTCCCAAGTGTTGTCTGAACCAAATTAAAATATAATTGGGAAATAATAACAAAATAAGTAAAAATACAATAAAACATAGATAACATTACATTTTAAAACTAAGTCAATGTGCCGCCACAGAGATTCTTAGGTACTGATTCTATTTGTGTTTGATATTACTGCCCTACACTGCTGCATCTCAAATTCCATGCAAGCTTCATTTATTTAAAGCAGGAAGGTCATCTCAGAGGTCATCTAGACCCACTCCCTAACTTTAGAGAGTCCTAACTAAGGACTACCATAGAATCACAACACTAGAATTGGAAAGACCCTTGGAGACCAACTCCCTTATTTTATAGATGAGGAAACTGAGGTCTATGGGAGTTGAGATTTGCCCAAGGTTAAGTATTTAGGAAGGAGCAGAACCAGGACTCAAATTGTGGTCCTTGGCCTCTCAATCCAGTATTTTTTCTACTCTAGGCACTATGCTTTTTCTTCCCTTAGATACTCAGAGCCAGGAAAAAACATAATGACAAACAATAATAAAACCCCAAACCCTTCTTTATGAGAGGCAGGGTCAGACACTAAAAAGGGTGCTAGATTTGATGGTGTTAGAAGGCCTGGATTCAAATCTTAGCTCTGCCTCATGTTACTTAAACAAGTCATTTAACTCTTCTGGCTTCACTTACCTCATCTGCAAATTGCAAGTGTTGAAATAAATGGCCCCTAATCCTTTATCCTTTTCAACTGCAGATCCATGATCCTATAATCATCCCTATACAGTTGGCTTTACAAATGTCTCTGACAAGGGGAGTAAGTGACAAGAAGTACTTGACTGTCCCTTAAAAAGGACAATAACTGGAACATTAGAACAGCTTTCCTTTTTGTAGTTTGAATGCTCATCTTCATTAAAAACAATATATTTTTATATTAAGTTACAGTTAAAGTACTTCTTGGTCATTTTCTCATTTGATTATCAAAAGCTCTGTGAAAACTACTGTCAGTGGGGCAGTTATGATTATGCCCATTTTACAGATGACAAGGCTGAGACTGCAGAGAGACTGCAGCTTAGGCCTCTGGATTCCTAGAATAATGCACTTTGCACTGTGCCACAATATCCCAACACACACACACACACACACACACACACACACACCACACACACTAAAGTGAATAAAGTGGTGTTTTTGGACCCACTTAGAACTTTCTTATCCTACAGACTCTGGAAAGCCATGTATCTGTTGCTATGACCTTTCTTTTCCCTTTCCATTTCTCAAGTTCACAATCATTACTTTGATTTTTGCAGTCTCTAATTCCTTTCCCTCTGAGCCAAGGTCAGGTCCCTCCTTCCAACCTGTCTTCTGGAGTCTTTGAAAACCCGCCTTTCTGTGAGTTTCTGCTATGCAGATTTTAACTCCTTGGGCTACTTCTTCTTGGTCAAAGGGGGCAAGGCGTGTCCTACCTTTGCCGTGCCCATTTTGGGAGAGCTGCTATACAGAACATTCCATTGGAATGTTTGGATAATGATAAGTAATGATAAAACCACAGTGATGATTAATAAAAATGATCCGCTCTCATATTCTCTGATTGTAAATATCAACTTTAATTAATAGTAATCAATGTTAGCAGTAAGAGAAAATCCTAACTACTTGAATGCACTACATTTGGGGCATTGTAGGATATTCTTCATTAGCAATATAACCAGGGCTCAACCCCCTGAGGACTAATTTACTATGCAGGGCCCAGATTTAGTAGGAACTAGAACACTGGTAGTCTATCTTTCTTAAAAATCAATTCAATTCAATTCAACTCAGTTCAAATTAATTTAGTTTATAAGAACTCAAAGATCATAGATTTAGAAAAGTTCTTTTTTTTTTTTTTAGTGTAATGGACCCCTTTGGCAGTCTGATGAGGCCCTTTTCACAATGTTTTTAAATGCATAAAATATATAGGATCACAAAGAAATCTCATCAAGCAAAAATAAAGTTATCTTTTTTTTTTTTTACATCACAGACCCCAGATTAAGAATCTCTGGAGGTTTAGAGCTAGAAGTGACCTTGTTGTTATTCTGTTGTGTCTGACTCTTTGTCACTCCGTGGACCATAATGTCCATGGGGTTTTCTTGGCAAAGATACCAGATTGGTTTGCCATTTCCTTCTCCAGTGGATTAAGGCAAACAGAGGTTAAGTGACTTGCTCAGGGTCACACAGCTAGTGTCTGAGACCGCAGGTCTTTCTGACCTCATTCCCAGAGCTCTATCCACTGAGCTACCTCGCTGCCTCCAAGAAGGGACCTTGGAGGTCATCTATTCTAACTCCCTCATTTTATACATAAAGAAATCAAGCCTTAGAAAAATTAAGTGACTTGTTCAAAGTCACACAAATATTAAGAAGTACAGCTAGGATTAGAACTCAGATCCCTTGACTCTACATTTAGCAATCTTTTGACTGCATCGCACTTCCACAAGTATCTATTAGTTTACTACATTGCAGGGGCTATGCTAGGTGCTGGTGATGAAAAGGCAAAAGCGATAATAGTTCCTGCCCTCGAGGAGCTTATATTCTCCTCAAAGTAAACAATAAGCGTACAGACAAGTAAATATGAAATCTATACAAAGGAATTTCAGGGGGAGAAGTGCTAAGAATTGTGGGGAACCAGGGGAAATCAGGGGGTGGTGTTCAAGTTGGGTCTTTATACAACACTGACACTGAAGAGAATAAATTACTCTTCCAGAAGAATCTAGAAGGAACGTGATCTAGAATCTAGTAGCCAAGCACAATACAGGCAGTATATCAGTCCTGGAGTCAGAAAGTTTGGGTTGGAAACTCCCTGACCAATTCATAAGCTGTAAGAAATCCATTGAATCTCTCTCTGAGCCTCAGCTTCGTCCTGCGTAAAATGGAGACAACAGTGCTTGTACCACTGATCTTCCAAGTGCTGTGGTGTGGACCACATAAGGCAAAAGAGACCTGCCTGTACTTTATAAAATCTATGTGTTATGTATGAGCTATAACTGTTGTTATTATTATCATATAAGATAAAGGTTCATTTTTAAATGAGGTATAAGAATAATGGGCAATATGGTAGTTGTATAGTTGGATGGGGTACTGGCATGGGCGAGATCATCGCTTCATTGAAGTATTCAAGATTAAGGCGCAGTGAATGAATGAATGAATGAATGCAGGACAATTATGGGGAGGTGAGGCACTCTGAGAATCCTTTCTGAATACAACTAGCAGGCAAATTTTCCTATTGAAAAACCTTCATTCCAGTTCACAGGGGTTTGGAGCCTGGACCTTAAAGATCATATAATCCAACCCCCTCAATTTACAGATGAAGAAACTGAGGCCCTGAGAGGTTAAGGAATTGGCTCAAGGTTACACAATTTCAGTAACTCTCCATTAGGATAAAATCCAAATTCCTGTGTCTGGCATTCGAGGCTCCCTCTGCAATATGTCCCCAATCTACCTTTCCAGGCTTATCTCCCACTGCTTCCCTACAGGAACCCTTAATGCCAGCCAGAAATCAACAAGAAAAACTCTTATTGTTGGGCTAAACAACTCATGGATCTAGGGACTCAGATCCCCTAATCTGTGTTTAAAGATTAACCATCTGTGGAAATTTAGAAAAGAGGCCCATTCCAACAGATAACAGCTCTTCTCTTCTTGGTTACTGTTACCCTTCAGCTTATCAGAAACAGTCTACTCTTCCTGTGCAGAGGTCTTCATGACACTCTCAAGGCAAGGACGACCTTATGCTATACTCCCAATCACTAGCAAAGAATTCCATCACATAAGAAAAAAAAATATTTTACTGTCTATTCTCAATAGTAATGGTACAATTTAATAGTTCTGTTGGGTATTTGCAAGTAATCAATCTGGGATAATACCCAAGCAAAACATGATGCGAAGGTATAATGCTTTAATTCAGAACGAGAAAGACTGTCCTCAGATCTATCATTCATCCATTCATCCATTCATTCATTTTTAAAAAGAATTTTCAACAAAATATTTCACTTGTTATTTACTATTGTTACCCAGGCCTCTACTAGACTATGCAGTAGGGCATATTAAACATGCAGAGAAAACATGGTCCCTGAATTCAAGGAGATGACAGTTTCATTAAACAGTTAAGGAAAAATTCAGAACAGTATGTAAAATTTGCCAGTACAGATAATCTGGGGCTCAGAGGAGAGTGGGATCACACTGCATTGGAGCAATAAAAGGGTGGAGGGAGAGGGTCTTCCTGAAGAAAGTGAAATTACCTGGGCCATGAAGGAAGGATAAAATATGGATATGGATTGTGCAGTTAGGGGAGGGTATTCCAATGCAACAACTTTACACTGGTCCAATAGAAAGACAAAGAATTCAAAGGTGCTCATTGGGTTACGTAGCTAAAGGATGAACATTCCTAAAAGATACATGTGTCCTATGTCACATTTCTATATTATATCACTATAGCCAGGGTGTGCTGGTAAATGTTTAACAACTAGCTCTCCAGAAAAAAAAAATGTATACAGGACATACTTTTAAGTTTAATCTCCCTTATTAACATTTTCTCCATCACTTTCTTAAGTCTAAACAATCCAAAACAAAACTCAGTCAAGCCATGATTTGTAACATTTGCCAATTTCCAAGGTGTAAATGCTCACGCTGAAAATTTAACAATCAGTTCTGTTGAGATGGTTTGAGCTGGCTCCAGCACAAGCTTGACTATAGCAGAGTGGTAGTTTTCCAACACAGAAGAAATCTTCTATCACACAGATAAACCTGACACTTATTATTTTTTTTTTGCAATAAGTACTAAACTTCATTACTCAATTTCTAGATCATACACCATGTTTACATAATCTTTTTTCAGCTACCAAAGTCGTGCAGCAATATCTACTGGCAGGCGTAGCAGTGTGATACCAGCAAGTATTTATGGCTAGCAACGTTACAAGCCGACAAAGTAATGTAATTAAATAGATCTGATTCTCTGTTGTTCTTTTCATCAGGTTCTCCTGGAAAGCTATGTCAAAATTTGCATTTAAGATGCTGACCAATAATGTACATTTTAACTTACCATGGCAAATAAAACTCCACACCATATGGCTGATTAGAAATACTCTCTCCTTTTCTAAACAGCTGGGTGAATAACAACAAGGAAAAGACAGTTTGCAGCTGTACACGGTTATCATCACTTTGATACTGCTTAAAGGAATCTAAGTCTTCCACAGGTATGCACCTGAGATTAGAAGCAAAGAATCTTCCTCACTCAATATGAGAAAATAGCGATGGGAGTTAACAATATCTTATACAGGTGTCATCATAACCATACTCCTAAATTTTACCTAGAATAAATGACTCATTTTGCATTTTGTAACCAAATTTTTCAAAGGTCTTTTGGGGAGAAGGTATTACTCTACAGAAGGAAAGAAATTCCAAGTTAGGATGTATACAGGCAAATATTTTTATTATGGAGTTGCCTCTGTTTTCACCTAAGTGCCCCCAATTTCCCTATCCATTCTACCTCCATCCAGGAGGACCTGCCAAGACAGAGCTCTAGATGCCCCTATTTATTTCTTCCAAGCTCCCAGCAGACATGTCAGCTGCACTGGCTCCAATCGATTCAGGCACATGCATTTCTCTGGAAGTCCTCCTCTAGAGCTGGCTTTAAAACCTTAAGTATTCTAAGATTTTGCCTTTTACCATCAAGTCTTACTCAGCATTTTTGGCTTTTCTCTTCCTGTAGTAAAATGGGGTACAAGCAGATCTGTCAGGTACAATCTTCAATAGACAATTCTGTCCAGATTTATTTGAGAAGATGTTTCATTTGTGCTGTATGGCTGAGGAAGTTGCTATTTCAAGTAGTTGGAGAAAAGAGACATTTGAGGGTGCCTTCCCTCTCTTGCTCATTCTCCCCTCCTCTCACTCTTTCTGTAAGCTAACTACTCACCTGGGAGAAGGAGGTGGGTGGTAGTCTGAATTGGAAACATCTTTTTTTTTTCAAAACACTAATTTCACTTTAAGTCATTTGCGATTAGAGACTTTTTGTTGTTCTTTCTTTCTTTTAATTTCTTCCTCTGGAGACTGTTGGGTGCTATTAAATTTGGTGGCTACTTCTCTATAAGCTAAATATTGTGTTTCTGTTGATAGGAGGAAGAAAGGAAGGAAGAAAAGACAGGAGGAAAGGAAGGAAGGAAGGAAGGGAGGAAGGAAGAAAGGAAAAAGAGAAAGAAAGAGAGAGAAAGAGAGGGAAAGAGAGAAAGAAAGAGAGAAAGGGTAGAGAAAAGAAGGAAAACAGGAAGGAAAGCAGTCAGGGAGGAAAGCAGACAGAGAAGAAGGAAGGAAGGAAGGAAAGAAGGGAAGGAGGGAGGAAGGAAGGGAGAAATGAAGGAAGGGAGGAAGGAAGAAAGGGAGGGAGAGAGGAGTGGGAGATGGAACAAGGAATACAGAAGCAGAAGCAATATACTGCTGCCTTGTATTTTCCATTTCATGGCCTAAAACATGAACTTCGGGGTGGCTTCCTTCCTTCTCTGATATCCAATTCAGATGGGCCAGAGTGGTTTGAATGAAACACTCTGTTTCCAATACAGTTTTTGCAGGCAAGATGGGCTGGAAGTTTGAGCTCCAAACATGGACTGATTCTGCCTCTGTAGGTATAATTGTAGAAAAAAGAACACTAGGACTCAGAATGGACACATACACCAATGCTTCCAATTCACTAATTAAAAACTGTAATCTCTTTCTGGACTTACACCATCAGCCAAGAGATGTCAATCCCTGAAAATGAAAAAGGAGTGCATATTGAGCACGTTTTTTGTGGCTTTCCTCCCATGGCAAGCAGAATTGTTTTGCTTTAATCAGTTAACAAATAGATGGGTAGATTTTTGATATCGGAAATGATTCAGTCTAGTCCTGGACTTTCCCTCAATGGGTTCATTTTTACATGTAGAGTTTTTACTCATTGAATAAGGAGATCTTCGTCTAGAATAATGTCAACTACATCTTTACTAATGGTGAACATCAAAGATTTGGGGAAGAACTTAGAGGGATAGCTATAGGCAGCTATTCCTCTAAATCTGCTCATTGGAAAGTAGTCAGAGCCTAGATCCTGCCCAACCCATTTTCCAGGTACTCAGATCTGGAAAAAACATCCACATGTGGCCCAGGAGAACATCTCACTATCCTGGAAGAATGAATGAGACAAGCATCAATGCTTAGAGAGTAAGATGAACAGATGATCTTAAAAGAAAAATTCTCATCAGGAAGCCACCCTTTCTTTATTTCTTACCTAGCCTGTTGATGTTGCAGAGATGAGATATCGATCATTTATCAAATATGGTCATAGCTCTAAAGCTGGAAGAGACCTCAGAGGCCATGTGGTTTTACTTCGTCCTTTATTCTTTTGTGGGCAGCCACTTCTGGCTCTGAACTTCTTTCTCCCTCCACTCCCTGCTTTTCAGCTTCGTTTTATGTTTTATCTTCCTCCGTTAGAATGTAAACTTCTTGAGGACAGAGACTGCTTTCCTTCTCGCTTGTGTTTCTATTCTCAGTACTAAATCTATGATGCTAGGGAAAATTTAATGGAAGGAAAATTTCACATCAGGTGTAATGTCTACGTGACTATGTTGGCTGTTCTTCAGGTAATTCAACCTCTTCCACAAAATCTTCCCGGACAACTCTAGCCCAAATTGATCTTTCCTTTCTCTTAACCCTTATGGTACAGAAAGTTTTCCCAACATGTAAAAGTTTATTAATATTGTATTAAAGGGTTCCCCCCCTATTTGTTTCATACATATGAGTCTTATTTCTTCAGCTCTATTGTCAGCTCCTCCAAATCAGAGAATGTGACATTTTTTCCTACCTACTCCCCTAGGCTGGGCACGAGCCAGGCAACACAGTAGGTGCTTAACAAAGACTTGTTGATTTGATATGCTTTTGAAGGACCAAGAAAAATATCATAAAAGGAGAGCAGCTTGACTCAACTGTAAATAGACAGAAATCCAACACACCCAGAGCATAAACGTTACCACCCAGGGCCTCTGAGGAGGCTAACTTCTGCCAAGGGACAAAATGAGGGCTGTGCTCGGTCTGTTCTGGGAACTCACATCAATGCTTGAGCACAGAAATCATCTTTTCACTGTGCCAAGTCCCAAACCCAAAACACACAATCATTGCCCCTGGATTTGTTGAGGAGCAGCAGTGAAGTGGAGGTTCTGTTGACTCCCATGCTTTGACAAACCCAATAAACCCCGGAACTGCTTGGGATAAGATGAGTTATTTTAAATACACACACACACACACACACACACACACACACACACTGTACACTTCCAAAGCACCAACTCCACCAACACTTCCCCCACCAGCTGTGGAAAACAGGACATTGCATGATAACAGGGACAAGACTGGCATAAATAGTGGGCAAGGCGGTATTCCTTTCAAGATGCCATTATCATTGGATAGAGTGGCTCAGCTTTTCTAACCTTCCTAGGTCATCTCCAAGAACCAAATCTTTGTCATTCTTAGTCTTTGTTGCCTTTGGGAAAGGTTTAACTTACTCCTAAGAGGGAGCTATGCTCCTAATACCTTGCTTTTCTGTTTACCTACTCTGTGTGTGTGTCTGTCTGTGTGTGTGTACCTAATTGCATATACCTCATTATTTACATGTTGTCTCCTCTAATAGAATATAAACTCACTGAGGGTAAGAACTGTTTTTGCCTTTTACTGTATCTCCAACACTTGGTATTGTGACACATTAGTCAGTCCTTAATACATGACTCCTTAACCTGGGGGCTATGAATTTGTTTTGGGTTTATTTTTATAAATATATTTTAGTAACTTTATTTCAATGTATGTGGTTTCTTTTGTGATCCTATGTATTATTCATTTAAAAAATTTATTCTGAGAAGTGGTTCACAGATATTTTACCAGATTGCCAATGGGGTCCATGACACAAAAAAGGCTAAGAATTTCTGATTAATAAGTATGTGTCAACTAACTGATTGGCCAATGGACTATAATCCAAATAAGGCAATACTCCTAATTTCCTTCAGCCACTAAATGGCCCTCTCTTCTCTCCTACATGGAGCCTACAGATAAAATTCAATGTATAAAGAGAGCAGAGAGAGGCCAGACTGTGAAATTCTACTGGAAGAAAACAGGTCTAATGTCACCAGCCTTTTCAGCCTTCTCTAGTCAGTCTATCCTTTATTTTTTTTCCCATAAAACAGAATAATATAATGGAAAAGGTTAAAAATAGTTTCCTCACCATGATTTTACTCAGTTCTTTTTCTGTTTGAAAAAATAGGGAACTAGGTATATTTGCCTAGCCAGGTAAGTAAGATAAGACCTGAGAACTAAACTGAGTTTTTACCATAAATTAAATGACAATCAAGATGATAGGCAGTTAGGTGGTGCAGTTGATTGAGCACGAGACTTGGAGTCACTAAGACTTGAGCTCAAATCCAGCCTAAGATACTAATTAGCTGCATGACCCTGGGCAAGTCATTTAACTTCTATTTGCCTTAGTTTTCTCATCTGTAAAATGGGAATAATAATATCAACTACCTCCCAGGATCATTGTGAGGATCAAACAAGAAAACACTTTGTAAATCTTAAAGCATTATATAAATGTTAGCTATTTCTATTAATATTCTTTTTATTATTATTATGATAGAAGAGAATAATTCAATGAAGAGTTCAAAAAATAAGTATTATTTTAATCTCCTAGACATCTACTATCCTCTATAAGCAGCCTGATTAAGGAGATCTTCACAGAATGGTTGAGAGGTGACCAAGGTATGAGCAACCTAGCTTAGGTGAAGTGTTTGCTTCATCACCATTGGCTGACTGAAGTATGAATAGCCTAGCTGAAATGAAGAGTTTCATAGTCACTGGATGAGATCTGACTGAGCAGAGATGTAGCTGTCCACTTCAGAGGAAAGGCTTACTATCTACATTAGACCCTACCCTTTCCCCCTTCCCCTCTTAGATGGAAGATGGAATAGCAATTGGCCTGAAAGACAACATCTTAGCTGAAGACTACAGCTGAAAAATAGTGGAAGAATGAAAGAACAGAATGAAGGAGCAAGCTGAAAGAGAGCTCAAAGAGATGCCTTTCTCCCTTCCAGGGGAGAGGTTTCTTAACCACAGCACCCTCCTCTTCTCCTAACCCATACCCTTCCCCCAGTGGATGATGGAGGTGGCCAAAAGAGCTAACAGAATGTATTCTTCTTCTGTAAGGGAAATGCTCACCAATAACAGCATCCCTCATGGATGTTGGACAAGATATTAGGTAACCCCTAAGACAGCTAGATAACTGAAGATTAACTCGAGCAGAGATTGGGGAGTGGCTAAGATACATCACCTAGCAGGGAGCATAGGCCAAATAGGGATCAGTGCAATGACAGAAGATGCCAGGAGCTCTACAATATCAGAAGCATGAGTTACTGTCTTTCTATGGATGTGCTGGCCATAAGTAGTCCCCACATGTGTATGGCTCACAGGTTATCTTTATGCAGATTCATTCTTTCCATTGATATTATCTGTAATTTCTTGGAGCATGAAGTCAAGGTTTATGACAGAAATGTTCTGTTATAACTTTAATTATTGTGCTATTTCATAAAAACCTTTGCTTTGAAATAAGCATATCCCCTGCCTGACTAGTAAAAGAAGGACACTACACATCTATAGAGCTATGATCTCTAAGTAAGAAGATTCTGAACTAGAACCTTGGCTTTTCTGAGATCCCATAAGGAAGGGATCCCGAGTGCTACAGTTTAACATAAAATTTAACGTTGTCAGGTTTCTAATATCCTAGGAGAAGGCTCTAAGGCTTCCATCGTGATGCATATGGAATCTACCTGCCACATGTGACCTGGACTATGACATACACTGAAGCTAACTGTTTGGAAGAACTGGTCTAGTGGAGGGTGCCTCTGGGTGTTTAAAGAGCCCTTGCTATCCAAGAGGCTTTCAAGGAAAAAGACACAGCCACTACCTGGAGGAATATGGTCCTATTAATTGTGGGTCCTTCTCTCTCTCTCCTCTTTGGTCATGATCTTCTGTCTTCATATATTCTCTCCCTAAAGGTCACCAGGAACTGTTGTAGCTATTCCACCAAGGCATGCTATGAAGTAAGTGACATTGCTTGAAATATTAACTAAGAAAATAAAATATCCTCAAATCATCTAGCAGCACCAGCTTTGAGCAGAAGCATCGTGGAGCTGATATGTGGACTCATTGCTCTTTAACGGGATTTCCAAGAAACCTTTCGTCAAATTCATGGCTGCCACTGAACTGTTTCACTGTTCCTTCTCTGACATTTTTCTCCTTAAAAAGCTATTCCCCAGCTTTATGAAATGACTAGTAGAAGATGGATTAACATTTGTGAAAAGTAAAGGAATACCACTCTGCCATCCCAAAAGAGGTGGTCAAGAAAAGCCACTTGATCCTAACTCGGTCATTGACTTTGCTAGGTGAGCTCTTTACCTCCAGATGAGTTCAACACATGCTATGGTTGTATTTTGGGGTCAATCACACTATAGTCACACTACTGTAATCTGAATTATATTCCCATAGCAATATTTTTTCTTATTCTCTCTTCTTCTTTCTTCTTTCTCTAAGTCAAATATTCCTTGCCATGTTTCTACGTTTAGGTTTATAGATTTCCATGCCTTCTTCACAATGTAATTTCTTCTCACTTGCTATTAGCCTTACTTCTTTTTAACATACCCCTCAATTGTAATATCCTATGAGATTATAAATTCCTGAAGTATCTGAACTATAGTACTTTTTTCTTTATATCCCCAGCCATTGAACACAGCCCTTTGCATATAGTAGGCATTTAATAAATTCTGGAATTGAAATGAATGATTTGTAGCCCTGCTAAATTTCCCATCCCTAATTCCATTTAATTGAAACAGAAGTCCTACTGAACAAAGAATCCTAATATCTCAGAATTGGAAGAGACTGCAGAGGTCATTTAGTCCAACACCTACTGGAAGCATGAATTTCTCTCTAAGGTCTATCTTCTCCTAGTGATGACCAGGGTGGAAAACAAAGCCTGTATGAAAGGAGTTTTCCAAACTATCCTGAATTGAAAATGTCTTTAAGCAACAAACCTGACCAAGAAACCAGAGGATTGGGATGCTAAAGGTCACCATCCTCTACTCATGCAGAAAGGTCCAGTTGCGCTATAGGGATCCTTGAAGAATCAATAACAATGAAATAAATATGTCCTCGGAAAAGTAAATCTTAGAAGAGTCAATCTACTTGCTGAGGTCTCACAGCGCCTGTATATGGTTGAACATTTATTTGCTTGTTTGTTTTATAAGAAAAAAATGAGGTGGACTTTATCCTTCTCTAAGAAGTCTTCCTAAGATCCCACTAGCATTTATCTTGTACTTTCTAAATGTGTCAGGTCTTTCTAATTCCCTTTTCTGGGTCCTTTCCCCATGTTTTGCTCCTTTCTGCAGTTCACAAAGTACTGAGTTAGAATGTTTCAAGAAAAATATCACTCATATTGAGTTGTTAGAAACTTAGTGTGGAAACCTCGTTTCCCAGTGGCATTTGCATTTTAAAAGGGGAGACTGGAATGGAGGTACACTGGAAACTTACATAAATATAATTATGTAATATTCTACAAGGAAATAAAGATTAATTTAAATAATTGGAGGTATGCATTGCTCATGATTAGGCCATACCAATATAACAAATATGATGATGTTACCTGAATTAATTTACTGTAACAATCAAAATACCTCTGCCAAAGAGGATGCTTTAGAGAACTAGATGAAATAAAATTCATTTGGAAGAACAAATGTTCTATGCTTTCAAAGAAAATAATGGGGGGGAAAATAGGAAGAAAAGGAAAATGGAACTTCTTGTCTCCAAGTTTTATTGTCAGTAATCATCAGAAATATTTATTAACTGGTTTAAAAACAGAAAAGTAGATCAGGGAACAGATTAAATAAGGAAGAAGCAAAAGCAATAAAATGCAACATCAGTGTTTAATGAACTGGAGAACACAAATTACTTGAGGAAGAACTATTTATTTGATTGACAAAAACTTCTGGGAAAACTGAAATGCTGTTTGGCAGAAATTAGGTTTACCCCCAAAATACTGTACCATATACTACAATAAAACTAAAAAGTATATACCATTTAAATATAAAAGGTCATACTATGAAAACATTACAAGAAAATGATATCAAGTGCCTTCTTCAATTATAGCTGGGGGAAATTCTTAACCAAACAAGGGATATAAGCAACCATAAAATGTAAAACATCCTTGCTCCAATTACAGAGTGTTTGGCTTCAAATCCCACTTCTGACACTAAACATGTGACCTTGGGCAAGTCAATCTTCTGGGGACACAGTTTACTCAACTGTAAATGAGAGACTTGAACTAGATAGTTTCAGTCATTCCTTCTAGATTTTTGATTTCTATGATTTTTGATCCTATGATCCTAATCTCAAATGCATGCAAGTTAAAAAATTCTGTTATAAATAAAACCAATGCAGCTAATAAAAGAAAAGAAAGCATCATATGGGATGCTGCAACAACAAAGAACCCTCCAATTGTAAGTGGTTAAAAGAAAAGAGTCCTCAAAAGAATAATCACAAACTAATAATAATCATTAAAAGTTTGCTCCAAATTATTAATAATAAGAAAAATGAAAACCAGAATAACTCTGAGGTTTTACCTCAAGCCCACCTTAAGCCTAGCTTGGAAAAGATGATAAATGATGGCAACAAGTAAGGTTGAAGGGATTGCAGAAAGATGGGAACACTTGTACACTGTTGGTGGAGCTGTTGATTGGTCCAGCAACTTGGAATTATGATTTTTAAAAGCATACAAAATATCCATACCTTTTGAACTAGAGCTCCCATTGAAAAGGATATATTCCAAAAATGTCAATGATAAAAAGAAAGGTACCACATACACCAAAATGTTTGCAGTATAATTTTTATAGTAGCAAGGAAGTGTAAACAAACTAGATATTCATTGACTGAGGAATATTATTGTATGAAGAAAATGATGAATATGAAGAATTCAGAGAAGCCTGGAAAAATTTACATGAACCTGATAGAATGTGAGAAAAGCAGAACCAGGAAAACAATATAGCCAATGACTACAGAAATGTAAATGTAAAGAATTTTTTTTTTTACAAAAAGCAAATAGAATATTGTGTAATTATAATGACCAAGATTGACTCCTGAAAAAACTGAGAAAAAGCACACCTTCTTTTCTTTACAGAGGTGGGGACTTTGGATGTAGAATATTGAATATTCTGTCAGATAGAATTGATTTGTTGGTTATGTTTGCTGAACTGATTTATTTTCTTTTTATTTTTTATTCTTTGCTGTAATGGATGGCTTGCTGGGTAGGGAAAGATATGTGTATATATACACACACACATACATACATACGTATATTTATGTATGAAACCAAAAGATAACATCAAAATGGTATTTTAATTTAAAAGCAGGATTAGATTATCAGATGTTTAAACCAAAGGAATGAATCTTTAATAGCAGAAATAAGGAAGTGTGGCATTTGGTGAAATGGCAAATATTTTTAAATAGGGGGTACTTCTGACTTTCCTCAAGTATCCACATGAGTAGTGACTGGAACATGGTACAATAGAAACATCACTAAATTTGGAGTCAGAGGACCTGAGGCCAATTAGTACCTCCACAAGTTAAAATCTCTCTTGAAAAATTTACTTACAAACACTGGTGTGTTAGCAAATGTTTAACAAGCAACTCTCAGGGGAAAAAAAAAGAAAAAATAGGAACAACATACTTTTAAGTTTAATTTGCATCATTAACATTTTCTCTATCACTTTTTTTTCATCACTTTTTGAAGTCTAGACAATCACCAAAACAGTAAATCAGGCCCCAATTTGTAGTTTTGGTTTCCAAAGTACTAAATGTTTGCTGGTTTCCAAAGTACCAAATGTTCACACTGAAAATTTAACCATTAACTCTCATGAGCCACTTTGAGCTGGCTTCAACACATCTCTGCTATGGCTAGATAGTTGGAGCATAGGAAGTCTTTTTTTTTTCTTTTTCTAAAATATAGGAAGGGCAAAGTTTCCCAGAAATAACCAGGAAAAGAAAGAGTAAGTCACCAGTGTTTTGCCCTGATCAGTATCCCTATGATAAATCTATTTCCTCATCCCTCCTGATAAGCCCTGTCCTATAGGGTTGGGAGTGGCAGGGAGTTGAGAGAAGGGGGATAGATGTCAGATTGAGAAACCATTCTCCCTCCTACAACAGCCCAGAGTTCTTGAGGCGGTGATATAACAAGAGAAAGGCTCCCATATACCCACTACCTATTCCAACTCTCCAAACACTGAAACAAAGTTCTAGTGATTCTCTAGTTACTACATAGATATTACCTGCCATGTATCTGAACACAGGGGCACATAAAACACACACACACACACATGCATGCACCTTGTTGTCAGATGCTGCTGACCATATGGGGAATTTGAATCCATTTACCATTCCCCAATGTGGCAACTCTGATCTGGCCTGGTCCCCTCCCTCCCTCTAGCCTGTCTTTAGAGTGCATCTTCAGTAGGGCCAGTGAGAGTGACAGCCAGATGAATCTAATGCATTTGCAAGTCACAGCATCATCTCCCTGATGTCATGGTTCTCTATGAGAATGAAGGACAAACAACAACCTGTGAGTAGTAGTAGTTGTCCCACTCGGGACCCACCTGGCCAGTTCCAGTTGGGCAATGCAGCTCCTTCCTTCTTTCCTTCCTTCCTTCCTTCCTTCCTTCCTTCCTTCCTTCCTTCCTTC